>NW_028317949.1:18379166-18690833 GCF_062004578.1 Staurois parvus | reverse complement strand
TCTGTCCCTGAGTAACAATTCTCTGGCACTCAGTAACAATTCTGTCTGTCCCTGAGTATGAATTCTGTGGCCCTGAGTAACAATTGTGTGTCTGTGCAAGTAACAATTCTGTGTCTGTGCAAGTAACAATTTTGTGTCTGTGAGAGTAACAATTCTCTGGCACTCAGTAACAATTCTGTCTGTCCCTGAGTAACAATTCTCTGGCACTCAGTAACAATTCTGTCTGTCCCTGAGTAACAATTCTGTCTGTCCCTGAGTATGAATTCTGTGGACCTGAGTAAGAATTCTCTGGCACTCAGTAACAATTCTGTCTGTCCCTGAGTATGAATTCTGTGGCCCTGAGTAACAATTGTGTGTCTGTGCAAGTAACAATTCTGTGTCTGTGCAAGTAACAATTTTGTGTCTGTGAGAGTAACAATTCTCTGGCACTCAGTAACAATTCTGTCTGTCCCTGAGTAACAATTCTCTGGCACTCAGTAACAATTCTGTCTGTCCCTGAGTAACAATTCTCTGGCACTCAGTAACAATTCTGTCTGTCCCTGAGTAACAATTCTGTCTGTCCCTGAGAATGAATTCTGTGGCCCTGAGTAAGAATTCTCTGGCACTCAGTAACAATTCTGTCTGTCCCTGAGTAACAATTCTCTGGCACTCAGTAACAATTCTGTCTGTCCCTGAGTAAAAATTCTGTGGCCCTAATAACGTTTCTGTGGCCCTAAGTAACAATTCTCTGGCACTGAGTAACAATTCTGTCTGTCCCTGAGTATGAATTCTGTGGCCCTAACTAGCGTTTCTTTGTCCCTAAAGAACGATTCTGTGGCCCTCATTAACAAGTCTGTGTCCCTGAGTAATGGTTCTCTGTCCCTAAGTAACTTCTCTCTGTCCCCAAGTATTGTTTCTGTGGCCCTAACTCTGTCCCTGTCCCTAGTACAGAGCGGTCTGCCTCTGTTCAATGACTGCAGGCAAATGAAGATTTCCAAAATGGCCGCTATATATACCTCGACCATTACACAGTGCTGGCTGGCTGGCTGCTGATTGGCTGATGCGATCACATGTCGTTGAGGAATGCATTATGGGGCAGCGCGCCTTGTCTGCGCGCCTTCCCCGACATCCCCGCTCCGTCGCCGCACATGTCAGCCGCCATTTTCGGAAAAATTTCGATTCGCGCGTCCGAATTAGGCTGTTTTTCGGATTCGGCACGAATCGAAATTTTTCCGAAATTCGACTCGAATTCCACTTCGGATACTTCGATTCGCTCATCTCTAATGATCACATTACATATTAAAAATGATGCAGAGAAGCATAAATTTCCGTAATAAATTCTACTGTTTGTCATAACCAATACATTTTGTTCTTACTCTCAGTAAAATTGCAAGTTATACTAAAATCAATCTAACTGGTTCAACCATATTTTTAAGACTAATACACTGTATATATATATATATATATATATATATATATATATATATATACTCAGTTATACCTCTTTGGGTTATGTAATGTTATTCCTGTGACATTTACCTACGTTACGTCTGTACACATAGATTATAAAGTATACAGAAATGATGGTGTAGCACTACCTATTACATATTTATATATGTGTAAAATTAATTCAGTAATTTACATTTAAAATGATGACTGAATCCACAATCTCAGTGCTGTAAACCATACACAAATATATTGTATAAAACAAAATATGGGCAGCACAGTGGCTAAGTGGTTAGCACTTCTGTCTAGCAGCATTAGGATAGTCATGTTCTCCCTGTACCTGTGTGGGTTTCCTCCCACACGCATTCTCCCAAAGACATGCTGGTAGGTTAACTACTTGCCCTCTGGGAGATTTACACTCCCTTTAATGACCAGGTCATTTTTTGCTATTCGGGGCTGCACTATTTCAGCTGATAAATGCGTGGTCATGCAATGCTGTACCCAATTAGTTTTTTATTTTTTGTGATATAAACAAAAAAGGCCGCAAATTTTGAAAAAAAAACTATATTTTTTACTTGCAGTTATAAAAATATCCAGTAAACTCAAAATTAGTCATACATTTAGGCCAAAATGTATTCTGCTACATGCCTTTTGGTAAAAAAAAATCCCAACACATGTATATTAATTGGTTTGTGTGAAAGTTATATGGTCTACAAACTATGGTATGTATATATTGGAATTTACGCAGCTTTTACTTTCTGACTGCCTATCACATTTCCTGAGGTGCTAAAATACCAGGGCAGTACAACAACCCCCCAAATTACCCCTTTTTGGAAAGTAGACAGCCCAAGGAATATGATAAGAGGCATGGTGAGTATTTTGCAGATATCAATTTTGTCACAGAAATAGAGAAAAGAAAAAATAAATTTTTGTTGTCTTTCTTCTTTTTCCAAAAGCATTTGGCAACAAATGAGGTCTGAAAAATACTCCCCGTGCCTTTTAGCAAATACCTTGGAGTGTCTGCTTTTCAAAAAGGGGTAATTTGGGGGGTGTAGCAAACGCACACACAGAGATGGATGCAAACCTCCATTTTGGCAAAGGCCTCCATCTTCTATCATTTTCTACTCCCAAATCAGCTCCTCCACATCCTCCCTTACTCTCTGTTGAGTGACATGTGGTCTGGATAAGGCAGAGGTCACCGGCAAGTCAAGGCTCAGCAGGAGAGCTCCAGGGCTATAAAACCCCAATTAGCTGGTGCCGACATGTCTGTGAGACTCTTGCTTGGAAAGATATCATAAAGCCATAAACCAAGTCCTTCACTGAGTTCAAAGACATTTCAGATAAGCCATAAAGCAGACATCACATTCAAGACCCACTTTCCCCTCTGATTACATATCTTGGAATATGAGAGAGATAGAAAACAAATGGCGCACACACCTAGTGTATTATCCAAGGTTTATTGTAGGAGTGAAAGAATAATAAAAACATACTCACAGACGAAGCATGTATGTAAAAAGCATAGAAAAATGACAATGGCCACAACGGCAGGCAAGGTGTTCTCACTGTCAGTGCGGTCAAATGGCTGACGCGTTTCAGGGACGAATCCCTTTCCTCAGAGCTGATGACCAGCCTGTATGGAGGTCAAGTAGTAAATAACCAGGGCTAGATGCCTTGGGAGCAAAGCTCCACCTCCTCTACTTGTTATAAGATGAGGGGTTGGAGGGGGTTATTTAAAGTGCAATCTTTTGTAGTTTTTATAAACGCATATACATACATATATACACATGCATATACACATATACAAAGATACATACATGCACTAAGAGACAAAGCAAATAAAAAATTATTAAAAATACATGAATATAGCACCTGCAAATGTAGATAAATAAAAAATTGTTTTAAAATAAAATGTATAAAAATAATCATAGTAGTAACACTGGCAATGATGATAAAAATAATAATATTAGTAAACATCATAAAAATAAAAGTAATAAGACTAGTGGATAGTGGATGATTATCAGTTCAAAGTAACGAGTGTGGCTGTAGACCATATATATCTATTCAAACATAAAGTGCTGAGCAAACTGTCGGCGCTATGTGAGTGCTGTGTAGTGATATTGGACTGTTGTTGGGAAAAAAAAATAAAAAATTGGGGACATTAGAAGACATGAAATAAAGAGTGTGTCTATAGGTAAATGAATGACCTTTAGGAGGCAATGGTTAAGTGAATGGATGAGACATATGAATATAGTGTAGATACCTTTGATGCAGATGTATGATGAATGGAAAGTAGGAGCCTTGCTGTTGATGCCTGAGTGGGATGGTGTGGGAGTGTACTTTATGCCTGTGGGGCAATGGCTCTTGGAATGCAAACCACGAGACAGGAAGTAAACTCCGGATAACTCATGTCTGGTATCCCTGGAACAAAATATAAACACGTGCAGTGACTGCAAGGCTCCTCCCAGGGGGGAAGAAGGGAACGGAGTCAGCATAGCCATGTGAAGGATGGCTGGAGGGGGTGAATGTGGTGTTGTGGTGATAATGGCACGGATGGCCTCGGGAACAAAGGGACTGAACTGAAGAGTGATAGGAGGCAGATAATGAAACAGAATGTGACAGAAACGAAGGCGGGGGGGGGGAGACAGAGACCTGTTGTGTGATGTGTACTGGAAATGCAGCTGATAGTAGTGACAGAACTGGGGAGAGGGTGGGGGTTAGGAGGAGGAGGGGAAAGAGGAGGCAGATGTAATGAATGTTCTATAATGGAAATAAACCTATGAAAGTGGCAGACTTAGGGGGCAAGGAAAAGAGGGAGGGGGGAAGGGAACCAAGAGGGCAGATATGTGTGTAATGAATAATGAAAATGTAATGATCAACATGTCAGAACTGAGGGGGGGGAGGAGGGAAGGGGGATACAGACATGTGGTGAGTATTGTATGATATATGGAGTGTGACAGAAATAGGGGGGGGGGAGAATGAGAAAACATGAAACTAATGAATAAAAAGTCTGAGAAGAGGGAAGAAGAGACAAAAAAAAAAAAAGGAAAGAGGCCCGCCTCTGATACGGGTGTACATTAAAAATATGTGATACACTGGTGTAATTGTATTGGTTTAATTGATCGCAGCGAATGTGTATGTGTGTGTATATATATATATATATATATATATATATATATATACACATAAATAATCTAAGTTCACACCGCACATGATGAAACTGAACATAATCATAAACTATGGTGGTGGAAAAATGATGATAATGAAGACTATTAATAAAACAATGAGAACAATAGTGCAATAAAACCATATAAACCCTTGTGGCTAGGGGCGGATGGACCACCCGAAAAATCGGGCACCACCCAAGGGCCCGGAGCCAACAGGGGCCCCATGAGATGCCCCCGGAACCTCCCCATGGGCCCTCCTTAGTGTGGGCAAGGACACAGGTGTCCAAAGACCCCCCACTGACCAGGGGCCCCACGAGCCAACAGTCCGCCCCTACTTTTGGCCATGATAGCAGGAGAATGACATCTCTAGGAACTAAAACGGTGATATGCCTAATGTATTGACCACAAAGAAAGTGACTTATCTTAAAGATATCCCATCACCCAGGTGGGCATATATATAAAAAGGGGAGTGAGTCAAGGGGGTTTAGTATTTATTCTAAAAACTAGATAAGAGATTGGATGTCCAACCCCTCATTTAGCCCTCTGGGTGATAGTGTGCCCAAGCGGTGGATCCAGAAGGTTTCCCTCTGGCATAGACGGCGGAAACGTCTGCCTGTGTCTATGTCCTTAGGTATGCTGTCCAAACCAAACACCCTAAGACCCATAGGGCTCTTGTCGTGTTTCTCTTTGAAGTGGTTTGGGATGGAGTGTTTATCACGACCATGTTTGATATTCCTTTTGTGTTCCCCAAATCTTGTACGCAAAGTGCGGATGGTACGACCCACATATAATAGACCGCAGGGGCAAATGAGACAGTACACCACATATTGCGTGCTACAGTTGATGAAATGCCTAATGCTGTATGTGTTGCCATCATGCCCCATGACCTCTTTTTTCTTGTGCCACATGTACTTACAACAGCCACAGTTGCTGCCCCCACATTTGTAACTACCTTTTTGGTCAAAAAGTCTGTTCCAAGGGGACCCCATTGAATTTTGAATTTTTTTGACTCTGTTGGTGGCTATGTAAATCCTATAATCTTTTGGTTTTCTAAAGATAACCTCCGGATGTTCTGGGATGGTACTACTGAGAAAAGGGTCCTGTTGTAAAATGCCCCAATATTTTTTTAAAAATATTTCTTATCTGAAAGGCCTTGGGGTTGAATTGAGTGCAGAAGGCAGTTTGTTTGATGAGCTATTTTCCTTCAACACGAACCCGCTCTTGTTCTGGAATGACCAAGGAATATTGTGCTCTATATTTTGTGTATGCCTGTTCAATGACGGCCGAAGAGTACCCCTTCTCTATAAATTTATTTCTAAGGGTGTTGCTCTGCATATCATAATCCTCTAAACGTGAGCAGGTTCTTTGCAGCCTGCAAAATTGACCTAAGGGCACATTTTTTATCCATCTTGGATGATGGTGGCTGGCAGCATGCAAATACGAATTTCCAGCTGTGGGCTTAAAGTGGGTTTTTGAGATGATATTGAGTTCATTATCAATCATCAGTTCCAGATCTAGGAACACAAGTGTGTTATCATTGACCACTTTCGTAAATTCAATGTTGAAAGGATTACATTGGCAATGTGTGAAGAAACGTTCTAATTCCTCGTCCGTGCCATCCCATATTATCAAGATGTCATCTATATATCTCGTGAAAAGAACAAGGTTCGCTCCAAATGGGTTATTACTCCATATATGGAATTTTTCCCAATATCCCATAAATAAATTGACGTAACTGGGAGCGAACCTGGCTCCCATAGCTGTACCTTTTATTTGCCGGTAAAAAGAATCTTGGAACACAAAGTAATTGTGTGTTAGACAAAATTCTACGCATTGGGTAATGAAATTAACCTGCAAGGGATGCAGAGAACTGTCCAAAGAGAGGAAGTGTTGGATCGCTGTAAGCCCAAATGTATGTGCTATGGAGGTATAAAGTGAGGCCACATCCAGTGAAACCCACCTATACCCTGGTTGCCAGTGGTATTGCGACAGTATGTTCAACATGTGCCCTGAGCCTCGAACATACAAGGGAAGAGATGTTACATATGATTGCAAGAAATGGTCTATATTGCCTACATTGCTAGTGAGGCTGTCTATACCAGAGATAATGGGTGGGTTCCTGGTGGATTGATGGGGTCTTTATGAATCTTGGGGATGTGGTAGAAATGTGGGGTGAGGGGGAATGGTCTATAAAGAAAAAGCCACTCAGGTTTTGTCAACACACCTACTTGTGAGGCTGAGTCTAGTAAAGCCTTGAGGGAGGTTTTGTAGTGACTGATGGGGTCTGCTGTTAGTGTTTCATAGGTCTCACAGTCGCCCAGGAGTCTCATGGCTTCTTTAAGATAGTCCTGTCTACTCTGGATCACTATACCCCCTCCTTTGTGCGCTTGCTTGATAACGATATCTGAATTGTTCTTGAGCTTATGAAGTGTTGTTTTTTCTGAGTATGACATATCTGATGTGTGGTTTTTCTTAGTGGTGTCACATAGTTTGCATAAGTGTGAATAAACGACTTCGTAAAATGCGGGGATAAAATTACCCTTGGCCCAATGTGGATTGAAAATGGATTTTGGTTTAAAATGTGTGTGGGAGATTTACGCCATGCTGAGATATGTATGGGGCTGTTCAGGAGGTATGGGATCTGGATTTTCTAGGTCACAGCGGCCTTCATCCCATAATTCTTCTAGAGTTTTTAGGATGTCAATCTCATTGGCTCCTAATGACTCAGCGATGACATCATTGTGAACTGGGTCAGTCTGATTGGAGCCGTCCTTCATCGCATAATAGCGCTTGAAGGACAAAAGGCGGATGCATCTGTTAAGATCTATAAAAATGTCAAAAAGGTTGGGGGGATTAGGAGGAGCAAAGTTCAAACCTTTTCTTAGAAGAAATAGTTCATCATCAGTGAATGTCAATTTGGTAAGGTTGAAAATTTTGATGGCATCACACAGTCCTCGAGAATTTTTCCTCTTTGGTGTTACTTTCCTCCTCGTTTTCCTCTTCTGATTTTTCTATTCTTTTTCTCCTGTTTATTCCCCCTCGGGGTGCACTTTCCTCTAAAAAATGAGAGGTTGAGGGTGATGGCAAGTTTGGTTGGGTGTTCGTGTCGGCTGGAGGGGTTGATGCAGAGTGTGTTATGGGGGAAGCTGAGACGGTGGTCTCGCTGAAGGGTAATTGATTATGATGTGGTTGATCATTGGGGTGACCCCCTCTGGCTGACATGGAATGGAGAGGTGCTAGTGAGTTGATAGCAGCATGGTGGTACTGGACAACATCGGAGGGATATTTAAAGGTTTTATGAAAATTAATGTTTTTATTTGTATTATAATTTTTGTTGTTATGTTGCCTTCTGTGTGTAGCCCTTGGAGGGCCATGGGCAAAGGTCCGGTGATTATCATAGCCTCTGTTAGTCTGATGGGTGGTTGGTTGTCCTTATAGGGTCTGGTAGATGGAACCTGTGGCCCTTCAGTGTGGGCTGTATGTATTGTTCTGTCTCTATTAGAATTGGATTTATTGGGATGGTGAGATGTGTTACCAAATTCTTGTTGAATATCCCCCTATCCCCCTGAGTGTGGTGGAACTTGTTGTGCCCTATTGGTCTTGATTTTTTCCACCCATGCTCACAACCTTGTAGAAAGTCCTCTCTGTCTCTTTCAAACTTTGTGGACTTAGAGCTGATGAGTATAGCCTCAAAATCTACTGTGTGATTGTTTATGTTACTGTCCCACTCTGAGAATGTGGGTACATGTGTGTAACTGTTCAGTTTGTTCTCTATATCTTTGATGTGTATTTTCTCTATGTTTCTTTCACGTTGTTGAATGATGATATTCATCCATTTATTTATGAGAGAGAGACTTACCTAAAAACCAGGCAGATATTCAAACCGGTCACTTTAATACAAGTTGTATGATATATTACACCCCCTATCTGACATATACAGGAAAGCAGAGAATGATATCTTCTTACCCGTCACAACAGGTATGTCATATTTCATATGTAGACGTTCAGCATATTAATCTACTCGTGGATAGCATGGTATATGTATCCAGTGTAAGTTATGAACCATGACATCAATTGTGAGGGTTTTTGGTCATAGCTTATATTTATATATATATATATATATATATATATAGGCTACATGTTTTTCTGTAAATATTTTTATTGCACCCTTTTGACCTTTTAGTAATAAATCTCACTTTCGGAAAGTGTTGAACTGTTTCTAAAGCTCTTTAATGCAAACTGAGAACCCCTGCCTCTGAAGAGCACTACTGTGTGTGTGTGTTTTAAACTTCGGTATATCTCTGCCTGCGGTGACAGTGGTATACCGACGCTTATGCAAACATCATAGTGTTATTGCTGATATTGCCAAGTTTCCTCTTTCTCTGTACAAAAATGAGGTGGTGGCAGTGTGAAGGGTTAATTGTATAATTAACCTGACCCAGTAACAATCGCTCCCAGGCTGCAGCTCCACAGATTGTGGTCTGTTAGCTGGAAAATCCTTGTGCAGAGTGCAGCTGGGCATGGCATTGTTACGCACATGACAGTGCGGTATTAGATTGGCTAGTCCTTCGGTCACGAGTTTGGTGAGAAGGGCTGGGGTCTGATGCCGTGATCATCACAGGGGGTGCTTCTACTATCCTGGAATTTCATGGCCAACATTAGAAGCTTATGCCAGACACCACCCACTTTTCCAACCACTTGAAGACCAAGCCTTTTCTGACATTTTTTGTTTATTTGAAAAAAAGCTTTTTTTTCTAGAAAATTACTTTGAACCCCCAATAGGCCCTATAGAATAAAACTGTGGTTGTTGAATTTTTTTATGGCACACAGTATTTGAGCAGCAATTTTTCAAATGCAAATTTTTTGGTGTGATCAGATGCTTTCCCAATTTTAAAATGTCGGCACTGTTTATATCTGGCAAAATGGAAATTATTAAATGCTTGTAGCTTCTAGTCTTTTAGGCCATATAGATGATTGGAGGCATTATTGTCAGCCAGCAGAACTGCCAGCTGCATTTTTGGGTTCCCCAGTGAGATGGAAGAACCCAAGAAAACCTTGGAAGGTGGCAGGAGGGGGGGAGTACCTTCCCGCTGCTTGTAATAGTGATCCAGTGGCTAATTAACAGCTAGGATTGTTTTTATGTGAAAGCAAACCACTAGCTGAAAAATACAATACCAGGATGATGCCTTTAGTTGCAGCGACATACCAGTACGTTGCTGGTACATGTATGTAACAGCCGAGAACACAGGCATATGATGAATCTGGTCTGTGGACCAATATGACCACAATCCTTTCTTTCTCGTAATGCCCATGCTGAGTGTTAGACCCAAAAAAGTTTAAAATTCGGAAGCCATGATATGTTTCCATGCGATTTGCCTGGCAAGAGCTGAATTTGGATGGGCGGCGATGTATTATTCTGCATAGAAATTTCTTTGCACAACAATCAATTTATACAAATCTTCAGCGAAAAACAGCAGAGAGGCTAAACGCTAGTGCTGGCAGCAAACGGGGCTGACCCTGATAACACTGCATTTTTGTGAATACTGTACTAAGGAGGTACTAGTATAGTTCTGTTTGTAATCAGTATATTGATCTATACCAGGGGTCTGCAACTTTTAAGACATAAAGAGCCACTTGGACCCGTTTCCGAAGGGAAAAAAAAAGACTGGGAGCCGCAAAACCATTGCAACATTTAAAACAAATCCGACACTGCATATATTGTTTCTTACCTTAATGCTATATACAGGATCGTGCAGTTAGCTTCATCCCCCATATAGTAATTCATCCCCCATAGTAATTCATCCCCCCTATAGTAATTCATCCTCCATAGTAATTCATCCCCCATAGTAATTCATCCCCCATATAGTAATTCATCCCCCATATAGTAATTCATCCTCCATAGTAATTCATCCCCCATATAGTAATTCATCCTCCATAGTAATTCATCCCCCATAGTAATTAATCCTCCATATAATAATTCATCCCCCATAGTAATTCATCCCCCCTATAGTAATTAATTCCCCATATTGTCTCAATTCACTTACCTTTGCTCCGCGCGTTCCTCTCGCTGTGTTCCCGCGCTGTGTTCCGGTCTTCAGGGCGGACTGTGAGAGGAGTTCGTCACGCTGCCCCGCCTACATCCTGGCTGCCCCGCCTACATCCTGACAGCTAATGTTCCACGCTCCGCGGGCCGGATTAAAAAAGTCCTGACTTTTGAGGCGGCCGCCCGAGAGGAGGGAGGGGAGCGGGCGCCCGGCACACAGAAGAGCCGCATGTGGCTTGCGATCCGCGGCTTGCCGACCACTGAAACCCTATTGCCTGTCACCTGGTGGGCAGTGTGCTCCGGAGCCGCAGCAAAGATGAAAAAGAGCCGCGGGTTGCCGACACCCGATCTATACAAACACTATACTAGTAATGGCAGCTATCAGCGACCTATAGCGTGAGTGCAATAGTTTGCAGGCAATCTAATGCTAGCTGACCCTGGCTGGGAGGGGTGCTTACAGACCCTGACATTATCTGATGTTGCTAGTGGAAGTAATACAGTGATCAGTGAAAAATGTTATATACTGACATTGTTCTAATGGCACTGGCTGGGTGACAGGGTGATCAAAAGGTTAAAAGGGGCAATCAAAGAGTTAAATGTGCTAATCTAATGTGTGTGTAAAATGTAGTGCTTTTACTCAATGCTGTTACCTCTTCTCTCCCTGGACGGCAGATATGCGCATGCACACCCGGAAATAGAAAGCAACGTAAGTTTAAAAAAATTATCTCAATAATTTTTTTTAAACATTACATTTTTTTTAAACATTAATTTTCTTTTTTTACTAATTTGTTTTAAAATATTTTCATCAGATTAGTGTAATTTTACCATAGTAACATCGTACTAATCTGAGGGGGGTGATCAGGTTTTTTTTTTTTTTACACTTTGCATTGCAGGAAGATTATTGCTCTGCAATGCAAAACTGTCAAGAATGTGTTAAGTTCATGACAGCTCAAAATACAGTGATCTGTGATTGGCCTCAGCTGTTCATATGGTACAAGGTGCTATGTTGGCCCCATGTGCCATGTGAGAGCTGTGGACCAATCAGAGCTCTCCAGAAACAGAAGCAAAGATTTTATGAATCAGATTGATTTATAAAAGCTTTGTTGTCATTGTGATCATGTGATTGCATATCAATCACATGATCACCGGGTCCCGTTTCCCGGGATTCTCATTCCCTGACCCAAACACAGCAGGCGTGGGGAGGGAGGGTTGCGCACCCCCCTGTGTTGGTAAAGTACCAGCTATGTAAGGGTATGTCATTGGTCCTGTAGCTGCTGCCTGTCTGTAGTACATTGTGGGTGGGCGGTTCTACAGTGGTTAATTGACTCTTGTCTACATTGGCACCAGCATGTATTAATGTGAGTTAGGGACTTTAAAATATAAGCTCATTGAAAGCTAGGGACTGATGTGAATGTACACTATATATGTGTAAAGTGCTGTGTAATTTGACAATGATATATAAGTACCTGTGATAAATAAAATATACTCCAACATGAATAATAATAGTTATGGAATCCATAAAACACTGCAAACTCCCAAATGCGTTTACAGTAAAGATGTAATACACACTCCCAATACTGTAAACAATCAATAATCATAGAGTATGTACATTAAATAAATAATCAGTGGATCCGTAATCTCCTTAAAGTGCCAACAACGTATTTGAGTCCACAGCCTCAGTGCTGTAAACTATCTGTAAGCATAAAGTGTATGAGATAATTATTGAGTCCACAATCCAGGTGCTGTGAATCTTCCGTTGCACCAATACATCTAATAACTTATTGTCACACAACATGTAGGGTTGAGCCTGGTAATGTCACTTCCAGCTTTTGCCGAGACCAGAAGTAGGTGGGAGAATGCCGAAGTTTGATGTATAAGTACGTTTCAGACACTTATCAGTGTCTAATTGTTATGTGAGTAGCATTATATTAATAAAGAGAAAGGCTTTCAATACTAGCACGGTATTACACTATTGGCAGTGCTTTTATATTTTGAGCACCTTCATTTATCAGAAACAGAAGGGGACACTTGTTATGGGGACCCATCTATGCATGAACCTATATCTATGAGCAGAGGAGGAGGGTTAAACCATAATTAAGTCCTATGTTCCATGGGTCTATGAGTAAGGTGAGAGGTAAATTCACTTGATGGTGGAGCACAGTAGATATGGAGAATGGAGATATGGCACATATATTGGATTAACACAAAGTGTGGCAAGATATAATAATTTATCAGGTAAACGGTTGCACTGGATGATTCACAGCACCATGGTTGTGGATTCACTGATTAGCTCATGCACTTTATGATGACTAATGGTTTACAGCACTGAGATTGTGTACTCAATTACTTTGCAAGCACTTTAAGGGGATTACGGATGCACTGATTATTCATTATTTAATGTAGGCACTCTCTGAGTATTGATTGTTTACAATATTGGGAGTGTGTATTCAATTTTTATTGTGCACACATTTGGGAGTTTACAGTGTTGAGATTGTGGATCCACTAAGTATTAGTATTTATGTTGGAGCATATTTTGTATGGTTTACAACACTGAGATTATGGATTCAGTCACCATTTTAAATGTAAATTATTGAAATCATTTTACACATATATAAATATTTAATGGGCAGAGCTACACCATCATTTCTGTATTTAGCTTTTTGGATGTGGGAACACATTTAGGTGTGAGCAGCAACCCTATAACACTTATAGTACTAGAAGGTTGTTGGTATTGACAGCACAGGAGAATTCTTAACACATTTTTTATACACATTAGTGTTGAATCAATTTTTTTCTTGTTTACACTTAATCTGTCATTTGGGGTTAATTTATTTTGACTTAAAACATGGGCATTTGCTGGTTCTAAATTACTGTTAGAAGTACAAATGTTTTCTATTTGATTATTATTATACAGGATTTATATAGCAACAACAGTTTGCACAGTGCTTTACAAAATGAAGGTAGACATTACAGTTACAATACAATTTGGTACAAGAGGAAACAGAGGGCCCTGCTCATTAGAGTTTACAATCTAGGAGGAAGGGTTGAGTGATACAAAAGGTAATAGCTGTGGGGGGGATTAGCTGAAGGAGGAAATACATGGTGATTTACTAGGTAGAAGCAGGATAGACTTCTTTAACCTCCCTGGCGGTATGATTATTTCAGATTTTTGGTGCTGAAAGCGGTACCATTTTTCTGCATGGAAATATGTAGTTTTTTTATTGTAGGCCTGTAATTTTTAGGAATAACTCACCGAAATCTGTACGAACAAGAGTCTAGTAAACATTCCGGATATGATAAAATTTGAAACACGAAATAATAAATTATAATTTAATAAATAATCATAAAAATAATAATATATTAACCACTTGCCGACCGCGCATAGCCGAATGACGGCTTCACCGCGGCCGGCCAGTTCTGAGTGGACGTCATATGACGTCCTCCCACAACGCGCTCTCCTGCGCGCCCCAGGGGGCGCGCACCCGGCGATCTCCGTGATCGCTGTGTCCTACGGACACAGCTGATCACGAGATGTGGTGAAAGGCCGATCCCACCGGCCTTTTACCACGTGATCAGCGGTGTCCAATGACACGCTGATCACAGGAAAATGCAAGTGCCGGTTCTCGGCTGCACTTTCCTCACGCTGTCAGATCGTGAGGAAAGTACTGCCGAGAACCGGCAGTTGTCAGAGCGGGGATCGGCACCGATCATCAGGGCACTGATGATCAGTGCCCTGATGATCGGTGCCCAGCAGTGACCCCCGCAAGTTCCGATCAGCTGTGCGCCCACTAGCCCCGCCCACCCATTCCCAGCAGTGCCCCCACCTGTGCCCAGCAGTGCCCCCACCTGTGCCCAGCAGTGCCCCCACCTGTGCCACTCTGCAGTGCCACCTACCTGTGCCCAGCAGTGCCACCTACATGTGCCCAGCAGTGCCACCCACCTGTGCCCACCCACCTGTGCCCACCAGCGCCACCCACCTGTGCCCACCAGTGCCACCCACCTGTGCCCACCCACCAGTGCTGTCCACCAGTGCCACCCACCAGTGCCACCCACCAGTGCTGCCAGTCAGTGCCACCAGTCAGTGCCCAGGGGTTGTGCCAGTCAGTGCCGCCAGTCAGTGCCCAGAAGTGATAACAGTCAGTGCCGTCTATCAGTACCCATCATCAGTGTCACCTATCAGTGCCGCCTATCAGTGCTGCATATCAGTGCCGCCTATCCGTGACCCCTAATTAGTGCTGTCTATCAGTGCCGCCTATCCGTGCCACCTCATTAGTACTGCCTATCAGTGCCCTTTAGTGCTGCCTATCAGTGCCCATCAGTGCCGCCTATCAGTGCCCATCAGTGCCGCCTCATCAACGCAAATCAGTGAAGGAGAAAAAATACCTGTTTGAAAAATTTTATAAAAGAAACAAATAAACTTTTTTTTTTTTTTCTAATTTTTTGCACTTTTTTTAATTTATAGCGCAAAAAGTAAAGCGCCCAGTGGCGATTAAATACCACCAAAAGAAAGCTCTATTTTTGAGAAAAAAATGATCAAAATTTCATATGGGTACAATGTTGCATGACCGCGCAATTGTCAATCAAAGTGCGGCAGCGCTGAAAGCTGAAAATTGGCCTGGTAAGGAAGGGGGTATAAGTGCCTGGTAGGCAAGTGGTTAATAATACATTTAATTCAATAATATAATCAAACCGAAAACACTGACATTTGAAATAGAGCGCCAAGTTCGCACATCACTGAGCAAAGTCGCAAAATTGTTTTCAGTGTCTGATGACAAATTTCTCCACGAATCATTATCACTCAATTCTGCAAGTGGTTCTGATTTACTATCGCTGTTCTCTAGCTGATATAAACCCGCTTTTCACCTAAAGGGACACTTTTTGGACGCCATGGACGTTTCTCAGTTTCCAGGCAGAAAGAACAGACAAAATGCAGGCAGGGCACAGGACAAAGCACTAGGGACAATATGTATGTGAAATGGGTTGAAACAGCAATGTTTTACTATGTAAAATTTGTTTGGAAAAAAATGACATTTTTAAAAATTTTTAAATTTCTCGCCGCCGGCGGTGCCCGTACGTCCCGACGTCACAGGGACCGGAACACAGAAGCCGGATGCCGGCATCGGCCGGAGGAGATGGCCAGGGACGCTGCAGAGGACACATCGCGGGAGCGAAGGACAAGGTAAGCTCTGCAGGGAATCCCTATGCAGCGCCGCATGGTAAGCCCGAGTGTAAAGGTTTTCAGGGATCGTCTAAAGGTGGATAGATTAGGAGACAGGCAGACAGATTGGGGTAGGGAGTTCCATAGGATGAGAGAAGCTTGGGAGAAGTCCTGGAGGCGAGCATGGGAGGAGGTGACAGGGGAACTAGAGAGCAGAAGGTCTTGGGAGGATCAAAAAGAGGGATTTGGTTGATATTTTGAGACCAGGTGGGTGATGTAGCTAGGGGCAGAGTTGTGGATGGCTTTGTAAGTTGTTGTTAGTATTTTGAATTATATTTGTTGAGTGAGTGGAAATTAGGGGAGGGATTGGCAGAGAGGGGTAGCAGACACTGAACGGTTGGTAAGGTGGATGAGCCTGGCAGCAGTATTCATGATGGACTGGAGGGGGGATAGCCTATGTAAAGGTAAGCCAATGAGGAGGGAGTTGCAGTAGTCGAGGCAAGAGATTACCAGGGAGTAAATTAGGAGCTTTGTGGTATCATTGGTTAAAAAGGGGCGTATTCTGGAGATGCTGCGGAGGTTGAGGCGGCATGATTTGGACAGGGATTGGATATGGGCTTGAAAGGATAGTTCAGAATCCAAGGTTATACCTAGCACCCTGGCATGCAGGAGTGGGTTGATAGTGGTGCTATTGATCCTGACTGAGAAATCAGGGGAAGAGGCACATGGGGGAGGAAATATCAGTTTTTTAGCTCAGTTTTGGATAGATTGAGTTTTAGGAAGTGGTGTGACATCCAGTCTGATATGTCTGTTAGTAATATGTGATATGTGAGGAAACTGATGGGGTGAGCTGAGGAGTAGAGAGAGAGATTTGTGTGTCATCAGCATAGAAATGGTATTGGAAACCATGGAAAGCTATCAGCTAAACAAGGAAGAAATGTAGATTGAGAATAGGAGAGGTCCAAGGACAGAACCTTGGGGGACCCCGACAGTAAGAGGAGTAGGAGAGAAGGAAGTAGAGTTGTAAGTGACACTGAAGGTGCGGTGAGATTGGTAAGATTCAAACCAACGGAGAGTATAGTCACGGAGATCAAGTAAATTTTTGAGTTTTTTGAGGAGGAGTGGGTGGCCAACTGTCTCAAAGGCAGCAGAGAGGTCCAAGAGCATGGAATAGTTTTAGCAGTTAGTAAGTCGTTTGTGAGTTTTAGGAGAACAGTTTCTGTGGAGTGTTGTGGGCGAAATCCAGACTGAAGGGGATCGAGAAGGTTATTTTCAATAAGGTGGCAGCTCAGCCAGTTGTAGACTAGACATTCAAGGAGTTTGGAGGCAAAAGGGAGTAAGGAGATGGGTCTTAGATTGCCATGATTGGCAGGGTCCAGTGAGGCTTTTTTAAGTGTTGGGGTGACTAGTGCATGTTTTAGAGAGTTGGGGAAGATGCCAGTAGAAAGGGAGAGAGTGAAGATATGAGTTAAAGAATGAAGGATAGAGCCAGAGGGTGACCGTAGTATTTGCGAGGGAACAGGATCCAGAGGGCAAGTGGTTAGGTAGGCTTTATAAAACAGTTTACCAACCTCCTCTATAGTAGCTGGGTTAATCAAGGGAAGTATAGATTGTGCAGGTGGACAAGGAGTGTAGGATGAGGGAGATACTGTACCTGTACAGTGGAGATCTCGTCACAAATTGTATCAATCTTATTTTTGAAGTGGTAAGCAGTCTTCTGGGCAGTGAGTGAGTTAGTGGGTGGAGGTAGAGAAGGATGAAGTAGAGAGTTAAAGGTAGAAAAGAGTTGACAGGGACTGCGTGAAAGGGTGTTGATGAGAGTGATAAAATAGGTCTGTTTGGAAGTGCGGAGACAAGTATTGTATTTTTGAAGGGCAGATTTTTATTGGTCCAAGTCTTTCTGGCTCTTAGTCTTACGCCATAAACTCTCAAGAGCATGGCTATGGTTTTCGAGTCATCTGGTATTGTCTGTTTTCCAGGGCTGTAGCAGTCGGGGCCTAATTCTGTAGGTAGTGAGGGGGGCCAATGTGTCTAGGGTGGATGACAGTGAACTATTGTAGACATAAGTGGCCAGGTTGGGGCAGGTCAGGGCTGAAATTTTGTCATAGGCACAATCTGTTGCCGAAAAAAGAAGAGAAGGGTTAAGATAGTGAAGGTTTCTACGGGTAACTGTTTGGTAGTTGGAAGACAAAGAGGAGGAAGCCAAGGAGAGAGTGAAGCTAAAAAGGGAATGATCAGAGAGAGGAAGAGGAAAGTTAGTGAGGTTGCAAGGAGTGCATAGGTAGAATACAATTTCAAGGCAGTTGCTATTAGAGTGAGAAGAAGCATGCATCCATAGTTTTAGGTCAAAAGAAGTGGTTAGGCTCAGAAGTTTAGAGGTAGCAGGAGTGTTAAGATTAACAGGGATGCTGAAGTCACCAAGAATGATTGTGGGAATTTCAGAAGAGAGAACGTAAGGCAGCCAGGCAGAGAAGTCATCAAGGAAGCTTGATACCGGTCCAGGAGGCCGATAGATCACATCAATTCTTAAAGAAACTGTACAGAACAGACAAATACAGTGACCACTTTATTCTCTGCATGCCATAAAAGAAACAAATTGTTATTGAGGTTGGAATGGATGTTGTTAATACAATGTCTATTTGGCTAAATATCTATTTCTATGACTTTATTTTGGGTTTAGCATGAAATGCAGAGATATTACTGATGGCTCATCAAAATAAATAAGAGAACAAACCTTAAAATGTTACTAAACCCATAACGTTATATCTGGTCTCCCACAGAAAACACAACATGGAAATGCAATTATTTTGGTAAATTTAAACTGCTAAATACCTTTTCTCATCAACAGTATATCACAGTCTTGTGACTTCTATCAGTGTCCAGTTGAGCACTTGCCAAAGCTTGTAGGAGGAGTTTTCATTCTGCTCTGACTGTCCTATGAGGCTGCATATCCCCTGACCTTTTGTCTGGAAAGTGCTGATTTGCACTGTGCTGATCACATGCAGCCTCCCAAAGGAGAAAAAAACCTCTCTAACCATACACATTAAGCTGAGAATGTGCACAGTAACCCCTAGAGCTCTGTACCATCAGCAGATAGATTGGGGACATTAGAAAAAGGAAGGGTCAGAGAAGAAAGGATCAAACAGCCTTTTTACACGATGCAGAGGAATAACCCCTTAGGTTCTACAGTGTGCATAACAAGCTTGCTTTTCTTGCATATAAAGATGTATTTTACTGTTGCGAGTTTAGTAACACTTTAAGCTGAACTTTAGGCAAGCATTTACTCAGCAATACACAGCAACATGTATAAGACTTTTCATGTGTACCTTTCAATAGATCTGTATGTCTATATAATCAAAATATGCAGGCGAGCGCTAAATGAGAATAAATATATAGTAGCTGCTAGCACTCAAAGTATAGGCAACAATCCCAATGCAAAACTGTGTATATAAAAGTGCAGCACTATAAATGCACAATCCTTTTGCTAGTAAAGGTGAAATAATAAATATGATAAATATATGTCAGGTCACTTTGTGTAATCATAGGTATATATAGAGAAGATAAAGTGCCAAACAGTGCAAAAAGTGCAATAAAGTGAATCAAATAATGTCCATAAACAATATAATATTGAATATAAATCAGCAAATATAATTCGATAATTGTCCTTATATTGATCAAATGCAATGTAGCCAAGTGCAAATATTCACGAAGGGGATCCACCACCTTGGACGGATGTACACTCACCAGAGAGTAAACATTAATAGGCTTCTGTTTTAACCTGTCACATCTGGAGGTGAAGAGGCAGCCAAAAGGTTAATCCTACTGCTTCATCTGGAAAAAGATTAGGAGGGTGTCCCTTGTCCTGGGAAAAGTAGCTCAACCACAGCAGCCAGAAATGTTAATATAGTGTAGCATTTATTATTTTGAAAATTGTATCACAAACAGCTAAAATTCCACGTGGAGTATAGTTAAAACAAATACCAAGATGGCCACCTGCTCCGTCCTTCGTAAGAAAAGTTGTATGAAAATTCTTAGAACATTCGATGAATGGACGAATGTCGTTCAAAAACTGTCTTTTGCTTTTAACATTTGATTTAAAAATGAATGTAATTTCTGAACAATAACCACATACACTGGCCAAAAATTTGTTTGATCAAGAAAAGTTTTCCTTCCTGCCTCTTCAAATTTTCCTGTCACCTCTGTCGAAAATAAACATCAATTTGACCCCACTAACAGTTAGAAAATCAAACAAATATTTTTGAAACAAAAATTCTTATGTGTATGACCAGCTTTACACTGGATGCATTAAAATACGTATGCATTTTATTCAAGTCCATAAAGATAAGTGTGATATACTGTATATACTCGAGTATAAGCCCAGTTTTCAGCACATTTTTTGTGCTGAAAAACGGCCCCCTCGGCTTATACCCGAGTCAACGTCTGCAGGGGGCTGTTGTCTCTTACTTGTCTCCGGTCCCACGACGATCCGGTCCAGGAAGCGCGGCTGCTCCTTCATTTGGTTCGTCCACTGGATGTTCGCGCGGCTGCTCGGCTCCGCCTTCTCACCGGTGATTGGCCGCCAGAACTGTAGCTCAGGAAAGGCACACAGGCGGCCAATCACCGGTGAGGAGGCGGAGCTGAGCGGCCCCGCGAAAATCAAGTGAAGGAGATGCAGGTAAGTGTGCCGTGCTTAGGTGCTGCTGCAACCACATATGCTGGCTGCAGCAGCACCATACTGGAACAGGGGTCAGCAAGTGTCAGTGGGAGGAATAGTGCCCCATCATTGGTGTCACTGATACCAATGATGGGGCATTATTCCTCCCACTGACACCAACGATGGGGCACTTTTCCTCCTCCCCACTGACACCAATGATTGGGCACCATTCCTCCCCCCCCCACTGACACCAATGATGGAGCACTATTCCACCCCCCACTGACACCAATCATGGAGCACTATTCCACCCCCCACTGACACCAATCATGGAGCACTATTCCACCCCCCACTGACACCAATCATGGGATACTATTCCTCCCCCCCACTGACACCAACGATGGGGCACTTTTCCTCCCCCCCACTGACACCAACGATGGGGCACTATTCCTCCACCCCCCCCCCACTGACACCAATGATGGGATACTATTCCTCCCACTGACACCAATGTTGGGACACCATTTCTCCCACTGACACCAATGATGGGACACTATTCCTCCCACTGACACCAAAGATGGGGCACTATTCCATTGACACCAATAATGGGGTGCTATTCCCCCCATTGATACCAATGATGGGGCACTATTCCTCCCACTGACACCAATGATGGGGCGCTATTCCTCCCACTGACACCAATGATGGGGCGCTATTCCTCCCACTGATACCAATGATGGGGCACTATTCCTCCCACTGACACCAATGATGGGGCACTATTCCTCCCACTGATACCAATGATGGGGCACTATTCCTCCCACTGATACCAATGATGGGGCACTATTCCTCCCACTGATACCAATGATGGGGCACTATTCCTCCCACTGACACCAATGATGGGGCACTATTCCTCCCACTGATATCAATGATGGGACCCTATTCCTCCCACTGACACCAATGATGGGGCACTATTCCTCCCACTGACACCAATGATGAGGCACGATTCTTCCCACTGGTGTTCCCACCCTCGGCTTATACCCGAGTCAATAGTTTTTCCCAGTTTTTTGTGGTAAAATTAGGTACCTCGGCCTATATTCGGGTTGGCTTATACTCGAGTATATACAGTATTCACATTCTCAGATAATAGCTAAAACCTAATTTGCAGACTGAGAGAATCATCTCTCCCATAAGTAAATGCCCTGCTTGCATATTGAATAAGTCTTTAATCCTCATGATGTTGCTTTTGAACTAGGATACCCACAGGTAATGGAAGAATACTTTTTTCTGGGTTACCTTAGATGTATCAGTGTTATACTCATCTATTCCACACCACTTGACTCTAATAGCTCTTATAACACACCTTGACAAGTATGGTTGGTATACTAGAGAAGTCCAGGAATTTTTACTTTCAGCTACTGATTTTTTTTTAAAACACAATGAGGTTGATTTACTAAAACTATAGAGTGCAAAAGCTAGTGTAGCTCTGAACAGAAACCAGTCAGCTTCCATTTTTTTGTCAAAGCTTAACTGAACAAGCTAGTTAGCTAATTGGCTACCATACACAACTGCACCAGATTTTGCACTTTCCAGTTTTAGTAAACCAACCCCAATGTTTTCTTTTTGATTCTGTTTACTATTTACAGCTATATGGAGCTTCCATGGAAGCCAAATTTTCACCTTCTTTGGCAAATTTATATATGAGTTAATGGGAGGAGAAGTTTATTTTTTTGGAATGTAATCCCCTTAAAGAATGTATCCATTGGTATGCTGGTTTACTAATGGCCTTTTCCATATTTGGAGCAGCAGTACAGGCTCTAATTTCATGACTACAAGCATTTTCTAAGAAGCATGGTGAATCCTTTGAAGACTTACACAAAAGCTGTCAATTAATTAGATATTTATTAAACACAGCATAGGCATACTTAGAATTATAAAAAATATTGTAGGGATATTCAGGATTATAAATCCCACATTGTTTACAAATGGTAGGAGGATGAGAATAGGGGTGTAAGTGTATCTAGGAACTCATCAATAGAAAGAGGGATCAGTGATTCTATACAAAGATCATCTCCATCCAAAAATAAACAACAAAGAATAACTTCTCCCTAAATAGGAATAAGAAGTCCTCCTCCAAAAGGAATTTTAATAGAAATAATTAATCTGGTTATAATATTCCAACAAAAAATAGGTTTGAGCCACTAAATAATTGGGGTATGTCATCCCCACAGGGATATGGGCATCAGACAGAGGGAGAGGATTTTCCAAGGGGGGGGGTATGGAGGACCACCCTGGAGGGGAGGAGGAATGAGAGGATCATTTCACAGGAGGGGAAGAGGAGAATCTTATTACCCCCCCAGAAGAGGGAGGGAAGGATGGAGACCACCTGTGTTCCATCAAGACCCCTATTGGTGAGAGGTAGAAGGAGAGGATGTAGAGGAGGGAAGAGGAAAAAGGAAAAGGTTGATGTGAGTCAAGAGATTTTCAATCATAGTGATTATGTTTTAAACGATGAGGAAATGAAGGTTTTATCATTGGGTTTGAAATTTGCACAGGATAAAAAGCTCAATAAACTAGAAACTTATATAGATTTGCATAAATGTATTAGAAAATTGAATCTTAAGAAGTATTGGAATAATAGAATCAAAAAGTATTTTGGTAATGGTAACTCAAAAATAGTTTTGACTGATGATCCATATAAAGGTAATGGGATCGAGGGAAATAGCAACAACCCATTTATACATACGAAATTAAGAAACAAATTTGTATTTAACCCTAAGATAGGAAATAATTGTTGTGTAGATGCATTCAAAAGGATGGTGGAACATGATTTGGAAAATCTGTCTATCTCACGGATAAGGAGGAAAAATGAATTGATAAGAGGACTTCAAAAATTAGAAGAAAAAAAAAAATATTGTAATCAGGCCAGCGAATAAAGATGGAGGGGTTGTGGTATTAAATAAAAGTGATTATTTTGCAGAATTTAATAGATCAGTTGATGATGTTAGTATTTATGAAGTTTTGAGAGGGAACCCCAGTAAGAAATATAAAGATAAACTAGTGAATCCGATTAAAGAGGGGGAGAGAGAAGGTTTACTTAATAAGAAGGAAGTGAAATATTTGGTACCTAGTGCCCCGATAGTACCTGTTATATATCAACTACCAAAGATTCATAAAAATATGGAGAAACTTCCTGGAAGACCCATTATTAGTGGGATTGATTCCCTGTTTTCCAGATTGGGGGGAATATGTTGAAAAGTTTTTGCAGCACTTAGTTCCTGTTTTCCCTGCTTATCTGAGGGATAGTGGTGATCTGATTGGTATACTTAAAGGGATTAGAGAAGAAGAGGGTTGTGTCATGGCAAGTGTTGATGTCAACTCCCTTTATACAAATATTAGACATGTGGATGCGTTAGGGTCAGTAAAATGGGCACTAGATACCAAATCTGGGCTAAAATCCAAGCAAAAATAATGTATAATCAAATGTCTTGATCTGGCTATGTCACACAATTATTTTTGGTATATAAAGTAAGTTCTTTAGGCAGGCAATGGGTGTGGCTTTGGAAGCTAAATATGCACCATCAGTGGCTAATCTGTTTAAGAGTATGTGGGAAAGTAAAGCCATTTTTGAAAATAGAAACCAGGAAGTATTGGTTTATAGGAGGTTTATAGACGATATTATTATAATATGGAAGGGGACAAGAGAAGGATTAGAGCAGCGGTTCTCAACCTGGGGGTCGCGACCCCTTTGGGGGTCGAACGACACTTTCCCAGGGGTCGCCTAAGACCATCGGAAAACACATATTTCCGATGGCCTTAGGAACCGAGACACCGCTCCTTGATCCGTCTGCAGGTGTGTGCGGGGTGACATGCCGTCCCTGTCATCAGGACACACCCCCGGGATCAATCCTTCCTCGCCTGTGATTGGCCGCCGGAACTGTAGCTCAAGAGAGGCACACAGGCGGCCAATCACCGGCGAGGAGGTGGAGCTTGGAAAGGAGGAGCCGAGCGGCACCGCGAAGATCGAGCGAGTGAAGAGGAGGAAAGCGGCCGGAGAAGGAAGACATCTGACCGGTAAGTGTTTGTACCATGGGAGAGGGAGGGAGCGAGCGAGCCCAGGCTGGAGCAGGGGTCAGCAAGGTAAGTATCATTGGTGTCAGTGGGAGGAATAGTGCCCAATCATTGGTGTCACTAATACCAACGATGGGGCACTATTCCTCCCCCCACTGACACCAACGATGGGGCACTATTCCTCCCACTGACACCAACGATGGGGCACTATTCCTCCCCCCACTGACACCAACGATGGGGCACTATTCCTCCCACTGACACCAACGATGGGGCACTATTCCTCCCACTGACGCCAATGTTGGGGCACTATTGCTCCCCCTGATGCCAACGATGGGGCACTATTCCTCCCACTGACACCAATGATGGGGGCACTATTCCTCCCACTGATACCAATGATGGGACACTATTCCTCCCACTGACACCAATGATGGGGCACTATTCCTCCCACTGACACCAATGATGGGGCACTATTCCTCCCACTGACACCAATAATGGGGCCGTATTCCCCCCACTGACACCAATGATGGGGCACTATTCCTCCCACTGACACCAGTGATGGGGCACTTTTCCTCCCACTGACACCAGTGATGGGACACTATTCCTCCCACTGACACCAGTGATGGGGCACTATTCCTCCCACTGACACCAATGATGGGGCACTATTCCCCCCACTGACACCAATGATGGGGCACTATTCCCCCCACTGACACCAATGATGGGGCACTATTCCCCCCACTGACACCAATGATGGGGCACTATTCCCCCCACTGACACCAATGATGGGGCACTATTCCCCCCACTGACACCTATGATGGGGCACTATTCCTCCCCCCACTGACGCCAACGATGGGGCACTATTCCTCCCCCCACTGACACCAATGATGGGGCACTATTCCTCCCCCCACTGACACCAATGATGGGCACTATTCCCCCCACTGACACCTATGATGGGGCACTATTCCTCCCACTGACACCAACGATGGGGCACTATTCCTCCCCCCACTGACACCAACGATGGGGCACTATTCCTCCCACTGACACCAACGATGAGGCACTATTCCTCCCACTGACACCAATGTTGGGGCACTATTGCTCCCCCTGATGCCAACGATGGGGCACTATTCCTCCCACTGACACCAATGATGGGGCACTTATCCTCCCACTGACACCAATGATGGGGCACTATTCCTCCCACTGACACCAATAATGGGGCCGTATTCCCCCCACTGACACCAATGATGGGGCACTATTCCTCCCACTGACACCAGTGATGGGGCACTATTCCTCCCACTGACACCAATGATGGGGCACTTTTCCTCCCACTGACACCAGTGATGGGACACTATTCCTCCCACTGACACCAGTGATGGGGCACTATTCCTCCCACTGACACCAATGATGGGGCACTATTCCCCCCACTGACACCAATGATGGGGCACTATTCCCCCCACTGACACCAATGATGGGGCACTATTCCCCCCACTGACACCAATGATGGGGCACTATTCCCCCCACTGACACCAATGATGGGGCACTATTCCCCCCACTGACACCTATGATGGGGCACTATTCCTCCCCCCACTGACGCCAACGATGGGGCACTATTCCTCCCCCCACTGACACCAACGATGGGGCACTATTCCTCCCCCCACTGACACCAATGATGGGGCACTATTCCTCCCCCCACTGACACCAATGATGGGCACTATTCCCCCCACTGACACCTATGATGGGGCACTATTCCTACCACTGGCACCAATGATGGGGCACTATTCCTACCACTGACACCAATGATGGGGGCACTATTCCTACCACTGATACATATGACGTGGCACTATTCCTCCCACTGACACCAATGACGTGGCACTATTCCTCCCACTGACACCTGTGACGTGGCACTATTCCTCCCACTGACAACTGTGACGTGGCACTACTCCTCCCACTGCAAAATTACAGTTATGAAGTAGCAACGAAAATAATTTTATGGTTGGGGGTCACCACAACATGAGGAACTGTATTAAGGGGTCGTGGCATTAGAAAGGTTGAGAACCACTGGATTAGAGGAATATATCCAGAAAATGGGTTGCAACCCTTATAATATATTATTTACTAACAGGGGTGGACTGACAGCTCATGGGGCCCCCGGGCAATAGGAAATCATGGGGCCACTATGTCCTCACCCAAAAGCCAGCTTATTAGACTGAAACGTAATTGTGATGATGAAAATGTTTTTAAAATTCTGTGGGATAGACAGAATTGATGTTCCATGGAGGGGGGGAGATATGGTTAAAAATATTTCGCAAAATGAGACCAAATGGATTTACCAAATGGGGACATTGATCCCTAAAGGGTTAAAAGCAGAGATTGATAAACTGTTTTCTGTCTAATTGGTAGTTTATCTGAGTGCAAATTTACTTGTTTTTGTTATTGTTTTTAATTTTTTTTTTATTTATTTTTTTTTTATTATTATTTTTTCACATCTTTTCACATTTATTTATATATTCTCTTTTATCTATATATTTTTTCTTTATTTTTTTTCTTTATTTTTTTCATATATTTTTTATTTTTATTTTATTTTTAGGATTTTTGATATATATATTTTTCACATATTCTTTACATTTTTATTAGGGATTAATTAAAATGATTTAGAGTGTTTATTTCATATGATTATGGCTCTCATCGGTCTTAATACATTGTAAGTAATTTCAGGAGTATATAAGTATATAATGGAATATCTATGGCTCACATTGAAAAATGAGAAATGGGCTGGTATTATATATTATATGTTCGTTATACTTGTGTGAAGGAATCCCACGGTATGGGAGCATAGGATGACAGCGTGGTATCACATTCAATATAATAAATTGACCTATGGGAGAAGAGGGGATGGTCTTTGTACATGTGCTCCTTGCTCACTGGTGACAGTATGTTTTAAACAAAAAAAAAAAAACAAACAATTTAAATAATTTTTTACTTATTTTTAAAAATGTTTTTTTTTTTTAATATACTGTCATCATAATAGCTCAGTTTCACTATAGTGACACTGTACTACTCGAGAAAGGCATGCATGCAAGCACGTGGGGACCATACAAACTAGTACCATTTTGAGTTGCTGCAATGAAATTTCAGCAAACTGGACTAGCCGGCTGCATCATTTTTTAATTTTGATTTTTGGGGTGTCTTTGAATTCAGTCCGCTGTAGGTTGATAATTTTCATTTCCATCAAATTTTGTTCACCAATGCCAGAAGTCTGCCAAGCAAAATAGGTGAGTTGGAAGCTTTGGTGCATGAAGAGAACTATGATTTAATTGGTATAGCTGAATCTTGGCTTCATTCTTCACATGACTGGGCCATTAATATTCCTGTCTATGTTCTCTTTCAGAGAGACAGGGTAAATAGGAAAGGTGATGGTGTTTGTCTCTATCTCTGTGATCTCAGAGTAAGTGTGAAAGAGGACCTTGTTGATGGAGAGTGTGATGAGGCTGAAGTATTATGGGTGGAACTGCACATGGGGGTGCGTACTACAAAAGTAATCATTGGAGTTTGTTATAGGCCTCCCAGTGTTAATGAAGAGGTGGAGACTCAGCTCCTTGCAAAGATAGAAAGGGCTGCAAGGGCTGGGACAGTGATAATAATGGGGGATTTTAACTACCCGGAAATTGACTGGAGTAATGGTACTGCAGGAACAGTTAAAGGGCAAACATTTTTAAACCTACTACAGCACAATTTTATGTTACAGTTCATAGAGGCCCTTACTAGGAATGATGCTCTTCTGGACCTGATAATCTCAAACCATGCAGAGCTTATTACGAATGTCCATATAAAATAACATCTGGGTAGCAGTGACCATAACATGATTTCAGTTATTGTTAGTTTTAAACAACAAACACATATGGGAAAAATAAAAATGGTCAATTTTAAGAGAGCTAATTTTCCAAAGCTGAAAGCTCTTCTCCAAGGCTTAGACTGGGATGGAATATTTGCATCGATTAACACAACACAGAAATGGGAGTTCTTCAAAAAGACTTTATGTGAACACACTTTAAAATATATTCCCATGGGCAACAAGTTAATAAGAAAAGAGCTTTTATTAAATATAAAAATTAAGGAATGCTATCATTGTTTAAACATTACAAAGAATATAACAGAATATGCAAAAAAGGAAATAAAGGCTGCAAAAATTGAAAACAAATGACAGATTGCAAAAGATAGCAGGACCAACCCCAAAAATTTCTTCAAATATATTAATAGTAAAAAGGTCCGGTCCAAGTATGTAGGCCCTTTAGAAAATAATCTAGAGTGGGTGACTGGGGAGAAAGAGGAGGCAAATTTATTAAATACCCTTTTCAGCTCTGTGTATACAAAGGAGCATGAGGGAGCTCTTGTCCATAATGGGCATGGTATTGACACAGCTCCAGATGATCCACATTGGTTCACAATTGATATGATCCAAAAATATTTAGGCAGTATAAAGGTAAATAAAGCACCTAGACTGGATGGCATACACCCACGGGCCCTTACAGAATTGAGCTCTGTCATTTCAAAGTCATTGTTTCTAATTTTTAGGGACTCTTTAATGACTGGCATAGTACACTGCATTGGCGTAAGGCCAATGTGGTGCCTATATTTAAAAAGGGGTCAAAATCTTTACCACGTAATTATAGACCTGCTAGTTTAACTTCTATAGTTGGGAAGGTACTGGAGAGTTTAATAAAATAGCACATAGATGAGTTCTTGCTGGAAAAAAATATTTTAAGCAACGGACAGCATGGATTCATGAGAGACAGAAGTTGTCAAACAAATGTGATTTCTTTTTATGAGGAGGTGAGAAAAACCTTGGACAAAGGGGTGTTGGTGGATGTGGTATAGTTGGATTTTGCAAAAGCGTTTGACACAGTTCCCCACACACGACTAATGTGTAAGATAAAGTCTATGGGCTTGGAAAAATCTGTATGTAAATGGTTGAAAACTGGCTAAAAGATCTTATTCAAAGAGTAGTGGTTAATAATTCATACTCTGCATGGTCTAAGGTTGTCAGCGCTGTACCCCAAGGTTCAGTGTTGGGACCCTTACTTTTTAATATATTTATAAATGATATAAGATCGGGGATTAAAAATCCCATTTCAGTCTTTGCAGATGACACCAAGCTGTGCAGTGGAATAACGTCCTTACAGGATGTCTTCAACTGTTTAATTGGGCAACTATGTGGCAAATGAGGTTTAATGTTGATAAATGTAAGGTTATGCACTTGGGGGCTAAGAATATGCATGCATCATACATACTAGGGGGAGCACAACTGGGGGAATCAATGGTGGAGAAGGATCTGGGAGTTCTGGTAGATCACAAGCTTAATAATGGCATGCAATGCCAAGCTGCGGTTTCTAAAGTGAGCAAAATCCTCTCTTGTATTAAAGAGGTATAGACTCCAGAGAGAGAGATATCATATTACTCCTGTACAAATCATTAGTAATACCTCATCTGGAATATGCAGTTCAGTTTTTGGCACCAATTCACAAAAAGAACATTGGGGAACTGGAGAAAGTACAGAGAAGGGTAACCAAACTGGTAAGAGGCATGGATGAGCTCAGCTATGAGGAAAGATTAGAGGAACTGAATTTATTCTCTCTTGAGAAGAGGAGATTAAGGGGGGATATGATCAACATGTATAAATACATCAGTGGTCCATATAGTGAACTCAGTGTAGAGTTATTCACCTTGAGGTCATCACAGAGGACAAGGAGGCGCACTTTACGTCTGGAGGAAAAGAAATATAATCTCCAAACATGGAAATGTTTCTTCACAGTGAGAGCTGTGAAAATGTGGAATAGATTCCCTCAAGAGTTGGTTCTGGCCAGCTCAGTTGATTGCTTTAAAAAAGGCCTGGATTCTTTCATAGATACACAAAATATAACTGGATAGTAACATTTATAGGTAAAGTTGATCCAGGGAATATCTGATTGCCTCTCAGGGGATCAGTAAGGAATATTTTTCCCTGCAGGAGCAAATTGGATCATGCTTTGCTGGGGGTTTTTTTGCCTTCCTCTGGATCAACTGTGGGTATAGGATTATAACTTTTTTTTCTAATGGTTGAACTGGATGGACTTTTGTCTTTTTTCAGCCAGACTAACTATGTAACTATCAGATGATGGGGCATCCTTACATTCCTAACATATTACCCAGTCCATATCAGTATAGATATCCAGTATGATATTTTTCCCCATTGAGATCTGATGTGTTTTCAAAGTGTTCCTTTAATTGTTTTGAGCAGTGTATAATTAGAAAATGCATCTATTTATTATGAAAAGTGAAATTCTGCCCGAAAAGGTGAACTTAGCCTTTACATTTTGATAAAGCTCCATTTTGCTTGAGGTGATTGTAGCTGTATTAGTGCACTTGCAACAGAAACAATTGAGTACTGACGTGATACTTTTTTTTATTTGCACTAACATACAATTTTGAGGACAAACTTTCGGGGTATGTCCCCTTCTTCAAGATCCAGGCAGTACTACTTCACAAAGTTTTAGCAGAATGTTAAAAGAGATGCTGAAAGAGATGTTGAAAGGGGGAGAAAAAACTCCAGAAAGAAACACACACACACACACACACACACACACACACATAAATGTACACAGCAATGGTTATAAAACTAGGATTATATTAGAGATAAGACACAGCAAAAGCAAAGACTGGGGGGGTGGGCAACACTCACAGAGGTGGTGGTAAAACTGTTGGATAATGAGTGAGGAATCCCATGTTCAAATTACTTGTGTCAAATACTCAACTGTTTCTGGATAAAGCTCCATAGATGTGAAGTTCAGATAATAAGACTGGTAAGGAGGTAATTGGATCTGAGATGTAAAAGAGCAGATCATTTGCTTATGCTGCAATCTGTGATGATACATGTTAGTTTCAAGGCCTCTGATGTTTATTTCAGATATTCTGCAATAGGAATTCCAGGGAAAGTACAATGTGAACAAGAGAGGAAACAAGGTGAAAGGTTTGGAATCAACACTGTTTACCATGACTATAGTGGTGGGAGTCAAAAAAGTGCAGACACCCAAGAAAAAACGGGTTAAAAGCCCTATCGGCATCAGTGGACAGAAGGATTAACTGGGTGTTAGTAAGTTTGGCCCTGGCTATGATATTGATAGTCCTAATCATGTTGTCATGAGCTTATCTAGTGCGGATAAATCCGGCCTGTTTGAGGGGGATGATATGCTGAAAGACCATGCCCAGTCTCTCTGCCAGAATGGTTCTGTGATTGATGCAGTGGAGTGTGTCTTTGTTAGAGATAACAAAGATGCTGGCACAGAGAAGGTCAGGTGCCATGATGTGGCAGTCTAGAATAGCACTGAAAGTCTTTGTGAAAAAAGAGGGTAGTAGGTCGTAATAAGCTTTATAGTAGGAGACTGTAAAGCCATCCGGCCCAGGAGCTTTCCTCGCTAGAGAGCCAACTAGTGTCCCAACAAATTCCTCAGGGAAGATTGGTTAGGAAAGAGAATAAATTTCCACTTCCATGTGAGAGGGCAACCCTGCAGCCCTAAGATAGTCTTCAATTATTATAGATTTGTCTGTTGCACATTTCAGTAGAAGCTGAGGAGTGTATGATGTATAAAAAAAACATATAAAGTGCAGGGAAATCCTCAGCCATCTGTGAAGAAGAATGTATCTTAGCACCCAAGGGGGTGAACAAGGCTGGTATATACCAGAGGTTTTGCTTGGTCCGCAGAGCGTTTGCTAGCAATCTACTACACTTATCACCAAATCCATAAAAGGATCTACAAGCTTTCTTAAGATTGTTCTTGGCCTGAAATAAAGAATGTGCTTTAATCTGTTCTCTTTGGTGAGTAAGTTCAGCTTCCAGTAGACGGTCAAATCGAGTCTTATGTTGTTTATCAAGGTCTTGTAATTTAATCTTGTCAGCATCTTTGCCTTTTCCTGCTTAACTCTATGGCTGTTTTTAATAAGAACCCCACTAATGTAGCAGTTATGTGCTGACCAGTGAGAAAGGGGGATAGTTATTGAGTCTTTGTTAGTTTCGAAGAATTGATTCAAATCTCTTAAGACATCTGCTTTAATCACAGGATCCTGCACAACGTAATTTTTTTTTAGTAAATTTGAGGAGTCCAGTTGCTCATCTACTCAAATACAGCTCTTCCTCCAATTATGAAATCTTAGAATGATGTAGACAAAACACTAAGCCATGTGCTATTACAGAAATAGCTGGTTTCATGGGAAATATAAGAGACAATAATAATCAAAGTTAAATAGCATAAAATTGCATTAGCAATGTGATATTCATCTGTTTCTTGTTTATCACGTAGAAAACTCCAGATCTCGTAACACAGAACTGAATGACTTGATTAGTACTTAATTGCCATCAATGATCAAAAGGCAAGATCAAAGCTATAAATAAGTAACAGTAACACAAACTGCAGCATATTTTCAACATATAGTGAGCTACTACATTAATACTAAAGAATGGTATTCATCATATTGAAAATATGCTATAAATACTGCTTACAATTCAGTTACAGTTTTTTAATTAAAAAAACACAATAAATATTTTGTTGTTCGCAAAGAATAGTAATCTACAGTCAGTCCCATGGTGAGCGTGCTCACCATGAACACCAATCGCTGTACGGGACCTCTGTGTGAGGTCCCGATTATGTGATAACTGATTGGCCAATCAGTAGTCACATGGATAGTAGTAAACAAGATGTCACTTCCTGACATCATTGCTAGAGATGAGCGAATCGAACATGACGAAGTGGAATTCGTTCCGAAGATTTGGAAAAATTCGATTCGCGACGAATCCGAAGATTAGCAAACTTCGGATGCACGAATCAAATTTTCCCAAAAATGGCGGAGACATGTGTGGCGACGGAGAAAATGGACAGAGAAGATGGGGCGGGGATCTCTGGGAAGGCGCGCAGACAAGGCGCGCTGACCCATAATGCATTCATGACATGTGATCGCATTAGCCAATCAGCAGCCAGCCAGCACTGTGTAATGGTGGAGCTATAAATCGTGGCCATCTTAGAATTCTCCATTAGCCTACGGTCATTCAAGAGAGACAGACCTGTGTGTATTAAGGGACAGAGTTAGGGCCACAGAGACTTTAGGGCCACAGAATCGTTACTCAGGGACACAGAATAGTTACTCAGGGACACAGAATCGTTACTCAGGGACACAGAATCGTTACTTAGGGCCACAGCTATCAAAGAATCGAAAATTTAAAGTGACATACACCCTTTTTTTTTTTGGTGGCTGTCGTGCACAGTTGGTGCTGCAGTTTGCCGATTGTGCAAAATAAACTGACTTTCTGCTTCACAACCACTATTGTACGTTCAAAGAGTTAAATCCATTTACACGCCGGCTGGCGGTAATATTTTTTGGGTGATTAGTGCATTCCAGTGACACAAACGTACACTTTCCAGCCAACGGCAAGCTGCAATTGACCGATTGTGTACAATAAACTGACTTTCTGCTTCACAACCACTATTGTACGTTCAAAGAGTTAGATCCATTTACACGCCGGGTGGCGGTAATATTTTTTGGGTGATTAGTGCATTCCAGTGACATAAACGTACAGTTTCCAGCTAACGGCAAGCTGCAATTGACCGATTGTGCTAAATAAACTGACTTTCTGCTTCACAACCACTATTGTACGTTCAAAGAGTTAAATCCATATACACGCCGGCTGGCGGTAATATTTTTTGGCCCCCTGTACCGGCTCCTCATGAACGTGGTTCAGCGGGTTTGCATCACTTAACGGCACATCGTTGACAAACGCTGGGACGTTCAGTGTCGTGCGCATTAAGCCAGACACCAAAGGGCAGCACAGACCTGTTATTACTCGCTCAAGCATGGCTGAACAAAACCAGTCTCTACCACAAATTGGACCCAGACCTGCCCAGGGTCTCGTAAGTAGATTGCACGGAGGAGTAGAGTTCGTTATTGGAATTAACTGTGAGGGACTTTTAAACCTAGGCCTGTGTATGGCCTTCAATTGAAGCTGCTTCTGCTCCGCCACTCTGCCATTGGACTCTTGATAGTCGTCTCCCCACGCTGCTGCTGGGGGGACTTTTTAACATAGGCCTCTATATGGCCTTCAATTTTAGCTGCTTACGCTCCGCCACTCTGCCATGGGCCCCTGTACCGCCTCCTCATGCTGCTGCCAGGCCCGTAATCTGCCATGGGCCCCCGTACCGACTCCTCATGCTGCTGCCAGGCCCGTAATCTGTCATGGGCCCCTGTACCGCCTCCTCATGCTGCTGCCAGGTCCAGAGTGTGTCATGGGTCCCTGTACGGCCTCCCATTGCTGCTGTCTCCATTGCCACACTCTGCCATGTGCCACTTTCAGGTCTCCTCACACTGCTGGTGGGTTCCATTTTGTCATAGGGTGCTGTATGGCCTCCCATTGCTGCTGCCTCCACCGCCACACTGTGGCTCCACACTCTGGTTTTGGCCCCGTGACTGCCCAAATGAGTGAAGTGTGCGGTGATTCTAAGATCGACGGCACTCATCTGCATGTCATACTGACTGACAGTATTATTTCTCTTCCCCAGCAGACTCCAAGGGCATTTAAATTAAAGGTACAGTGTTCTGCACTAATATAAAGGCTCTCTGAAGCCTAGAAACACCCTTTTTATAAGTTAAATTCGCAGCGAATATATTCGGCTCGAAGCGAATTTATTCCGCGAATTCGGCGAATCAGCCGAACCGAATTTTTGAATAATTCGCTCATCTCTAATCATTGCTTACTACTAGTGAAATCTGTGAATGATCACAGAGGTCACATGATACAAGGCTATTCACAACAGCCTTGTACCATGCGACAAGCTGTGACCAGTCATACCTCTCACAGTAATTCTCAGTGGCTGCAAGAATGCAGCCTGAGAGAAGGAGAAATTATTGCTTTAAAAAAAAACATAAATAATAATAATAGAAAACATAAAATAAACATGTAAAACATTTTTTAAAAAATCATCATTTTTGGTTAAAAACTAATTTGGGTTTTTTTTTTTTTTTACTAACATGATAGCTGAATACATTTTGGCCAATATTTATGAAGAAAGATTATTTATTTGCAAAATTGTATAAGAAAATCACTTTTTTTTCAAAATGTTTGGATTTTTTTCATTTATATAGCAAAAAAATAAAAATCCCAGTGGTGAATAAATACCATCAAAATAAAGTTTTGTCTTTCTCAACAAAATGTTAAAAAATTCATATGGGTACAGTGTTGCATGACCGTGCAATTGTCATTCAAAGTGTAATAGTACTGAAAGCTGAAAATTGGCCTAGACAGAAAGGGGGTGAAAGCAGGGGCGGACTGACAACTCATGGGGCCCCCCGGGCAATAGGGGATCATGGGTCCCCTGTGTCCTTGCCCAAACTCAAAAAAGCCTATGAAAAAGGTACCAGGGGCATCTCATGGGCCCCCTACTGACCCTGGGCCCTCAGGCAGTGCCCGAGTTTCCAAATGGTCAGTCCACCCTGGGGTGAAAGTGTCCGAACATGAAGTGGTTAAATTTTAGTATTTGCAGACTTGCTAACCCTAAATTATTATGATTGCCGTTTTCATAGGCTTCACTGTTTTCCCAATGCTACTCATTAGATATGACTATGTACATACAGCACAAAGCAATATTATCCACATTGAGAGCAGCATTTAAAGTCACTGTCCTTCCCAGCTGCACAACAATTATATTCAGCCATTTTCATATTAATGAACAAATGGAGTACTTACATTTTTAGTATCTTCCTATAATTACTGTAATTAAGATATTCACATGGATGAAGCATTGCACGAATGCCATTAGGTTTCACTTTCCTTGTAAGCTGCATATTTTTTCAAGTTGACACTTATTAGAGTGCAGATCTGTAAGCTTAAGATTTTGAACTAGCAAATATTTGCTTGAAAGTTAAAAAAAAATATATATTTTAAATAAGTGAATCATAACTACTAAATGCAAAGTAAATATTATGATCTTTCTTCGATATTATACAATGTAGAGCTTTGTATCACTGAATCATTTACATATTTAAAATTAACCTATCAACAATATAAAATATTTAAAAGTACTGCATAGGAGCAGGCATCATTACATACAGTACCCACTTTTACCTATACACAATAAGCCATTTAAATGCTCCACTGCAATTTCACTTTATTACAAGGATGATTTCAGGACTAGTGATTAGCAATTCAACTGATATTCAATTCAATTCAATTCAAACCAGAGTTAGACAAATCAATAAAAAACTTTATCTAAGGCACATTATAGGTAAAACTGCATTAACATCAATGGAAGGCATTTTATATGTAATTGTGGCCCCTTGGAGGGCTGCTGGGCAAGCTATTGAAATATTAATTGCATAGGAACCCAGTAACAGTTATCAGGAACCTCTGGCAATGCAAAAATAAATAAATACAAAAAAAGAATAAAGAAAAAAGTAAAGTCTCATTCCCATTTTTCCTTCTTTTTTTTTTTTACTCCCATCCCTCCTCCCCCTACACCCCCCCCTTATTTTTTTCTCTTTTTCCCTCTCTTTTTTTATCCTTCTTTTTCTCTCTCTCACCTCCATTTCTTTTCCTCATCCTTTTTTTTTCTTATTTTATTTCTTTCTAAATTATGATTGGGTTTGTTTCTGATTAGGTCTCCTTCTATATGTTTCAAAGTGGGTTTCTTGTAACTGTACATCTAAAGCACTAAACACATTTTTCCCACAAACAACTTTAAAATTAGCGGTCAAACAGGTAGGGATACCGTGGGTACAGGCATATGAATATATACAGTATGACAGTTCCAACAGAAAAAGGGGGACATAAAGCTGGCCATAAATTCAGTTTTTTTCAATTAGCCAGTGGGCTGATCAACAGAAACTAAATATATCCCCCCACACATTCAAGATGGATGGAGGAATTCTCCCCGCTGAGCTATTGTAGTCTGACAGAAGGGACTCATTCGCTGTCAGAATACATTGATCTGCATTGCAACCAATTGGCTGCAGAGCTGATCTAATACAAATTTTCCAAAAAAAACATGTTCAGAAGGAGCTTGAAAGTGTGCCAGAATTGAACCCTAACTAACTCAAATATAGTAGATTGGAGACAAGCCTACTGTTTGTATTTACAGTATGTATTGAATTCCTAAACTCTTTTCTTTTGCATATAGACTCACCTTGTAGTTACTCTGTATGTATCTATTCTATTACTAGGATATTGTATCTAATCCTCATGTGAGCCTTGTACATTCTGTATCTTGCAAAACTATAGTAAAAACTTAAAGGAAAACATACAATTTTTAGAGACGCCTGAAAGCTGTTCATGTGGTAATGGAACTAGAACAGATTTTAGCCCTTGTGACAGCACATTTTGGCAGCTAATTTTTGGCTATGTAATTACATTTGTTTACTGTTTTTCCTTACATCTTTGCTTAATACAGCAGCCGCATCCCAATTATTTAACAGAAAAATGTTTTTTCTTCTTTGGTAGTTTAACAGTGGTTTTCATCAAGCAGCACTAAATCTGCTTTGACCAGCAGCTTTATTAAAATCTTTAAGGTGTAGGTGGGTAAAAAATTATACAGTCGCCCTACAGTTTGATGGCATAAGATAGTGAGCTCACTTTTTTCTCGACAATGCATTGTTGAGTCTTCAAAGGTGTACAAAAAATACTTTACACCAATACCCCACATTCTCCACACCACTTTTCTCTCAGAACCCCAATTTTAAAATATATTAGTGACTCATTCCAAATGTATTATGGGACCAGACAGAGGTGCCCTTTATCCCCCCTCCTTTTTGTTTTATGTCTAGAACCATTGGCAGCAGAAATCAGGTTAAATCCTAATATTAGGGGGGTCAAGGTCAGACAAAAAGAGTTTAAACAAATCCATGTTTGCTGATGACATCTTATTGACCATTACAGATCCTCATTTTTCCCTTCCAGCCCTACACAAATTACTTCAAGAATTTAGTGACCTTTCAGGCTATAAAATAAATACTTCTAAAACCGAAGCCCTCCCTCTCAATCTTCCCTCTGAACAACTTGCCCTTCTTCAACATAACTACCATTATCCTTGCTGTACTGATTCAGTAAAATACTTTGGTGTTCATATTATGCCAACATATTCCTCCTTATACCAGGCTAACTTTTTGCCTTTGTTTAGAGATATACGGAATTCATTGCCAAAATGGGACAGCTATACTATCTGTTTCTTAGGTAGAATAAATGTGTTAAAGATGTCCATATTGCCAAAGTTACTATATCTATTTGAGACACTTCCAGTCTACATACCATTGGTACAACCTCCAATCTCTCCAGAATGCTTTCCTCAATTTTATATGGCATAATAGGATGCATAGAATCTATCGCTCTGTTCTTTTATCCCCGAGCTCCAGGGGTGGGTTAGGAGCACCTGACTAAATTAAATACTACTGGGCTGCTCACTTATGGAATATATTGTCCTGCTCAATCAGATCACCTAGTAATAGGTGGTCAGAATTTGAGATATCATATATCTTCCCTATACATCCATCCTCTCTTGTCTGGTCCTCACACACTATGCCTAAATCATCTTTACACGTCCCACTTCTAAATGCCATGTCATTCTCGGTAAAAATCTGGCACACCTGTAATAAAAAATGTGATTTATCTCCTTCGTGTTCCCACCTGGTTAATGTATTATACAATCCTGCACTACCTGATAGCTTAATTTACTCTCAAATGCTCCCGTGGACTCAAGCTGGCGTGTTTCAGACACGCCATTTCCTCAATCCAGTGAAATTTATTTCCTTTGAAGAACTCATAAGCAGATACAAAATCGTATCTCCCAGAGTCTTCTATACATACTTACAATTTAGACACTTCTTCTCTACCCAAAGGTCCTCACTTTCATTGGATAGACCTACTAGTTTTGAACAAACGTGTATGTTAGGTACTGCTCAGACATGGTTAATTACTACTATATATAAAATACTGCAGGAGTCCTCTGTCTTGACTGAGGAAACCCACCTATACATGAGGAAATGAGTTTTGGAGCTCAGTGCAAAATGTTCTAGAGCTGGTCCTGGAGGTTCCCTTACCATTGGATCCTTTACATTACCTCCTAGGGTTACCTTTTTCTGGAATCCCTAAACATTCTAAAAAATTAGTATACATATATTAACAGCTGCTAGAAGACTAATTCCTCATTACTGGAAATCCAATGAGATTCCTACTCAAACTCGATTTATCTCGGCTGTAGCAGAAATTAGACGTATGGAACATCTCATTGCTATTTCATGTGAAAATACCACCACATTTTCCATAATACCCATTCCCTTCACAAACCTTAGCAATTTGTTTTCTTTTTGAGTATATTAGAGTGCAGGTTGTTTTTCTTTTTTTTCCTCCCTCTTCTTCTTTTTCTAATTTTCTTTTTTATTCTTCTATCTCTAAGATATAGCTCATCGTCTTAATCAGCCGTAAATTTTGCAATTTAATGTGCTCTACTGTTAAAGGAGTAGGATAATTCCATGTTTGAGCACTGTTAGACATATGGTAAATACTGTGTTTTCATGATTGTTCAACCCTTTGTAGCTGCTGTTTGGCTACTATTGGGTTGTGGTTGTTGACTTTCTTCATTTGCTCTGTACCTGATAATTTTCAATAAAAATTAAAATAATAAAAAAAAATAATAATAATGGTGAAAAATTCTAGCAGTGTTGCTGTATTACACTGCTGATATGCTAAGAATTGTAATGAGGTTATGTATAAAACTTCAGCGTATTTAGCAGTGATTAGCAAAGAGCAAATTACATAAAGTGTACTATGTCATCCTTTATTACTTTTGGATGTTGCCATTTAATTTTCTCCCCACTGACCTACAGGGCTCCGAGTGTTGCACATTGAAATTTGAGCTCCAGAGAGGGTGGGTTCACACAAAAGATACTATATGCCCCTAAACCTTCAGGCGGATTGGGGGTCCCGAACCTTCTAAAATACTATTATGTTGCCCAATTAACTCAAAAGCTATAGATCTATTCTAACTCCTATAGTCCAGACTAAGTAACCCTTGAAGCATAAGCAGAAAGACCCCACTCTAAAGTTTTCAAAAGTGGATGCTCTTTAAGATCATCCGTTTTGTGCCCAATGCTATCCCATTCATTACAACTTTGGGACACCTCCTGTAAATCATCAGTTATTAAATAATCACAGACTCCAGTGGCCCCATAGTTTGCCAACCCGCTTACAACCCAATTTCAATGGTGGATAGAGAAGTCACTATACTGCATTGGACACTTCCTTGACCTCAGGGACATTTTACACCCCAAAAAAAAAAAATATCCTTAGACCTCCCCTCTATGTTTCAAAGGATATGGACAAATGGGCACTATGTTCTATACTTGGTGAATTTGCCCCTATTTTAAATGCTTTGGATGAAAATTCATGCCCTGATCTATAGAGCTGATTAATGCCCCAAAGGATGCATGCACAGCTTCTATGAACAAGCCTATAGATTAAATCCTTGAACACACATTTTTGTACAGGTGGCAAGTGAGGAAATATGCATCAGTGCAACAACAACGAATGAGAAAGTGTGCATCGATGCAGTGGTGGCAAAATGGGGGCTTGCATATTAGTTCAGTGGCGGCATGTGGGGAAGTATGCGTCTATGCAGTGATGGCGAGTAGGGAACTACATGTCAGAGAAGTGGTGTTGAGTGAAGAAGTGTGCACCATTGCGGAGGTAATGAGTGTGGAAGTGCAGGTCTCTGCGGTGGAGGATGAATCACCACGACACTGACGTGTACTTTTTCCTGCACCAACCCTGCGGCAACATGCACTTTCTCTTGTTCTGCCACTACACCAACAACACTTTTCTCTTCAATACATTCTACACCCATATTTGTTTGTTGCTAGTTTTGACAAATAATAAACATTTTACTACATTTTTAAAATTGATAAGATGGTATTACTATTCTTTGTAATGAATAAAGTTTTGATATTTTTCTGTAAAAATATATACAGCTGCTGTTCATTTTGGAACCTCTTTAATGGTGGACCCCCTATGGGTTCCCATAAGAAAAAACTTTTTTTGATTAGATAGAGCCTTGCAGCCTAAATCTTTGCTGTATCCTTGTCCTCAGACAATTCCCATGGAGAACCCCCAGCAGTCCCCTCTAAAACTATTTATAATTTTAGCACCCTACCCAAGGTGCCTCTCTATTGGCATGAGTGAAAGTGAACCTTCTAATCACTGGTACCTCTAGTGTCTCCTACAGCACCTACCCTGTTTGTTAATCCAAGTGGTCCTTTACCACCTTGTGGTCAGAAATTGGAAATACATAAGGCTTTTCTGTGCCCTACTCTAATGTAATATTACTAGTTTATTATAGAGGATTTACATAGCCCCAACAGTTTGTGCAGCACTTTACAATATAAAGGAAGACAGTACAGTTAAAATACAATAAAAAAACAAGAGGATTAAGAGGGCCCTGCTTATAAGAGCTTACAATCTAATAGGGTTAGGCAAGTGATACAAAAGTTATAACTGTGGGGGATGAGCTGATGAGCTGATAAATGTTTAATTGGAAGCATGATAGGCTTCCCTGAAGAGATGAGTTTTCAGGGATTACCTAAAGGCAGCTAGAGTAGGTCATAGCCGGACAGACTGAAGTAGAAAGTTCCAGTAGATGTGAGGCTTGGGCAAAGTCCTAGAGATGAGCATGAGAGAAGGAGACCATGGAGCTTGAGAGCAGGAGATCATGAGAGGAGTAGAGAGGACAGTTTGGGTAATATTGTTGTTGTGAATAACTTTGTATATTGTTGTTCGAATTTTTAATTAAATTTGCTGGCAGACACTGAACGGTTGGTAAGGTTGATGATTCTGGCTGCAGCATTCAGGATAGACTGAAGAGGGGATAGCTTATGGAGAGGTAGGCCTATGAGAAGAGAGTTGCAATAGTCAAGGCAAGAGATAGCAAGGGAGTGAGTAGCTTGGTGGTTTCATTAGTTAAAAGTGCGTGAATTTTAGAGATGTTATGGAGGTGAAGACTACAAGCTTTTGACAGAGTCTAGAATTACACCTAGTACCCTGGCATTAAGGGAGGGACTGATAGTTGCATTATTGATCTTAATGGAAAAGTCATGTAGGAGGGCATGAGCGGGGAGAATCGAATGGGCTCTGTTTTAGAGAGATTTAGTTTAAGGAAGTGAGGAGATCCAGATAATAGAACAGAAAAAAGAAAGAGCCAAATGTCCAGGATATGAGACTCTGGATATGTACAACCTGTTTTATATATATTATTAGATTGTATTTGTAATAAACTTATTTTTATATATATATATATATATATATATATATAAAAATAAGTGTCTTTATAAGCCTATAAAGTCCGCATTTTGGACATGGCAGAGAGTAGTCCTTTATAATTAGGAAAACTGGAAATTTAGAATGTTACAGAAGTGTATGCCAAGCACAGTAGAACTTTTGTTAGTCACTTAGTGGGTGAGATATATTTAAAATATACTGTATACAAAATAGACTGCCCCTTTTCCAGACAGCCACTGCTTTTATTTCCTGTTGACTGTATTGTTACTGCATAATGAACAATCGCTAATACAGTGAACAGTGTAATGTTACCCGCCTATTTTCTTTGTATGCTGTAGGCTAATGTACCAAAATAAATCAAAACAAATCATCATAATAAAAAATGTATTTTTAGAGTTAGTTACATCTAATATTACTTGGATAGGAACCTCACTGTATGACCTTTACATAAGGGGATTTATTTACTAGAGAGATAGAATGTGTGTTTTGGAACAATGTAGCTGTGTTCACTTCAATCATTCAATAATGTGTAATGCAAATGTTTGTTTTTTAACATTTGACTGCACATGTTCATGTATTCACTGGGCTAAGTGAACTTTCTGCTTTACTAGTAGATCACTCCTAATTAATGCAGTTAATTAGGAAGGCTTTCCACACTGTCTCCTGGCCCTATCTTGACTTTATTCTACGTCGCTGGGGCTTTGGATTCCATTTTTTGTCCTAGATCTCCACTTTATACTGAGAACCATTGGCTAAAGTCAGATACTTGGAACCAAAGTCGGCATTGTTTCCAATCTTGTGCGGCACCTGTCAAGGTTGCCCCCTTTCTCCCTTGCTCTTCGCCCTAGCCATAAAGCCTCTGGCCCTCCTGATAAGAGCTAATCCGGATATACGAGGACTTGAGATAGGAGGTTCCCACCACAAGCTTTGCCTCTTTGCAGATGATGTGCTCCTCTTTCTCACCTCTCCATTGACCTCTACTCCAATTCTTATTCAGCTCTATTTCTGGCCTTCACATTAACCCCCCAGAAATCGAAAGCACTCAATGTCTCCCTACCACCTCAGGATTTGGCCCATCTGCAACAGGCTTTACCTTTTTCTTGGTCTCGGCTCTCTATTCCTTTTTTAGGCATCAAACTAACCTTTAGTTTATCAGACCTTTATGCAACCAACTACCTACCTCCGTGCCACTGGACTGGATGGGCAGAATCACTGTTGTGAAAATGTCCATTCTCCCTAAAAAACTATATCTGTTTAGAATTTTACCCATACCGGTACCTACACATTTTCTCCGTATTCTGCAACATGTGTGCACTTGTGTCTGGGGCTCCATTCGTGCTTGTATACCCCGCTCAACTACACACAAATTTAAGCTCAGGGGTGGCCTTGGCCTCCCAGATTTTATCAAGTATTACCAAGCAGCGCATCTCGCACAATTGCCTAAGTACCATGCGACTTATGAAATCCCTCAATGGGTTATTCTTGAATCGATCGATTGCGACCCCCTCTCAGTTGCTAGTCTTCTATGGCTTTGGCCACCAGATCGCCGACCGCTTCGTAACCCTATAACATCTCATTATATTTCTCTCTGGGACAGACTAAAACCCCCCTATTATCTTCAGTCGCTGCATAATCCCCTACTTTCCTATCTTCGGAACCCAGCCTTCCCCCCCGGCCTGGTCCTCCCCAAGATCCTTCAAACACTGGTCCTTGGCTAACCTGTTCCATATCCACCAATCTGACCAATAGAGGCTTCAAATCCTTCCCTTCCCTCCGCGAGTCGCACTCTATGCTAAGGTCAGAAATCTTTAGATACCTTAAGTTGCAGCATTTCTATGCTCCACATACTGTCCAATCCCGCTCAGCTTGCTTGATGTCCCTCTTTAAACGATCTTGTGATAGAGACCCGTATAGATGGGGCCTTATCTCTGATATCTATGACCCTCTCTTTACTCCTGAGTCTTCAGGAAACCCTACTTATGTCGCTAGGTGGGAGACAGATTTGGGTCACCAGTTAGACCCTGCAGATTGGGACTGCATCTGGCCTGCTACTAAGTCCTCTTCACAAAACGTAGTAGCTTTAGAGACCAACTATAAAGTTTTGCCTAAGTGCAGGGGCGGACTGACAACTCATGGGGCCCCCGGGTAATAGGGGATCATGGGGCCCCTGTGTCCTTGCCCAAACTCAAAAAAGCCTATGAAAAAGGTACCAGGGGCATCTCATGGGGCCCCCTACTGACCCCGGGGCCCTCGGGCAATGCCCGAGTTTCCAATTGGTCAGTCCGCCCCTGCCTAAGTGGTACTTGGTCCCGAACGAGGATTGCTAAATATTCCCCCAATTATTCTTCTGAATGTTTACGGTGTTGTGTAATGGTAAGAACTTATTTTCATGTCTGGTGGACCTGCCCAGTAGCCCAAGCTTTTTGGGCCAAAATTTTTAATATGGTATCCCTGCTCTTTACAAAGTCAATACTGCCAGACCCAATTGTACTCTTCGTAAATCTGCACCTTCCCTCTATCTCCAAATCACAATTTAAACTCCTCTTGCAAGTCACCACTGCAGCTAAACAGATTGTGGCCAAATCGTGGAAGTCTTCATCTCTGTGTATTCTGGCAGTCAGGAACAAGTTTACACAAGCTATGATTCATGCCAAAGTGGAAGCCCCCATCCTAGATTCTGTTCCTAAGTTTCTGTCGATCTGGACCCCATTGGTGGATTGTTTTCTCCCACCGAACTTTGATGATTCGTTGCTCCTTCCTTGAGATCCCTTAATCCCACATTGTGGCAATCCTATATGCCAAGTTATGCACTGATATGGTCCCAAGATTATATATTCCCTTCTGGAAGTCGCACATCCTTTCTTTCCTCTATTTCTTCTTTCAGTCTCTTCCACTTCTGTGGAACCTTCATATGGTTTCTAGGAGCAGTGCTCCCGGTCTGTTACATACTCAGATCCTACTTTCCCTTTACCATTGTTTCCCTTCATGTTTTTCCATGGTTCCTTATAACATGTTTTTCTCTGATATTCCACCTTTCCCGTAGGACAACATTTCTTCCTGTAATCATATATTTCTGTATATATACATGGATTGTCCTAAGATTGTTTTCTTTCTTTTGTCTCTGAAAATAATAAAATATTTTAACAAGAAAAATAGCCCATGTTGATTGAGAGTGAAGTTCCACTTTATGTTATCTATAAAGAAAATGGGCAGAATCCATGAACTGACAAACTGTAGTCACATAAAATATGGTTTCAGTTTTCAATAGTTACAACAGATGGGCAGCATGGGATGGACTGTACAGGAAAAAAAAGATGTTACTTATAAACACAAGACATTACAATTGATTAAAATATATTTCAACTAAATTAATTCCCCTGTATTTATAAGTTTAGTGTTGGGAATTAAAAATTAGCAAGGAATAGAACTTGCTGTTTACATGTTTTATATAATTATTGACATTTTAACAACATAACAGCATTAAACTTACTCTTAAGAATACTAAGCTGTATAAGACAATACATTTTGTATGTTTTGCCTGCTAAAAATCTTTCAGCAACCAGCCCATCACTGCTCTGTTTCAGTTAACATTTATTCTAGCCTCTACCAGTACTTCTGTTCTTTAGAGGTTAATATAATTAATTGGCTGCCCTTTAGTTCAGGAAATTGCTTGTGCAGCAAAAGCTTCCAATCAAGAGTGCCTGTATTCCTTAGATTTTCATATATGATGCAGAGAAAAAACCTTTGACAAGCTGCTAATAAAGTTACTCAGTCAATATTTGATAGATAAAATGGAGCTTTTGCTACTAAGCAAATATGAAGTCATTTTGAACCTCATAATGGACACTAATTCAAGCATATTATGAACTGTTCATATAGATGAAGATATAGTGCAAGAACTTCATGAATCAATTATGTACAGTTATTTAAGTCACTTCCAAATGTAAAGTTGGCATTCAATAGTATAAATTAAAATTACTTATTTACATATTACCATAGTGTATTACAGATTAATCATGATAACAAGCAAAAATGCAAGCTCTAATTGCATACGGCAATACATCTGACTTTTTGTACATACAAAAACTGTACATGCTGTATGTCTAATAGCAGCAATACCTGTTTTTTTAAATCCAAAAACATATAGCACAGTCATGATCCCACAAATGTACATTATTACAAGAATTGAATGGTTAGTTAATTAAAAAAATAAAATACAATACACTACAATGTAATACAGTGTAATGCACTACAATGCACACAAATGTGGTAACCTTGTGAAGAAAATATAAATAGGTATATGATATTATGTACTAAACACAGTAATATAATGCTGCCATAAAAATCCAGACCCCCATGGCAGCATTATATTACTGTGTTTAGTACATAAAATCATATACCTATTTATTCTTTCATTACACAGTTACCACATTTGTGTGCATTGTATTGCATTATACTGTATTACATTGTAGTGTATTGTATTTTATTTTTTTAATTAACTAAACATTCAATTCTTGTAATAATGTACATTTGTGGGATCATGACTGTGCTATATGTTTTCATTCCATTCTTGTAATAATGTACATTTGTGGGCTCGTAGGCTCCACCCTAAACAGCATTTAACACACCTGCCATTTCTACCCACTGGTGGGGCTGTTTAGTACCCACCCCTTAGAAATCAGTTAATTTAAAAGAGGACACAGGTCGTGTCCCCTATAAGGCACCTTCCAGGGAGATTGGACCATGCTGTATTTCATTTCATGTGCCTTTGATTTTTATCCTTTTGTGAGTATACCAATTTTTATGCGATAAACCAATTTTCTTAGTTAATGCACTAGGCCCGTGCACCCTCTGTTTGTTTCTTTGTATGCAGTTCATTTGGATTTCCCTAGTTCATTGAGGGCAGCAAGGTATGTAGCCTACAGGCATCCTATGTATGGTTATTCGTACTTTGGAGTCCATCGTCCAGTGCAGGAGTCAAAGCATCTGCTCGTTTTCCTTCTGTATCGGTAGGAGGAAAAAAAAGAAAAAAGGAACCGGTTGGGGAATCCTCTCAGGCCCCAACTGGGCCAAAGAAAAAATCCCAGCAATCGGCCAGCAGAGGAGGAAGGGGGTAAAAGGTGAGGGTAGGGGAACCCAATGTGAACCAAGAGACCCCTTTGGCATGGGTCCTCCCTGACCATTCCCCTCTTTCAAAGTATGGCCGGGTCAGAGATACTGTGAGAGAAGGAGTCAGTCAAATACTCAAATAACGACTGATGTGTGTGTGTGTGTGTGTGTGTGTGTGTGTGTGTGTGTATATATATATATATATATATATATATATATATATATATATATATACACAGTGGGGATCAAAAGTTTGGGCACCCCAGCTAAAAATTTGTATTAATGTGCATAAAGAAGCCAAGGAAAAATGGAAAAATCTCCAAAAGGCATCAAATTACAGATTAGACATTCTTATAATATGTCAACAAAAGTTAGATTTTATTTCCATCATTTACACTTTCAAAATAACACAAAACGAAAAAATGGCGTCTGCAAAAGTTTGGGCACCCTGCAGAATTTATAGCATGCACTGCCCCCTTTGCAAAGCTGAGACCTGCCAGTGTCATGAATTGTTCTCAATCATCGTCTGGGAAGACCAGGTGATGTCAATCTCAAAGGTTTTAAATGCCCAAACTCATCTGACCTTGCCCCAACAATCAGCACCATGGGTTCTTCTAAGCAGTTGTCTAGAAAACTGAAACTGAAAATAGTTGACGCTCACAAAGCTGGAGAAGGCTATAAGAAGATAGCAAAGCATTTTCAGATGTCAATATCCTCTGTTCGGAATGTAATTAAGAAATGGCAGTCATCGGGAACAGTGGAAGTTAAAGCAAGATCTGGAAGACCAAGAAAAATATCAGACAGAACAGCTCGCAGGATTGTGAGAAAAACAATTCAAAACCCACGTTTGACTGCACGATCCCTCCAGAAAGATCTGGCAGACACTGGAGTTGTGGTAAACTATTCCACTATAAAGAGATACTTGTACAAATATGGTCTTCATGGTAGAGTCATCAGAAGAAAACCTCTTCTACGTCCTCACCACAAAAATCATCATTTTAACTTTGCAAATGAACATATAGACAAGCCTGATGCATTTTGGAAACAAGTTCTGTGGACCGATGAGTAGAGATGAGCGAATTATTCAAAAATTCGATTCGGCTGATTCGCCGAATTTGCGGGAGAAATTCGATTCGATGCGAATTTATTCGCTGCAAATTTAACTTATTAAAAGGGTTTCTAGGCTTCAGAGAGCCTTTATATTAGTGCAGAACACTGTACCTTTAATTTAAATGCCCTTGGAGTCTGCTGGGGAAGAGAAATAATACTGTCAGTCAGTATGACATGCAGATGAGTGCCGTCGATCTTAGAATCACCGCACACTTCACTCATTTGGGCAGTCACGGGGCACGACGAAGAAGAAGAAGAAGAGGAAGAAGAATGAGAAGAAGAATGAGAAGAAGAATGAGAAGAAGAATGAGAAGAAGAATGAGAAGAAGAATGAGAAGAAGAAGAAGAAGAAGAAGAATGAGAAGAAGAAGAAGGAGAAGAAGAAGAATGAAAAGAAGAAGAAGAATGAAAAGAAGAAGAAGAAGAAGAATGAAAAGAAGAAGAAGAAGAAGAAGAATGAAAAGAAGAATGAAAAGAAGAAGAGTGAAAAGAAGAATGGGAAGAAGAATGAAAAGAAGAATGAGAAGAATGAAAAGAAGAAGAAGAAGAGTGAAAAGAAGAAGAAGAAGAATGAAAAGAAGAATGAAAAGAAGAAGAAGAAGAATGAAAAGAAGAAGAAGAAGAAGAATGAAAAGAAGAAGAAGAATGAAAAGAAGAAGAAGAATGAAAAGAAGAAGAAGAATGAAAAGAAGAATGAAAAGAAGAAGAAGAAGAATGAAAAGAAGAATGAAAAGAAGAAGAAGAAGAATGAAAAGAAGAAGAAGAAGAATGAAAAGAAGAAGAAGAAGAATGAAAAGAAGAATGAAAAGAAGAAGAAGAAGAATGAAAAGAAGAATGAAAAGAAGAAGAATGAAAAGAAGAAGAAGAAGAATGAAAAGAAGAAGAAGAAGAATGAAAAGAAGAATGAAAAGAAGAAGAATGAAAAGAAGAAGAAGAAGAATGAAAAGAAGAAGAATTCCAGTACAGCAAAAAGTGTATCTGCAGAGAGCTCCGCTATTTCTGACAGTTCTCTGACAGTTCCTTCACATTTACAGCGGTTGAAACATTGTATCTATTTATTTCCGAATAAAAACATCTGTATCCTAAATGGAAACTAATAGATACAATGTTTCAACCGCTGTAAATGAACTGTCAGAACTGTCAGAGAACTGTCAGAAATAGCGGAGCTCTCTGCAGTGACACTTTTTGCCGGCTGATCGGGGAAAATTCGATTTGTGCACCCGAAGTTTGCACGGTGCGAATCGAATTTTTCCTAATATTCGAAACGAATTCCACTTCGCCAAGTTCGATTCGCTCATCTCTACCGATGCGGTTAAAATTGAACTTTTTGGCCGGAATGAGCAAAGGTACGTTTGGAGAAGAAGGGGCACAGAATTTAATGAAAAGAACCTCTGTCCAACTGTTAAGCATGGGGTTGGATCAATCATGCTTTGGGGTTGTGTTGCAGCCAGTGGCACAGGGAACATCTCACGAGAAGGAAAAATGGATTCAATAAAATTTCAGCAAATTTTGGATGGTAACTTGATGCCATCTGTGAAAAAGCTGAAGTTAAAGAGAGGATGGCTTCTACAAATGGATAATGATCCTAAACACACCTCGAAATCCACGGGGGATTACATCAAGAGGCGTAAACTTAAGGTTTTGCCATGGCCTTCACAATCTCCTGACCTCAACATAATTGAAAATCTATGGATAGACCTTAAAAGAGCAGTGCGTGACAGACAGCCCAAAAATCTCAAAGAACTGGAAGACTTTTGTAAGGAAGAATGGGCAAAGATACCTCAAATTAGAATTGAAAGACTCTTGGCTGGCTACAAAAAGCGTTTACAAGCTGTGATACTTGCCAAAGGGGGCAGTACAAGATATTAACTCTGCGGGGTGCCCAAACTTTTGCAGACGCCATTTTTTTGTTTTCTGTTATTTTGAAAGTGTAAATGATGGAAATAAAATCTAACTTTTGTTGACATATTATAAGAATGTCTAATCTGTAATTTGATGCCTTTTGGAGATTTTTCAATCTTTCCTTGGCTTCTTTATGCACATTAATACAAATTTGTAGCTGGGGTGCCCAAACTTTCGATCCCCACTATATATATATATACACATATATATATATAAAATCTTATGCACTACCACTGTGAACATGAATTAAAATAAAGACTGTGGCTAAAGCTGCTAGCACTACATGTATCTTTGACATATATTTGTATTAATAATTATGAGTGGTGCTATATGCTGTTAATGTGCTCTAACTCACAGAACACATGACTTCCTCAGGGATCCCTATTGGGACACGTGGATGTATAATGACCAATACATGGAAGTATCTCTGAGTCTGTTTATTGGACTATTATAACACTATTTGTTTGTTTTACAGCACTGAGGATGTGGTAGTACTTTTTACTTGTTATGTAGGTGGATATAAATGAATTAAGTAGTTAATTTGAGGAACTGGGGATTGTTCATATGCACAAATCTCATTGTGTGTTATTATGTATGCATTCGGAGATAAGAGTGATTTGCCTTATTATTTACACATTATGTGGGAAATTTTATTATTATTATAAAGTATTTATATAGTGCTAAAAGGTTTGCTTAGCGCTGTACATTATAGTGGGGGACAGTGCATGAGACAATACAGTAACAAAACAGAACACGAGGGATTCAAGGGCCCTGCTCTTTCGAGCTTACAATCTAGGAGGGAGGGGATAGTGATACAGGAGGAAGTGGCTGTGGGGGATGGAATGGTGGGAGGAGTGGAGGAGATTGGCTGTTAGGTGAGGGCAGGGTAGGCTTCCCTGAAGAGATGGGTTTTCAGGGTGTGCCTAAAGGTGAGGAGGGTAGGTGACAGTCTGATGGATTGGGGTAGTGAGTTCCAGAGGATGGGGAAAGTCCTGGAGAAGTCCTGCAGTCGGGCGTGGGGGGTGGAGACCAGGGAGCTAGAAAGTAGGAGGTCTTGTGAGGGCCGAAGATTACGGGTAGGGTGGTATTTGGGTATCAGGTCGGTGAGGTAGTTTGGGGCAGCATTATGAATGGCTTTGTATGTCTGAGTTAGTAGCTTGAATTTGATGCATTGGGCAATCGGGAGCCAGTGGAGGGAATGACAGAGGGGGTTGGCAGAAGTGGAGCTGTTGGTAAGGTGGATGAGTCCGGCCGCTGAGTTCAGGATAGACTGAAGCGGGGATAAACTGCTATGAGGTAGGCCGGTGAGAAGGGAGTTGCAGTAGTCCAGACGTGAGATAATAAGGGAGTGAACCAGTAGTTTAGTAGTGTCTGGGGTTAGGAACGTACGTATTTTAGAGATGTTGCGGAGGTGGAGCCTGCACGAGTTTGCCAATGATTGGACATGGGGTTGGAAGGACAGGTTTGAGTCTAGAGTGACACCTAGGACTTTGGCTTGTATTGTGGGACTGATGGTGGCATTGTTGGTCATGATGGAGAGGGTGGGGGGGCACGGGCTGGGGGCAAAATCAGGAGCTTGGTTTTGGAAAGGTTCAATTTGAGGAAATGGAGTGACATCCAGTCTGATATGTCGTTCAGTAGGTGGGTGATACGGGCGGAGACTGAAGGGGTGAGTTGAGGGGTGGAGAGGTAAATTTGCGTGTCATCGGCGTAGAGGTGATAGTTGAAGCCATGGGAGTGTATCAGTTTGCCGAGGGAGGAGGTGTAGATGGAGAAAAGAAGGGGCCCGAGGACAGAGCCTTGGGGGACCCCAACAGAGAGGGGGAGAGAAGGGGAGGTGGTAGCGTTATAGGTAACGCTGAAGGAGCATTGGGATAGATAGGAGGAGAGCCAGGAGAGAGCAGAGTCTCTGATTCCGAGGGAGTTTAGTTTATTAAGGAGGAGGGGGTGGTCGACTGTGTTGAAGGCCGCGGAAAGGTCGAGGAGTAAGAGGACTGAGTAGTGGCCATTAGCTTGGCGGTTAGCAGGTCATTCGTGATTTTGAGTAGGGCGGTTTCGGTGGAGTGTAGGGGACGGAAGGCAGACTGTAGTGGATCGAGGAGGTTGTTGTCAGTGAGGTGGGCACTTAGGCAATTGTAGACTAAGCGCTCAAGGAGCTTGGAAGTAAATGGCAGCAGGGTGATGGGTCTAAGGTTGTTCAGGTCAGTGGGGTCCAAGGAGGGTTTTTTGAGTATGGGGGTGATGTGCGCGTGCTTTAGTTACAGAGTAAACGCATTAACTGGTGGCCCCCTTATTACTTGCAAAGAAGAGAAACCCTTTTGTAAGAATACATTTTACAACATTAACATATGTGATACATTTCCAGTTGGTACAATCCAGTAGGGGGTTTAGTTATTAAGAGAAAATCTTCTCCTTTGCGAGTCTTGCAACAGGGCGGACTGCTAATCAAGTGACAGGAGAGGCTGCTGTGTGGTGTCGTCTTCATTTTTGTCATTGTGTTTTAACACCCCTGGATCCACCACTGACTGAGATCCTCTCGGTGCCGGTGGGGGTGGTTGCTGCTTCCCTTCTCTCTGCGGCGGCTGTACGTAGGGGAGGCGGTGGTGGTAGCTCCCCTCTCACTGGCGCGGATGGCGGCATCCTGGTGCAGGTGTTGGGCAGTAACACGGCTTAGAAGGCAGTGATAGGCCGCAGGGGACAGGGCATCCAGTACTCCTCCTGGGCGATGGCAGGACCTCCGGAGCGGCTGGTGAGGGTACTGACGGGGGCGGTGGTGGCGTCTCCTCTGGAGCGGTGGTTGCGTCCCCTCTGGAGCGGGGCATCTCGGTCGGTCGCGGTCCTACATGGCTTGCCACGTCCGGCAGGAAAGGCCGCAGCTTCAGGGGCCGTGGTAGGCCACGAGTCGCCGGGGCTCCACCGGAGGGACAGAGCACCCAGCACCCCTTATGGGTGTTGGAAGGACCTCCGGGGGATGCTCCGGAGCCCGGGGAGGGGCGTCTCGGTCGGCCGCGGCTTCAGGGGCCATGGTAGGCTGCGAGTCGCCGGGGCTCCGCCGGAGGGACAGAGTGCCCAGCACCCCTTCTGGGTGTTGGGAGGACCTACGGGGGATGCTCCAGACCCCTCTACCACGCAGATGGCGGCGGATTCGGCAGGGGCGCCGGAGCTGGCGATTATGCGGCCGCTCCGGACGCCATCTTGGCTGACATGTGTATATATATATATGAATATAATATATAAAACATTATATATAACATATATATATATATATATATAAACATTACTGCAATATTTAGCACAGCTATTATTGTTAATATTAATGGGTTTAAGGTTTTTATTTTGAAGACTATTTCATGTATGTTGTATTAACTGGAGTTCTGGTTTCACAGTCTCATATACTATATGGTAGGTTTTTACTTATAATTTTTATGGAATATTTATTTGAGTTAGAGGACATATTGTAGTGTCACACATTCACAATTATTAACTCAAATGCGATGTTTCAAAAGGAGCAACAGGCATCAAGGTAGGTGAGCCCATTAGGCATTTGTATTTCTCAGGTGCTTGAAAATGGAGCCAGCAGATCCACTTGGTCGTAAATTTGGATGGGGAATTGTTTGAAATGCAGATGAGCTCCTCCATTTTGAGCAAACAGGCAAACCATTCCGATAGGTACAGAGTGTGTGTTGTGCCCCAGTATACTTGAATACATACTGTAGCTTAGCAACGTTCACCATGTGCATTGTAAGTGATTTAACCACTTCAATACCGGGCACTTTTACCCCCTTCCTGCCCAGACTAATTTTCAGGCTTCAGCGCTCTCACACTTTGAATGACAATTGTGCGGTCATGCACACTGCACCCAAACTATATTTTTATCATTTTTTTCACACAACTAGAGCTTACTTTTGTTGGTGTTTAATCACCACTGGGGTTTTTATTTTCTGCTAAATAACAAAAAAAGACCAAAAATTGTGAAAAAAACATGCTCTTCTTTGTTATAAAAGTTTGCAAATAAATAATTGTTCTTCATAAATTTAGGCCAAGATGTATTCTGCTTCATTTCTTTGGTGAAAATAACCCAAATTGGTATTTATTATTTAGTCTGTAGGAAAGTTGTAGAGTTCACAAACTATGGTATATATCTGAAAATTGATCAATCCTGAATTATTGACAGCCAATCTAATTTCTTGAGGCCCAAAAATGTCAGAACAGTACAGATATCCCCCAAATGACCCCTTTTTGCAAAGTAGACAGTCTGACGTATTTCATAAGAGGCATTGTGAGTTTTTTGAAGTTGTAATTTTTTTGTCATTTTTGGGAAAATTAAAAAATGAAATACATAATTTTCACAATTTTATTTTTACATACGGTCACCAGCGCAGTACAGCATCACCATATAACTGATGTGGCAGTGATCAGGGACACTGACTGGTCACAGTACAAAAAAAAAAAATATTTATTTTAATATTATTATTATTTATTATTAATTTTTTTTCTCTTTCTTTAAGATTTTCTTTTCTTATTACACTATGACCAAAGTAGTACAATGTTACCATAGCAATTGTCTGTTAAACTAGCGCAACGCTGTATAGCAAAAAAATGGCGTAAATTGCAGTATCTATATCATAGTTTGTAGACGCTATAACTGTCACACAAAGCAATCAATATACACTTATTGGGATTTTTTTTACCAAAAACATGTAGCAGAATACATTTTGGCCTAAATTTATAACTAACTTTGAGTTTACTATATATTTTTTATAGCTGAAAGTAAAAAATATAGTTTTTCTTCAAAAGTTTTGGTGTTTTTTTGTTTATAGCGTGAAAAATAAAAAGCGCACAGGTGAAAGAAAGCTCTATTTGTGTGAAAAAAAGAACGTAAATTTTGTTTGGGTGCAGCATTGCATGACCGCGCAATTATAAGTTGAATTAGTGCAGCACCGAGTAGCAAAAAGAGGCCTGGTCAGGAAGGGGGGTAAATCCTCAGGAGGGCAAGTGGTTAACTAATACATGCAAAGCTGTTTGTTGATTTTTAGTGAAATAGATTGAAAATTTTGGTTTAACTGTATACATCCTTCAACATTCAACCTATATGCTCAGTGGTAGTGTAGGCAGTGTTTTAATTGTTTGTTCCACTAACTGTGGTGTATGTAATGTTTTAATTGTTTGTTCACAGTCAGGGCATCAAAGGTCATGTAGTACAGTTACATTTCACACTTTCTTTAGTCTGTTCTGGCAAAAAGTTTTTTTTTCAAAAATAATTTATAGCATGTAATTATTTCATTTAACAGTTATGCAGACTTAAATGGTGGAATCATATGTTTGTAATTTACTTTAATGCATTTGAATGGCTGTAGATTAATGACCTTCTTTATGGGATTTGACTTAAAAATAATTGTACTATCTTTGATATTTTTAAAAAATAATTTGCCTTTTATATCAGAGGTACATTTTATTGAAGATTCCTAGTAGATAACATGTAAAACAAGATAAGCTAATATGCTATAAACATAATTATTTGCTATTGGTGGCACAATTGTTTGATTCTATATATCCTATACTGTATTCATGAACCTTCAAGGTTACTGTATTTTGTATCCTTTGATGAAATATTCTGGAACAGGTTTCCTTTCTTTTTTTCCTTTTATTTCATTTAGCCGGTTGGTTTATTAAATCACCTGTTTCCAAGGACAAATTATTGAAGCACAAGAATAGCAACTCAAATTTAATCAATCTTAACAGTATACTCTGGAAAAAGGACACTTTATTTAACTATGCACAGCCCGGGGGTCCTGCAGATTTTTTATTTCATTCCCAAAGAAGCGTACCAATTGCCTGACTTGAAAATACTCTGAAGAGCCTTCCATAGCTTTATTAATGTCCTAAAATATTTTTATAGCAAAGAAGCAAAAAAGTTATCAATGGTAAAATGAATAATGGATTATTGCTGTATTGGGCATGTGGAACCAACAACAAAACATAAATCCTAAGGACTTGTCTTACACAGAAATACTATTTTTCTTGAAATCTCACTCAAAGAAACTAGCAAGCTGGTACAGAAAACAGCCAATAGAAAGAAAACCAGTGAATAAAGAAACAGCAGGCTGCTTTTTCTCCTCACTTCTACTTTGAAATATAAAATTTGTATATTTGGTTTGCTTTTGAAACTAACAGAAGTATACAAAAAATTAGACAGTGTCTGAGAATGAAAGAACTGGTTTTGTTTATGAATGGAAGCAGCAAAAGAACAATGAAAGTGACAATCAGTGATGTTTGGTGGAAGACTGTCAACATTTTTTCTGCTGGTTCTACAGGTCGCAGGGGCAATGAAGGCATTAGTAGGGCCATCCATGGAAAAAATCAACATAGTGAATTAAAAAAAAGTAAATACTGCTTTGATGAGGACTGTTTTAATGCAGATGTAATAGTAAACACCGACAAGTCTTAGAAAAAAATGTAGCCAAAAAACACAGCTGAGAAAAATAAAATTGTTAAAATGATTACATCATGTTATTTCTATCTTAAGTCAAACTGGCATTGGACTGGTGTTAATAAATTATAGATTTTTTTTCAATGTGGATAAACAAACCTATTAATCATCAACATTCATTAGCAGCAGATCACCATGTGGGCATTGACCTAGAAAGTCTTAGGATTAGCCCTTGGGGTACTGGGGCTAAAGTTAGCATAAAGGTTGGGGTTGGTTTCTATAACTTTACTTTACTGTATATGTTCCTTTTCAAGTAACTTTGCTTTAGTGAAATTTTGGGCAGATTTTATCACAAAAATCATCCACTCATCTCTAATAGCCAATAATATATGAAGCTTTATGTAGCATACCTGTGAATTGAAGTAATAGTAATTATATCACAGACTGAATTCATGTTTTCTAGTATCTAGCAATGTCACCAGTTTCTAACTAGCAGATGTGTTTCTGTTACAAGTGGGTTAACTTAGACTGAATATTTTTGGCATTCTAGTGATTCATAGCAAAATATTATTCATATTTGCCCAGTAAGGCAATATTTTAGTTTGCTGACTATAGAGGTGGTAGGGGTATAGGAGGCAGGGTAATGTGGACTGGCCATAGACCTCTAGGAATAAAAAAAATGCAGATGATTGTAGGCAAGATTGTAGGGAAAGAAAGAGGAGTCAGGATGTCAGCAACTTCTGTACTGTGTTAAGGGGTGGAAAAAGAGGTAAAATAAAAACTGATAGTGGAATAAGTGGCATAGAGAAGCTAGAGCTAAATCTGTTCATGGCAAGGAGTGGAGAAAGGAGCAGTGGTGTATTTAGGTTTCGTGCTGCCCTAGGCAACACAAAAATTGGCTCCCTCCCCCCCCCACGGAGAGACCCTGACACTAACCAACACCCCATGCAGAGAGCCTGACATTGACCAACAACACTCCAGCCCCCCCACACCCACTCAAGAGAACCTTCCACTACCACTGCCCCTCATACACTGTAACCCCCCCACCCTGGCAAGAGATAAGGCACTCACCTTCACAGCTCTGGATATCCCCGGGAACAAGAGTCAGGCTCTACATACAACATCAAGCAGCCCACAGCCTCTCTCAGATCCTACCTGGTGCTGCATGTGTACCTTCTTCCTTTCCTTCTTTTGGGGGACAGTGCTGCCCCCCCCCGAAAAATGGCACCCTAGGCAAATGCCTTGTTTGCCTTGTGGTAAATACACCCCGGGAAAGGAGCTGCAGCTGGGCATAGAATTCTGAGAAAATAAGCAGGGCTGGAACTAACTTTGGATTGGCAGAGACAAAGAAAGAAGGCAGAACATAAGCTGATCAAGGGCTGGGGAGTGTGAGAGAGAGAGCATAATTGTCAGGGACAGGGGATAGACAAGGTTGAACATGAGCTAACCACTGACCAATATAAAAAGGAATATGTAGGCTGAGCTTGGCTGTGGGACAGGGAAGATGATCATAGCTGGGGAAGGACAGGAACTGATCAAGGACTGAGGAGACAGAAAGCAGAGTGGGATCTGAAAGCAGAGGCAACTGCTTTTGGATTTTTGGAACAGTAGGCAAAGTGGAAGATGATCATAATGAAAGTGGGGGAAATGTATAGTACAAGGATTAGGTGTTGGAGATTGCTACTGATGCAGAGTATAAATTGATCATATCTGATGCTGAGCAGGATCTAGAAACTTATTGTGGTAGGGGGAGGGCAAAAAGAGGTGCATGCGGTCAGGGAACAGGAAAGCAGAGAAGGAGCTCATTGTAGTGATTAGCAAAAATGGAACGGGGGGGAGGGGGGGGGGGGGCAGGAGAATTAAGTTTATTCCCTTTTTTCTGATAAATTAAGTGGTGGTGTAGCTGTTTGAATCAATTTAGTGGGAAAGTGGGACTTAGCAAATAAATAACAAACATTTATTTTTGAAATGTCAAGTGGCATTTCAATAGTGCTTAGAATTGTGTCTCTACTATGACAAGCAGAAGACAATTGGGATAACATTATGATACATCAGTTTGATACATCATTTTGCAAAACGAAAAGCATTATCGTGAACAGGAAAAACCATTGCCAGAGAACACAATAGTAATAAAAGGACAGCAGCCAAGGAGCTTGGATTTACATATAGAAAGCATGAATGATCAGAGAGCGTGTAGTGCTGAATACAGTTAGGAGTATAGCAGAGGCATATTGTTGCGGAGAGCAGTGTGAACAGGCACAGACATGAAACTAAGAACAATGCAATGCTTTCCACTGTGAAAAGTAAAGAAATAGATAGAGGGGATGGTAGGAAGGGATCTGCCAGATAATAAAGTGTGGATGGAAAATTTTAGTGTAGGTCACTAGAGCTAGTGAGCACTGTCATTATGTGGCTGAAAAGAAGATGCAGGTTACTGACTAGAGGAGACCAGGAACAAGCCAGGCTCAGCAACAGCTGGGCAAGATAGTAACAATATAGCAAGTAGAGACAGAGTAAGAGACAGTCAGAAACAGGCCATTTGGAAACTTGGGCACTGCCCGAGGGCCCAGGGTCAGTTGGGGGCCCCATGAGATGCCCCTGGTACCTTTTTCATAGGCTTTTTTGAGTTTGGGCATGGACACAGGGGCCCCATGAACCCCTATTGCCCGGGGGCCCCATGAGTTGTCAGTCCGCCCCTGGTCAGAAACTTACAGGCAGTAAATTAACAGAGTGGCAGACAGAAATCATAGTTGTCTAACTAGTCAGGCAACAAGGCAGGTTGGTAACAGAGATCAGATTCAGATGTAAAAAAAATGCAGGTCAGAGAAGTACAGCTGAAGGTCTCTCAGCCCTGGAATTGTGCCAATCTCAGTCTTAAATAGTGCACATGGCACCACAAACCTGCACGTACATACACGTCGCAACACATTTGCACAGATCTGTGATAGAATACAAGTTGTGCTTGCTGTCTTGATCTTCTTGATAGTAGGTAGCAGGGACTGCTGGCGAGGCTTCAGTGGGTAAGTGTGTGTATAGTTTTCAAAGAAGCTATTGTGGGAAGTGCAGAGGTAACAATGACAGAAGCTAATGCAGAAAATAAAAAATGAAAGGGGTACAGAGTGTGTGTTGCAATGTGCACACTGCTGAGAAAAAAAGGTGTGGTAGATCTGATTAAAATAATGTCTTTACCAGGGTTTGGGCACTAATAAGTGAATAATGTTGCAGTATGTCTTAGGGATTTGTCAATTTAGCACCTCATTCTTGCAGCATTAGGGTCCTTTGTTCAAATCACGAATGCAACACTACCTGGGCTTCCTCTGGATGCGTTGCTTTCCTCTCACACTCAAGAAACAAATTCAAAGGTAAATTGGCACTTGTATGCATTTGCTGATGTCCTGCAACCTCTTTATAGACTGTCCCTGTCAACATGAACTACTGAGATGTCTGGGCGCATCACATTCCCATGAAAATGCACTCCAGCTTAAAATATTTCAAGAGTTCATGTATCTCAGAAGGCAGGGCTAAGGCACCATGACATCACCTAAGCCTCCCAGGAGCATTGGGAACTGTGGCCAGGGTAGGCATTTTTTCTTGTTTTTAGTAAAGCCTTTCATATTGCATTGCAAGCCTATTGACTTGGTGGGGTGGTGGTCTTTCAATTGAGCTTCCATCATGGAAGGTCCATTTTATTGATGACAACAGTGGAATATGCCTGGATAATTTGCATGAGCAAAGATGTCTATAGTTTCTGTTAACATGGTCATTTACAAATCAGATCTGCCAGTTATTGCTGTGTCCAAATGATCAAACAGTGCAAATACAAAATAAATAAAACAATATTCAAAAAAAGTGTAAAATAAATAGGCAGCTTTCTTTTTAAATATAAATAACACATCAAAATTTTACATAAAGGAGCTCCCATATAAGCAGTGCAAATCTATAAATATGTGTCCAAACTATAGTCCATGCAAACACCAAGATTCAAAAGATTAAGAAGTCTCCCAACCACCGCTTTGTCACTACACAGATAATGAAAAATACCCAGTGTCAATAGCCATCAGAAACCATTATAAATGACCCTTATGCATAATTCTACTCCACTGCACAGAGCCAATATAAATCCATGTGGACCACAGATGATTCTCAGGGTAAAGTCCCCAACAATATTAAAGAAACATGCAATAATTATGTACTGTAAACATGGCTTTATTTAATAATATACTGTAAGGTGAAGGTGAAGATCACAACAACATGTAATAAGTGCATAACATTTATCAGGCTGCAGGTGCAAATTTTAGCATCACAGCATTCACACAATTCTGTCTTTCAGCATGAGGATGTCAACAGACCCATCCTACATGCACAAGTTTCATCAAAATGATTTCTCAATATTTTTTTTCAGGATGATTTACAGAGTTTTGGGTAAAACAAATTGTGCCCAAACAAGGTCCTTTATGTCAATAGCAATACACCAATTTAGTAAAGCTGTTTATTAAAACACACTGTAAAATTAGGCTTTCCAGTGATACCATCATGTTATAGCTTTTATGAGCCTTTGGTGGTTGGGCCAACATTAAACTTTGCAATAATAAATTGCTACAGTGAGCGCTCTTAGGGTAAAAGCAGCTGAACATTCAAGGAAACCACATAAATCCTTGTGAGAAATAGCATAAAATATAAAATGCAGCGCTAAAATCAATGTAAAGTACTAGTATATAATAATCAAGAATAAATGAATGTGAATAATCTGATCATAGACTGCAAGAAAAATAAAGTCCTCAGAGGTAGAGTGCGTGCGCTCTGAGGAAGTGCATGCACACGATACGCGTCAGCTGGAGCCCAGGATGTTGTGACGTCACGCTGCTGGCGCCACGTGGTGGCCCGGTGGCCATCTTTGAATTTGGATGGTCAGTCACTTGTTTATATCTGACACTGCTGTGACCTATTTATCCCTATACTCATCGTTTTTGCTAATAAAGCTTATACCTAATTACTACACCATGAGTACTTCCCTTAGCCTCCCTTGAGGGAACGACCTGTTATCCAGGATTTCTTGCCCGCATATCCCTAAAGGGGACCTCTGGCACCCTGGATCTTCACCATACGAGGGCATCCCATCTTCATCACCTCCAGTTCCAGTCCATATCCTGACCAGAGAGAGGGGGGATCTTCATGATATTTACACACCGCATATTTTAAATACGCCTCTGGTTAGTGCCCATTTATACTATATGCACTGGGAACACAAGGAGCACCATTACAGGACTTTATTTTTCTTGCAGTCTATGATCAGATTATTCACATTCATTTATTCTTGATTATTATATACTGGTACTTTACATTGATTTTAGCGCTGCATTTTATATTTTAAACTTTAAAAACTATTCTTGAATTCTTTAAAATGCAGTGCTGGGGTACATTTTCTTTGTGTCCTGCCTGTGTGCACAGATCTGTAAACCCCAAAATTATTTAGGCTGGGTTCACATCATTGAAGATTGCAATTTCCGGGTGCATTTTGCATTTTTCACACTCGTTTTTGATTTTTTTTTTTAATGCATTATGCGCATTGTGCTCTGTGTGACTTTAGTTGTTTGTTAAGGCTTCCAGCATCCTTAACAACCAGTAAACAACATGGTCATTAAGGAGCTGGCGGGTTCCCTGCTGACAGCTGAATATACAAAAAATAATTGCTGGCAATTAAAAAATAAGGAAAAAAAAACAGCATGCCCCCCCCCCCCAATCCATACCAAGCGCCTTTGGGTCTGGTATGGATTTTAAGGAGAACCCCATGCCAAAATTAAAAAAAAATAGGTGTGGGGTCCTCCCCCAAAATCCATACCAGACCCTTATCCAGCATTCAGCCCGGCAGATCAGGAAAGGGGGAGGACGAGCATGTCCCCCCTTCTTGAACGATACCAGGCCACTTGCCCTCAACATGGGGGGTGCTATGGGGTAGTATATACCCCATACTCATTCACAAAAGGGGGACCAGGATCTGGGGGCCCCCTTCTTAAAAGTGGCTTCCAGATTTTGATAAGTCACTCCCAGCAGACCCCCACAACTACAGCCTAGTGCTGTGGGGAAGAGGCCCCTGTCCTCATGAACATGGGGACAAGGTGCTTTAGGGGGAGCCCCCTGCACCAAATCATCCCCCCATGTTGACGGCATGTGGCCTGGTATGGTGGTGGGTAGAAGTGTGTATCTACACTTCCACCCTGGACACACTTGCTTGCACATGCACACTACATGCAGTAGTTAGCCCAACTGCTACACACTTGGCAAACATATAACACCAGAAACGTCAAGAGATATAGCCATTCTCTGGAGTGGCTGTGGTGTAAAAGGAAATCCTTGCATGATCTAACCCTATACAAATCTGCCCTCCTAAAATACAATTCCCGCCTTCATTTTGCCAAATAAACCTATTTCATTACTCTCGTTACCACCCCCTCATCCAGTCCTTGGCCTTCTCTGCTTTTAACACTTTACTTTGTTGTCCAGTACCTACAGCCACCAACTCACTCCCTTTCCAGAAAATTGCCAGTCATTTTCAAAACAAGTTTGATGCAATTTGTTATGAGCTCTCCTCTAGCCATATACCCTGATCCCCCTAACACACCGTGTCTACCACCACATTGGATACCTTCCTATTTTGACCACATTATCACAGAGGAGGTTGCTAAACTTTTTTTCTGAAGCCTTCCAAACCATCTGCCCCTTTGAAGCCTATTCCTTCCCAGCTACTATGGTCACCTTCCTGCTCTATTATAGGCTCATGTCTATAATCACTCCCTCATTACTGGAATCTTCCCCAGCAATCTAAAACAATTATTGGTCATCCCCATACTTAAAAGCTCTCAATGGACCTCACCAGTTTAATTTAATTATAACCCATCTCCTTGCTTCAGTTTACCCTCAAACATCTTGATCGCCTTGTCTACAATAAGTGAGTTGCTACCTCACTTTAAAAAATCTTCTTGACCCCTTGTGGTCTGACCTCTACCCGAAACACTCAGTTAAAACTGCCCTCCTAAAACTCAATTAATTATGTATTTAATCATAAAACAAATAACTACTACTCCATACTTACATTCCTAAACCTTTTTGCCACTTTTGATATGGTAGACCACCTGTTCTTCTAAAAAAAAAAAAAACTCCACTCTTTCCTGCTCTTTCCTAGTTCTTCTTCCTGTCTTAGCATACACTAATTGTTACCTACCTGTCCCTCGCTTTCCGAAGCGGTCCCCTAAGGCTCTGCCCTTGGACCCCATCTATTCTGTATCTACACCTCCCCATCAGTCAGTTGATTACCTCCTACAGCTTCAAATACCACCTCTATTCAAATGACTCCTTAATTTTTCTCTTTACTCCTCAGCTTGCCTCTTCAGTCTCTTCAATGATCACTAACTTACTGACATATCAGTATGGATTTTAGTTATATTCAATAGTGGCAAACATAAAGTTCAAATTCCAAACACACAAAACGTCCAACAAAAAGTCCCAAAAGTTCTCAAAGATTTTCCATATATACTGGGGATGTCTTTGTATTGTTCCACCAATTCCCAATTTTACTCAAACCGATTTCTCCTCTTCCACTCTTAGTAGCTCAAAAATTAGATAAACTACACATAGTCCATTATCCTTAAAATATAACACAGATACTGGTGATGTGCTCACATAAAGGTGTTCAAAACACATGCCCCCAGTGATCATGTGTTCATTCAGTGACTGTAATTCCTACCCTTACCCTGAGTAGGTAAATAACTTGCTTAATGAGCTCAAGTGATTACATGACCCTTCATATACTGTGAATCAGTGTCACGCCACACACCACACTTATGATCATACAGTGAAACAGCCAAAAGGTAAGACACCTGTCAACCCATGTACCTTACCAGATTGACAGGTAATGAAGGCTTTGCTCAGACAGACTCTTTACTCCAGGACCATGGTATCAATGCTCCAAAACCAGCGATGGCATGTACCCAGAAGGAAAGTAAACAGTCATTGCGTAAAACCGTCTTAGATAAAAAGTATATACTTTATTAAAAGCACGTACATATTTGCAGAGTATTTGCAGCAATTAAACATCTCCAAGCCTGCTACTTTCAATTGTTTGTGGTCAGTCCTGACCTTATCCAAAATGGCCACTGCAATACTTTCGGCAACGTCTGACGTCACTTTCTGACGCGTTTCGTCATCATGACTTTTTCAAAGGGGGCATGTGTTTTGAACACTTTGATGTGAGCACATCACTCGTATTTGCATTATATTTTAAGGATAATGGACTATGTGTAGTTTATCTATTTTTTGAGGTACTAAGAGTGGAAGAAGAGAAATCAGTTTGAGGAAAATTGGGAATTGGTGGACAATACGAGGACATCACCAGTATATATATGAAATCCTTGAGAACTTTTGGGAATTTTTGTTGGACGTTGTGTGTGTTTGGAATTTGAACTTTATGTTGGATGCTATTGAATCTAACTAAGATTTGAGCTTCCTGGGTGGAAGTACTATTACGGCGGTCATTGTAATGACTTCATATTTGACATAGGTGGGTGTGGTCTATTCACATATCAGTATGGATGTCATGCCACTTCCCCAGACTCACTGAAATCATAATATTCCTTTTCCCCCTCTCCATGTCTACCTCCTTGACCTTTTCATTATGATCAATATCACAAGTATCAATATCTCCACTCATGCCAGGCTGCTACATATAATTCTGGAATCTGACACGATAATGATACTGTCAAGTACCTGATAGAAGAATGAAATGACGAGGTCGGCCTCACTTGTGTCACTAGCCCTGACCACGCTGAAAGTGGAACAGAGGGTGCCGAGGGACCAGGGGAACGAGAGTGCCAGGAGGTGCTGCCTGAATAGCTTGCAGTTGGAGTCCTGAAGAGACTGGCGAACCACCGGTTCAGGAATGGTAGTGATATTTCGGAATCCCACCTGGGTTAACAGCACACTCTGTTTGCACAACAGGATCACGATAAGTGGCATGCCAGATCTCCCAGCTGACTTGAAGCAGGAACAGTTTATGGTGTGCAGAGCTGGTATAGTGGACAGCCAGGTGGGCACTCGAGCAGGACAGGAAGCTGTGATTGGAGACAGGAGCAAGGTCACAGGAATAGCCAAGGTCATCAATGGGCGGGCAGCGAGGTACCAAATCATGAGCAAGCCGAAGTCAGGAACAGAGCAACAAGGCAAGAGCAGAATCCAAAGTCAGGTCAGGAACAAGCCAGGTCAGCCAGAAGGGGATCATACAAGAATACAGCAGGACACAGGGAAACAGCTGAAGACCAGTCAGCACTAAGCACGGGCAGAAGCATCCTTTAAATAGTCCATCCGGCACCAATATTCACTGTGCATGTGCGAGTTCCTGTGCATGATCGCACATTTCTGTGCACATGAGCATGTCTGGTCACTATTCTGTGGAGATTTCTGTGCGCATGCTCATTTCTGTTAGCCAGCTGACTCACAGGAATTCCCTTACAGATACTAAACATAAAATTAGTGAAGCGCTTGTATCTCATGAATACAATCATGTGTCTCCATAAAGTATAATAGTAAATCAAAGTGACCACTATATATATTAAAAATATGTGAACTCCCTCTAGTGGATAGAAAAAATAATGTCAACCGAAATGACTATAATAGCTAAATATCACACATTAAGAACCTAAATATGTAGTGCATAAATCAGATATACTAAACAAAGTATATATACATGAAAACAGAATAATTGGCCACATACAATGGTGTCTAAATCAAACATAACTAATATATGCCATAAGTGAAAAAGACAATATCAAAGGTGAAAAAATATTCCATGCATGTGACTGTGCTTTAAGCTGGAACACACACGTGATCTCCACTTCTAAGTGCAAGTACTCTCCTTCAAATGGCAGCAATGCCTGCTCACCTCCCTTCCTCGACCCACACAGGGCCTCAAAGCAGTTACCACCTCAGTGGTGTATTCCTCTGGCAGACTCCTTAATCCTCCTCCTCTCTTATGCAACTCATAAAAAGACAAGAAAGTGTCAAGCTCCGCCCAGCGGGATCTCTAGTGGTCCACGGCACGGGGTTTCCCAGGACGCGGAGTCTAAGTCCCAGTCTGCCTTTTCACCAGAGCCCCTGATGGTGGGGATGGACTTGGTGCAAGACTGGAACCAGGTCGCGTCCCTGGGCACCCCCGGCGGTGGCAGAGGGGTCCCGCTGAGGGTATGTGCCGGGATGAGTCTGCTGTGAAGGGGATGACAGACCCTGATCCGAGCGGGATGGATGGGATGACAGATCCCGATCCGAGCGGGATGGATGGACGACTGCTAGGAGTGAGCGAGGTCAGACTAGCCGGGTCGGTATCGTGCGGGCAGCGTGGTACAGAGGGAGCAAGCGGAGAATGGTCGGGGTCACAAGCCAGGTTCAGCAGGTAGCGGGCAGCGGGGTACAGAGAGTCGGTCAGAGGGATGGTCAGGAACGAGCCGGGGTCAGAGCAGGAGAGGGTCAGCGAAATCAGAACAGGCAGAGTTTGGCAACAAGGAAACGTACTAGCAGGAACACAGGAACAGGAACAAGACCTTGCGACACTTTGGAAATGCACAGGGCAGATTTAAATAGGGCGCCCTGAGTTTCCATTGGCGCGGCCGCGATCGCTACTGCGCATGCGCGGCCGCCGCCGCGATCTCTGTATTCGCCGGCCAGGAAGAGTCGGCGATCTGCGCATGCGCGCGACGCTGAGCGGCCGGGATCCCTGACAGAAAGCCTTCCATAGTGTAGTAAGTTTTAATGGGCAAAGTAAAAAGTGACAAAGTAAACCACTCACATGCTCCTTTCCATAAACAAGCGTTTTTCCCAGCCTGTGGGTAGATATGCATGCACCTGGGGGAATCCAATATGGCCACTGCGTCCAGACATACGTCACCAGGAAGTAGACAAACCGACGCGTTGCGTCACTCCTAGGGAGAGTAGCAACAGTGCTAAACTTTCTCCATTTGTAGACAGTCTGTCTTACCGTGGACACATGAAAATCAAGGCTTTTGGAGATACTTTTGTAACCCTTTCCAGCTTCATGCAAGTCAACAATTCTTGATCGTAGGTCTTCTGAGAGCTCTTTTCTGCGAGGCATGGTTCACATCAGACAGTGCTTCTTGAAACCAGTAAACCCAAAACAGGTGTGTGTTTTTTAAGGGCAGGACAGCTGTCAGCAACACATCCAATATCATCACACTGATTGGAGTCAAGGTTGGCTCACTCCTGGCTCCAATTAGCTCTGGGAGAAGTCATTAAGCTAGGGCCTCACATAGTTTTTCCTCCCTGCACTGTGAATGTTTACATGTTATGTGCAATTAAACCATGGCAACATCTAATGTTTGTGTAGTATTATGTTCAGCAGACTGCGTTCTTCTATTGTTGTGACTTAGATGACATTCAGAGCACATTTTATGCCCAATTCATGCAAAACTCCACGTAATCCCAAGGGGTTCACATACTTTTTCTTGCAACTATATATATATATATATATATATATATATAGTAAATATAATTAGTGGCTACTTATCTTCAATGTTCCAGCTCCACTCATGGCAATTTCCAAGTTTCACACAATGTGTCTCAGCCATAACTCACCAGGTATTGGCATGTCACTCAGTGGACTACTTAAAGGTTTGGCACATACCGTGGACAGACCCCCGTGCAACTTAAGTTCCTGTGTATTGAGCTCCCAGGTGTCTCCCTGCCTATGTCTTTTCTCTTCCTGAGCCTCATTGGGTCTCTGTCACTGCCACCTGGTCCATGCAATCTGTATATGCTGCTTTAGTTACACTCTACATGTTGCTCCTTGCTTTTGCCATTATTCTTGGTACGTTCTACTTGTTACTTCTGGTTGCTGGCATGCTTTCTGGTATGCTCAAACCATAGTTCCTGGCCACTGGCATTGTTCCTGGTATGCTACAACTGTCGGTCTTGGCTACTGACACTGTTCTTGGTACACTCCACCTGTTGCTTTTGGCTGCTGGCACCATTCCTGCTACACCAATTTTGTCACTCCTGATACCTGGCATTGTTTTTGTTATGCTCCACCTTTATCCCACTAACATTATTCCTGCTATGGTCCACCTGCCATTCTTACACACTGGCATTTTTTCTAGTAAACTCCATTTGTCAAATTCTCTTCCTCTGTGCCCTAGCAGCAGGGTGCAGCTAATCATGATATACTCCATTAGGCACAAATTATGATCATAAATGCATATCTTTCCTTCACAACAAACTCACTCGTCTCAAACTCAGGATGACTCTGCAGCTGAACCTTCACCCCTACATGGAAAAGACATGAAGGCAAACATCTGAAGGCAAAATCACAATAACAAGATCATAGGAATTTTGCAATTCAGTGGAAAAAGAATTTTACATACAAATCTCTACAATATGCAACAACAATCTAGAAGGCAGAAAAATTCTTCAGTACCCTTGTAGATATGGATGGTGCAAGACAAAGGCCAGAGGTTGACATGAACTAGAAATTAGTAGAGATAGACTGTTGCTGAGTCCACAGCACAGATAAAAGAAAAGAGACACAAGATTGAGACCATCTTGATTCATACATCATTATTTTTCACTTTCCACTGTTGTTAATTCCTAATGGAAATAGCGTAAGGTTTGATTGTATGATAATTAAATTACTCGTTAAGTCATGTTTATCTAACATCTACATAATATTTTATTATTAGTAAATGTTTTATAATATTGGTAAGTGCCCACGTGCGCACACAGTGTTCAAATAAATTAAAAACAATTTGAGTGTACACATAAATCCCTGCTATAGTACTAGTATGAAAAGTACAGCTTGTCTTTGAAAGCAGAACATATTTACATTATATCTTCCAAAACAACTTACACAACATATCTATGCTTCACTTTAGGATACAGGAGATGGAAATCATTCCTTCATCCCCATGGCTAACTTAGCATTCAGATCTGTTGGTTTCCAGCATTAATAGATCAAAACTATATAGGTTCATGAATCCCTACATGTATTCAGCTGTTGTGGATTGCAAGCTATCATTTCAACAGTGGTTATTTATACAGGTATTGCTTTGTATAAATGCTGGAAGTGAAAAACCCTTGCTGCTTCAAGGCAACCAATCGACTTTCGATTGTCAAGTTTAGAACTGACATTGAAGTTGAGATTTTGATTAACTGACATTCCATACATACTGTGACGGAGGGTAGGCAGGACAGAACACACAGAGTAGATGGCAAACACAAAAAGCTTTATTGAGACAAACAGATGACAGTCACGCAATAGAGGGACTTGCGGGGAGGGTAAATTCGCCAGTACAGGGTATCAAGGCGGGGCTAAAACACTTATAGTCCAACCCCAAAAGCCAAGGAAGAGTCTCTGTAGCAATTGTAATCCAACAGGGGGGGTGGGGGGGTCAGTACAGGAACAGTTCAGGTAAAACAGGGAGAATGCATATACTCATGGATCCGACAGGGTGCCTGGTCTCCCAGGGATAGAAAGTGGAACACAGGTACCTGTTGGAGTCTGGATCAAGTGGGTGGTCTCCCCTTCTGGGCTGAATCCTCAGGCAGCTGGCAGGCAATCTCTCCCCTGGACTGGGGGTCTCGGGCAGCTAGCAAGCAATCTCTCCCCTGTGCTAGGGGTCTTGGGCAGCTAGCAGGTAATCTCTCCCCTGGACTGGGGGTCTCAAGCAGCTAGCAGGCAATCTCTCCCCTGTTGGGGGTCTCTGGCAGCTGGCAGGCAACCCCTCCCCTGGACTGGGGGTCTGTGGCAGCTATCAGGCAATCTCTCCCCTGCTGGGGGTCTCTGGCAGCTGGCAGGCAATCCCTCCCCTGGACTGGGGGTCTTGGGCAGCTAGCAGGCGATCTCTCCCCTGCTATGAGGTCTTGGGCAGCTGTGGGTGCGGTTCCCTGTTTGGCTAGGGGGGTCTGCAGAGTCTGGCCCCCAAAAGGTCCCACCACAGCTGGGCTCCTTCGGTGGCTGGCGCAGTGGTGAACAACAACCCGGAGCACCCGACATCAGCTTCTTAAGCTGATGCGGGACGCTCCCTGGTCGTCTAGGTAACCGGGGCGGGCCGTAGCAATGAGGCACGCCCCCTGGACAGGAGCCGTGCCTCTCGTGAGCGTGGCCTTTGTCCAGGGACTTTCGCAAGTGGAAACTTCCCATGCCCGAGCTGCGGATGACAGGGCTGAGGTGGCGTCAGCGAGATGCCATAGCCCGGAACATCCCTGCGGGAGGCTTGCTCCTCTCCAGGGAGAGGTGTGAGTCTTGCCACCCTCTCCTCTCCGGCCACGGCCGGGGAGGGAGAAGATAGTAGCAGGGGTGATGAAAGCCGCACCTCTCATCCCACGGCGGCAGGATGAGAGGTAGAGTGGGGGTCACTGGACCACAGGGAGGAATTTGGCTGGCGACGGTAAACAGTGAGGGGGCCAGGATGACACTGGACCCCTGGGGACATCAGAGGGGCTGGTGCAGGAAATGATTTAGGGCAGTGGAGGACAGGCAGCCAGCTGGCCGGGAGGGGGGAAGCCACCGTAATGGAATTTGTCCATTTGGCAGGGGTTCCTATACCATGACACATACATTTACATATTAACATCTATGTAAACCCTATCATCAAAGAAGAAATACAGCCAAAGCTCTATTGACTGTACTTCTCCTGTGGATCACAGGAGTGCAGTTTGTTCTACACTCCTGTTACCCATTTTCAGCTAACAGCGGGCTGAAGCCCACTGTTGGCTGACGTCACTCAGGTAGTCCAGGATGGGGAAAGATCCCAACTTTCAAGTCTGGATCCACCCCAGAGCGGCACCTAGCTTAACCTCTCAGTGAGCCGCTGAGAGCCTGAGCCAGCTGCTCCCTCCCCCTCCACAGCCCAGCACTCCAATGAGCGTGGGGGGGGGGAAGAGCATAGAGCGGTGACTGACAGCCCCTGCTCTCTGCACACAGCGGCAGTGAGAATTCAGCAGTCTCACTTAGAGCCGGAAGGGGACAGATGCAGCATTGGTCCGATTCTGCATCCACCTAGGTAAGTATAATTTTAAAAGATAACGTTTCTGATATTTCTCTTTTAAAATCTCATAGAAGCTTCTATACATTATATCAAATTCATTTGAAATTTAATTTCAATATTTTGAATTTCTATATTTCATTAAAGGAATACAGGATAATCCTGCAATTTTCTTGTTCAGAAACTTCCTGTTATATGTTCACCAGCTTGCATGCCTACCCAGTAGAGACTATTGCACAGGTATAGTCTACACTTGTTGCCATTAGGAAACCCACTGTGATAATTGCTATGCAGCCGTTGCTGCAAATAGGCTGCAGGAGATCAGCAGCAATGAGATGCAACAAAGCATAAAAAAGGTGAAAACAGTGTTTTATTAAATCAATCAATAAATAATAAAATAAACAGGTATAGAAGGCAAATGTGTCCTAGTTAGTAAAAAAAACATGGTAGTTGTTTACAATACATAGAGACTTAGCAAACTAAATGTCATTGAGTTACGGTTTATATGTACTTTAAAATATCTGTACATATAGAAGGGAAAATATGCAAGTAGCAATGGATTTATCAACTAATGTATACTCAAATGCACAAAACAATAGCAATTGTGTCATTCTGCCTCTGTTGATCAAAGGTGAATGTAATAATGTAAATCCATTATTGACATTAACTTTGGTAAAAACTGTAAAAATAAAGTTCAAACACAGGACAGAATGATCATTTTTCAGCAATATTTTCAGAAAGAAAAATAATATGTAAATCCACAAGTAAATATTCTGCCATGAACGAAGAATAATATAATATTTGAGTTTCTTAAGTTTCTGTAGGGTACATTTTAAGGGTATTTAAAAGTATGAGAACAAAATAAGTACTCCTCTTAGGGCATAATCTGATATCATAATACCCCACACTTCAGCTCAGTCATAATTGCAATTGCATTTTGTCTAAATGGACTGCTATTATAAATACTGTGCTTGGTAAATAGAACTTTAGCTCTGTTTAAAAAAAAAAATGTGAAAAAATTAAATAAATTAAATAAAAAATGATAATAAAATAATTAAAATGACAAAATAAATAAGTAAATAAATGTGTGTGTGTGTATATATATATATATATATACAGTGGGGATCGAAAGTTTGGGCACCGCAGCTAAAAATTTGTATTTATGTGCATAAAGAAGCCAAGGAAAGATGGAAACATCTCCAAAAGGCATCAAATTACAGATTAGACATTCTTATAATATGTCAACAAAAGTTAGATTTTATTTCCATCATTTACACTTTCAAAATAACAGAAAACAAAAAAATGGCATCTGCAAAAGTTTGGGCACCCTGCAGAGTTAATATCTTGTACCGCCCCCTTTGGCAAGTATCACAGCTTGTAAACGCTTTTTGTAGCCAGCCAAGAGTCTTTCAATTCTTGTTTGAGGTATCTTTGCCCATTCTTCCTTACAAAAGTCTTCCAGTTCTTTGAGATTTCTGGGCTGTCTGTCACGCACTGCTCTTTTAAGGTCTATCCATAGATTTTCAATTATGTTGAGGTCAGGAGATTGTGAACGCCATGGCAAAACCTTCAGTTTACGCCTCTTGATGTAATCCCCTGTGGATTTCGAGGTGTGTTTAGGATCATTATCCATTTGTAGAAGCCATCCTCTCTTTAACTTCAGCTTTTTCACAGATGGCATCAAGTTACCATCCAAAATTTGCTGAAATTTTATTGAATCCATTTTTCCTTCTACTAGTGAGATGTTCCCTGTGCCACTGGCTGCAACACAACCCCAAAGCATGATTGATCCAACCCCATGCTTAAAAGTTGGTCAGAGGTTCTTTTCATTAAATTCTGTGCCCCTTCTTCTCCAAATGTACCTTTGCTCATTCCGGCCAAAAAGTTCAATTTTAACCTCATCGGTCCACAGAACTTGTTTCCAAAATGCATCAGGCTTGTCTATATGTTCATTTGCAAAGTTCAAATGATGATTTTTGTGGTGAGGACGTAGAAGAGGTTTTCTTCTGATGACTCTTCCATGAAGACCATATTTGTACAAGTATCTCTTTATAGTGGAATAGTGTACCACAACTCCAGTGTCTGCCAGATCTTTCTGGAGGGATCGTGCAGTCAAACATGGGTTTTGAATTGTTTTTCTCACAATCCTGCGAGCTGTTCTGTCTGATATTTTTCTTGGTCTTCCAGATCTTGCTTTAACTTCCACTGTTCCTGATGACTGCCATTTCTTAATTACATTCCAAACAGAGGATATTGACATCTGAAAACGCTTTGCTATCTTCTTCAGCTCCAGCTTTGTGAGCGTCAACTATTTTCAGTTTCAGTTTTCTAGACAACTGCTTAGAAGAACCCATGGTGCTGATTGTTGGGGCAAGGTCAGATGAGTCTGGGCATTTAAAACCTTTAAGCTTGACATCACCTGGTCTTCCCAGATGATGATTGAGAACAATCCATGACACTGGCAGGTCTCAGCTTTGCAAAGGGGGCAGTGCATGCTATAAATTCTGCAGGGTGCCCAAACTTTTGCAGACGCCATTTTTTTGTTTTCTGTTATTTTGAAAGTGTAAATGATGGAAATGAAATCGAACTTTTGTTGACATATTATAAGAATGTCTAATCTGTAATTTGATGCCTTTTGGAGATTCTTCCATCTTTCCTTGGCTTCTTTATGCATATTAATACACATTTTTAGCTGGGGTGCCCAAACTTCCGATCCCCACTGTATATATATATATATACCCTATCTACCCTCAGAAATGTTGTGTTATTTTTTCTCATTCTGAATGCACATAGCTTTATTTTGGTCCAGAGCTTTTTTTAAATAGTAGCTCTTTTAACAAATAAGGGTTGGTTAGTCTACAAGAATAGAGAGGGATCACTTTGATACAGTTGGACAAATTGAACATGTATTGCAATATATGCAAAAGTAAGAGTTGGCTATAGATAAGGGTTAATATGTGGCAACTTCTTAATATCGCATGTTTTGTATATATGAACACTCATGTCTCCATTACTACTGCATGGTGCAGGTTTATAACTAAAAGGGGCAGAGGTGCCTGATTTTTGCTGACCTCTCCACTCCCTCTCCCTATCAGGGTCACCTTAACTTTACAAGAAAAGCCCAGACTAAGTTTAATTTCACAGCTAATTCATCTTCCTTTAATGTCTTATACTGTATATACTTTCATGAAGAGAATTCATTTCTTTTTCAGAAGGCAGCCCTAACAGATTAGCTAATGCTTTATGTTTGATACTAAATTGACTCGTTACCTCAAATAAATGCATGGACATCTGAAGCCTTTCATCTCCCTTAAGTGTACTTTCATCACCTGCGTTTACATAGTCACAATACTCATTCAAATCCCCTTCTTCTCACACACAAGGGGGCTGATTTACTACTGATATTGCTACCCTGCCGAAATGGTGCCACACAGCTAATAAGCAAAAGGATCTTACCCGACATTTATAGAACTGTAGATGACTATCAATAATCTGACAGAGCTGTAGTAATTTCCATTTCAAGGTGACAGTTCAGAGTGTGCCTGAACCTTCCAAAGAACTGTCATATATGTAGTGATGAGTCACAATTTTAAATTGTTTTAGTTGGAGTACCCATTTGTTTTTAAATTCAAATGGTTAGTAGTAATGTTATTGTACTATTTTTTAGTCAAAGCTTGGTTAGCTGTTATTAGCAGCACCCATTAATGTTATCTTGTACAAATTAGATGTTCTTCCCCCCAGAATAATTCCAGATAAGTCATATCTTAGAAATATTTAACCACTTCAGCCTCAGCTATGTATCTGTATATTGCCAGGTTGAAGGGGTTATACTGGGATGATACCTGCAGCTACAAGCATCATCCCGGTATCTTTTTCTTTAGCTGGTTATTGGTTTTAGCCACTAGATCTCTTTTACGGTTGTCAAAAGGGGATTCCCCCTACAACCACCACCCTCCTCTGCCTTCTTGGGTTCTGAAGCCTGACCATAGGGATAACTGAGGACTTAAATGTCTCTAATCATCTCTATAGTCTAAGAAACCAGAATCGACAATCATTTTGTCACTTCCGTTTTCAGCAAGATGTAAACAAGCCATTACCAGCTTGTGAAAGCATCAGATTAAATTTGATGCTCTGAAGGGCAGAAGAGAGATCTGGGGTCTATTAGATTAATTTCTATGCAGAGGTACACCAAATTTTACAAGCTCCAGTTTTAGTAAATTCCCCCCCCCCCCCCCGGGTATGTCACTGAATTTTGAGATTGAACATAACAAAAGTCATGCAGAACTGAAATTCTGTGACATTGACAGAATAAAACCTCATTGGAGGAAGGGAAAGTGTATAATAGTACTGAAGCATATTTGTATATTAAGGTTTTATAAATACAATTCTGGGCAAGGTAGCCTATAGACATTAGATACTACTTTTGTTTTGTTTCCGTTTTTTCCTTTTTTGCCTTTGTTGTGGCTTTGAACATTATTCTCTGCGATTTAAATGTACTAATGGTTATCCTGCTGCAAACTGCGGAATATTAATTGCACTTTTTAAAATGGAAACAACCTTTTGCACTTTTTAGACAAGAAATACTGAATACTGAGAACAATAGAGCAGCAGTGATTCTACAGGTCTTCTGCTATATAGCTGCATCCAGGGGCGGACTGACCATTTGGAAACTCGGGCCCGGGGTCAGTAGGGGGCCCCATGAGATGCCCCTGGTACCTTTTTCATAGGATTTTTTTAGTTTGGGCAAGGACACAGGGGCCCCATGATCCCCTATTGCCCAGGGGCCCCATGAGTTGTCAGTCTGCCCCTGGCTGCATCTAATTTGCTGTCTAAGATGCTGATGTAGAGCACAAAATCCTGCATTTACTTTCCAAAATAGAAAATCCAGCTAGCAGTTAGAACAGCAAAGCCATGTTACCTCTGCAAATCCCCACACTGTACTGCCTAATAGCAGATACTACCTTCTCCTACCCCCTAGTCTTCTTTCTCTGAATTCGTGAAGTGAAGCTTGTACGCAAGTGCTGAAGTTTTTTCTTGGGAGAAAAGCATATCAAATTCTGCCCTCCTGATTTGTTTTTGCTATAGGTGGGAGAGATGTTTCTTGAGTCATAGAGGATTCTTGCATTTACATGGAGGTTTGTCAAAGTTACATTTATTGACCTATGACATAAAACATAGCCAACTTGTTTCAGGAGATTGGGATGACCCTTTTTTAGGGTTTTGGTAGTCCTAGGTCTGTTGGTCATGGGCGCTGTAGATTGTGTATTAATATGCTTTAGGTGTTTTTGAAGTGACTGTTGTACCTGCAGAACAAAAATTACCCAGCAAAGACGTAGTCACTCTACAAATCCCTTGCACTGTACTGGTGGAACATTTCACAAAATCCCCACCTATCAGCAACCAATAATCTCTCCCTCCCTTCACTGTGTACATGAAATGACAGTTTGTGTTTGAGTGCTCATGTTTTTATACTGGGGAAATTGCAGATCCAGTTCTGCCTTGCTTATTTGTTGAAAGATGTTTCTTGGGTCATAAGGGATTCTAGGGATTATGGAGATGTCTGACAAATAAAATTAAATACATACGCATAGCAGCTTCATGGGCATATAGCAGTTCAGCAAAATAGTTGTTATTTGTAAGCATCTGCCTTAAGGAAAATGCCCAATCAATCATAAATTCCAACCCATGCAATGGTTTACTTATCTTTTGTGGTCTGAAATGGGATTACGTGAAGATTGGTATACAGTACTCCTCAGCCAGTTCTGTTCCACAGCACAATTAAGGCTGTATTTTAGAGGAAAACAGATTAAGGACACGTCATTTGTTTACTCTTCCTTTTTCACAATTATACTAGTATGGCACTTTTGCAGTAAGTGTGGGTTACTAAGGAATATTGTATATTTTTTGGAGCACTAAGTGCCTCTTATATTGTTTACTCTTCTGTTACCAGCCAGAATTGGACTTAGAATACTGTAAATTTGATTAGAAAGTCTGCTGCTTTGATACATCAAGCGTGTTATGTTTTGTCAAAAATCATTCTTTTTTTATTAATAAGCCATTCTTATTGCATGATTCGGCTTCCAAAATGCCTGAATAAAGAACAAAATTTATTTTCGAAGCTTGTCAATACCTCAGACAAGATTAGAGTGTTTACTTCTATTTGTAGCTATTTTGATATGGCAACAAGCATTTAGTGCTTTATTGAAACTTCTTACTGAATTATTTTGTTATTTTGTATTTTGTATTTTGTTGTTCTCACCTACTCCCTCTTCCTGTAGCCAAAACGTTTTTGTCATTGTTCTGGTAGCTTGAGCAATACTTGGCATTAAAGTAAGTGTGAACTCTCACAGTTATCAGTGGAACAATATTGTATATTGAAAGCTAGTATCTCTATAACTTTTCGAGCTACAACCATAAATTATTGTATTTCTCCTCACTTTCTGACCTGAAGAAAATGTTCATAAAAATGATCCCTGGTTTGATGATCTTGGGTTTGGTCTAGGAATGAGCTAGAGATGAGCTTAGCTTTGGTATGGAAGGAATCTATTATTGGTGGCATAATTGGCTGTAGCCAGGACAATCCTAACTCAATGTGGTCATATTAGTTCAATGATGTTGCAAGCATACCTGCCTCTTTCTGTACATGCCCAGGCCACAGCTGATTGGGGCTGCACTAGCTGCTTTCCTCCATGTTTGGCCAAACATGGATTCATATTGAGCCCACGCATATCCCTAGTCTTTCATTTACATTAATATTTACATCCTTAGTCTTTCGTTTACTTTAACCTTCACCACTTCATTCAAATCTAGAAAAAAGCCTTGTCTGGAGATCTACTTAATTTTTTTTTGCTGTATGTCCACTATTATAAGGGTCTATAATCTTTGAGGTCTAAATGAGAACATCAAGACTTGTTCCACTTGTGTAGATTGTACAACTTTTACCACTGTGTGTTGTGCCTTTTGTACCATTTGTATGTCTTGTATGCCTTCTTTGTATACATGCTATATGCACTATATGAATTGTTAAGGGTTCTAAAAACCCTCAAACTAATACCCTACAATGCAACTTCTATGTGGATAGATGATTAAAGAGTACCTGTACCTAGACTATAGACATTAAAAAACTTACAAATTCTTAATGAGCAGTAAAATAGTTACCAGGCTCAGACAAGATATTCCAACCTCTCTAGCTGCACTTAAAGTATTTAACTCTCAAACTATCTTAGCAACATCCCAACAGCTAGAAACACCTGATGAGTATTAGCATTAGAGGAGTGGCAGATTGCAAGATTCTGTTAACATGAAAAAGTAGCTGTAATTTCAGTGCCTATGTTGTAAATATTGAATATGAATTTCTATACATGGCCTATAGCTTGGCGAATGAGGGGTTGTTTTAAAGTGACTTTACTTCTTGTTTTCAATATGTAAATATTTTGGCGTGCATAGTCTATAATTGTGCTTTAACAGGCATTTTATTTGCCTAGCATACTTTAAGACACTTTCCTACAAAAGTTGTGCATTGGAAAATACAAAGAATGCAAAGAAGCATTGTGTCAAGATAACAGTTGCTGGTATCCTGTAAAAGAAGATGGCTGGAGCTTAGACTCCATGCCTTGGGAACCCTGAGTTGGCAAACTACCAGGGTTCACTATCACAGTCTCCCGACATTATACAGGTGACAGGATAAATAGAGCAGAGCAGCATATGGGGTGCATAGGTAAAACATTGAGGAGTTACGGAATAGTAGAGGAGGAACTAAATACCATCCTAGTAGCCAGCATCAGGCGAAGGCTAATTGCTGGAATCTGCTGGCGTCTAGGAGACATCTGCTGGTGGACACTGGGACTACATCCTTGTGGTCTGGGAACCACAGTGCCACCAGCAGGTGATCCAGTTCCTGACAAACTGATGTTTACAAGAGAGTGGCTGCATATAGCAATGTACTAGTATGGTAGACTGTACGTGGCATGTGCAGCTCCCCAGGTGCAGGAAAGCACTGGCAAATAATGCTAGACATTTAAGATGTCTGCAAAAACCCTGTCTGCATAAACCCCAATATTATTATTTTTAAATGTAATTAAAGTCACCCTTATGAAGCAAACCTATTGAGGATTAGAGATGAATTTTGAGCTCAGATCACTATGTACTATGATCCAAATTGTGCCTGTTATAATTCTGCTGAACAGTAAACGGGTTTACCAATGTGCTACCATTGAATCCTCCATAATGCTTTGCATGAACTGTAGTGTTTGTAATGTTCCAATCCACTCCCTATGAAAGTATCTTCCTTCATCAGCTTTTTGCCAGTGCATGCTGGAGGGGGTGATCGGGTTCTGCATCCACAAGCCAAAGCAGTAAGGCAGGGCATGTTGTTCTTTCCTTTTTGATAGTGTTATACTGCCAGAGCCTGTGGAGCTGGTGGTGGAATGGACCAAGTCTAAATCGCCAGCTACATCCTTGACTAGGCAGGTATCTCTTCCCCAGATACTGGAGAATAAGAAAAAATGCCTTTTCATCTGCTCCTGTTTCAGCTAATGCAGTCTGCCCTCTTCCACAACAGTCTGGATTGTGCTTCACTTCAATGGCAGACACCCAGCCACCTTTTCCACCTCCAAGGCAATCCCTGTTCTCTATTAGAATGTGGCAGATAATATCTCCATGTCACTGGAGCATGCAGTCAGCAGCAGGGTACTCTCTACCATAGTTGTCTATGTGGCTATGTAGTCCAGCAAGCATGGTCATGGATGCTACATGACACACTGCATAAATTTGCTGGCCACCAAGAAGGATTCAATATGCTACCCCCCTTTCCTCATTGACCTCATCCAGTGAAGTGTCACAACCACTAGCCTTACCAGTGAAACAAAGAGCCTATGCAACAAAGTACTTTGTGGTAAAAAGGCTTCCATGATGTGCAATATGTCCATTCTATATTTCTGACTATTGTCCATGACACAATACTCTTTTTATTTCACAATAGAACCTGCCTTGTCTATCCCTCTTCAATTGTTTCCCATTCAAGCTGCTTACATACTCTCCAGCTGCTGTGCTATATGTATGGCTCTTTTCTCTTGAATATAGCTCTGTAATTTTTATTTCGGCATAACAACTGCCTCACCTCTGTTATGTAGGATTGTGGATTTTAAGGATTTGTGTGCTCTGTGTGGAGTTTTTTGTAAACTTTGAAGACAATAAAGTGTGATACAGGCACTGAAAGAATATCTCAAGCTTTGCTATGAGCATGCTTTGCCATGGTTTGGAAACTGATTTGAAGTTGAGTTAATTAGATTTTTTTTCAAAGTGTAAACCTTCTGATGGCTGTTAGATCTGTTCTGTCTATTGCTTTTGCTGGCCTATTAGAGCAACAAGTACCTTTAACATATCTTTTTTTAAAGAAAAATCAATGAAATTATTGTGCTACTGGTGTATATAAGCCACAAAACAATGTAACGTTACAAAAGATATATTATACATACAAATTATGTGATGCCAAAATACAGTATGAATAATGCTGTCCTAGAGAATCAAACTGTTCCATAACACCACATATAGTATCTCCCAAACATATACTTTCGCAGACTGATGCATTTCTCATATAACCCTTGAAGTTGCATAAAATGGATGGCCCTTTCCCCACTGAATGGTATTTCTTAAAAAAATGTTTTTTTCACCGATACATGTCCCCACTGACGGTACCCAGCTCCCAATGCCCTTCCAATGACAATCCATTGCCTAATAAAAATGACCAGAACTAATTTTCAAGGTTTAAAACAAAAAAAATAATTTACAGATTTCACAGTGAGTTTGACAAACAGCCCACTAGTCGAGCATAATAGCGTTTGCTCATTCCTTTTGAGGAATGGGATTAACAATTCAATGAAAGAACATAGATCAAAGGATACTTTTGCTAAAACTACATACCATGAGAGAATTAGAGGGACTGCTATTAGGAGGGCAGCATGTCAGCCAAACCACTAGTAATTTCAGTAGAGGTCTGTACTGGAAGACTACATTCTTTTCTGGTGGATTTCCTTCAAATAGATGCTGGCTTTAATTAGTTGTCACTTTATGAAACATTATTTATTGTATTATTTAGCAGATAAATTAATATTTTGGAAGATTGATCAATATCTGTGCAGCTATTTTTTTACTCAAGGTTGTAAGAACAATTACACATATATTCCTCTTTTATGTAAAAATCATGAAAAATTAAATTTCTGTGCTAAACCATGTCTGTATTAGAGACCTAAGCTATCTTGAAAAATTGTCACTGTTAGCTTAGTTGGTAAATAAAGGTATCTATATACTTTAGATGTTATCAATTATAACATTTTAAAAGCATTATCTGATTCTAATAACACAATACTGACAAGAATGTTTGACTATTTTACCAGTTACTGTATATTCTCAATTGTCAAAAACTATTTAAAAGTTAGTTAATACACTTTTTACAGGCAAACTAAACTAAATTCCCACACACCCAAGAATGTTATTAATATATACAATATATCCCCCTTTGATTTGTTTTGCTTTAGCACCAATCTTATCCCCAACAGATTCCTGTAAAAATGACGTTTAATGTTTTCTTATTCCTTCCATCTGGAAAATAATATGTTTAGTAGCACTGTCATTAATAGCTGACAATATTAAGTTGTCTTTTCTTTGTGCTACCAACACAGATTGAAAAAAATGTTTCCAGAACATCTTTTTAGTAACAACACAGTCCATGTATTTGTACATTCACACACAAAGTAGTGTCTAGTACTCTAAAACACAAGTTAGCCTGTATAGCATAGATTCTGATAATAGGTACCAGTCATATAAAAAAATATGTAAGCCAAAAACACTTTTTAAAGTATACCTGACAAAGATTTAGAAAATATAGCAGGCAAAGATGTAACAGCAACAGGGAAGCTAGTATAAGGAAAGGATATCCTTGACAGCTTTTCTTCATCGTTTTGTGACCAATGACCACTGGTGCCTGGATGCCCAGATCCAATTAAATGCCTCAATTACCATAAAAAGGAATTTCTTTTAGAGCTGTAGAAAATTAAAAGTCAGCAGCTACAAATACTGTAACTGATGACTTTTAAAAAATGGATACTTAACATCTTTGGAGACTGGTCCTACAGGCTCCTGGGTCTACAGATGAGGGGGGGGGGGGTCCAAGTAGACATCAATTTTAGATAAGATTGAATAAGTGAAAGTGGACATCTGTTCTCAAAACAAAAATGCTAACTAGCTAGGGGCTAAAAGGAGGATGGGGATGAATCGGGTGAAGATACTTAGATTTTTGATACTTTGATAACTCTTTTACTAGTTTTTCTACCTAAATAGCTTTTGTACCTTAGAGGTTATATTAGGCTTTTATTTGGTATAATGTTTTAAGAAAAATAAACTTTTATTGCAAACTGACAAGTAGACTGTATATCTTTTTATCTTTTTAGGTGAATCCTCTACACAAGACTGCTCTAACTGCTGATGAGAAAAGGTATTTAGCAGTTTATATTTACAAAAAAAATTTCACTTCCATGTTCTGTGTACTGTGGGAGACCAGATATAGTGAATTCAGGGTCCTGGGTTTAGTAACACTTTAAACTTGCAGATGAAGGGGCACACTTGTAGGATGTACTTCTGCAAAAATTACATTTATAAAGACAAAAACAAGTTTCTAAATTACATTCCTCACCAGCTTTGTTTGTTTGTAAAAAGCCAAGAAAAATGTCAAAGGGCCCTCAAAATACACACCAGATCTCAATTGTTCTTTTTACTCCCTGTCCCATAGTCAAAACAGGAAGTGAGAGGAAATCCCTCCAGTTGTGACCAGGTCACCAGAACTAATATTTCCTTTTGATAATTTCCCCCTTTTTTCCTGTTCTTTTGGCAACTCAAAATTTTGGATTTCTTTCACTTGTTATGAAAGCGGCCATCAGGGCAAATTGGGAAAGTGAATTTCCATGATTTAGACAAAGATAGGGATAAAAAAAATTATCAGATTTACTAATCCATACCCATTCTAAAATGAAAAAATTATATATTTATACTTTAAACCAAGCTTTCTACCGTATATCCTCTTTAGTTGCTTTTAAAGTGCAATAATAAATCTTCAAGATATATACTCTTAAGTTGAGGTTTCAATCCATTTCTAACAGCTAGGAAACACCTGCTGTGTGTTTACAATAGTAGGTTGGTAGGCTGCCAAGCCTATTTTGCAATAAAAACAATGCATAGAATGCCTTAGCCCCCAAATATCAGGCGGTACAATAGAAACTGGCTGATATTCGGCCCACGTGTACGGCAGCTGGTCCAACAAAAGCTGCTCAAACATCTGGCTGTCATGATCATCACAGAAAAAGGTCTGCATCCAATCAGCGCTCTCAGAAAATGGCTGAGAACACTGGCCAGTGTGCTATTGGGGGGGGGCTATTGGGGGGGGGGGCTGTTCCCCTGTCAGAACACAATAGCTCAGCTGGGATATCTCTGTAATAACATTGGATTGTTAGTACAGGATCTCCTCCCAAGCTCTTCATTTTTTGTTTGTTCAGCCCACTGGGTTGAAAACACAAATAAACAAAACTGATACTGTGTACTAGGCTTTAGGGTAAAAAACCTTCTGTCTTTAAAACCACTTTAACTCTAGGCTGAACTAAACATTTTCATCTATGCACTCAGGGCCTTGGTATGTTGCCTGAGCGTTTTGGGTGATGTCTGAAATCTTTGAGAAGTTACAAAATTCCTTGTTTACGTGATATCAACATCTTTAGTTCAGTGGTGTATTCCCCACTGGAAGTAAATAAAGAAGTATTAAAGTAGATCCTGCATAATACGAATAATGTGAACATGCCAAACGTTTTTGCAGTGCTAATTTTGTTTGATTTTCATTCACTGTTGATACAGGTTTCTGGCTTTAAGCAATTTTAAGTATTTCTGTTTGTCTTTTTAATACTGACAAACTAAAATAACTTTTTATGTTTGTATTTTTATTGAAGGTTTTTAACAATTACATAAAAAGGCACATAGAATGTACAAGGCACCATAAAAGTACAAAGTAAGTCTCAAGAATGTAAAAGTACACAAAAAGTAAGCTCAGGTACATTATAGAGCAAAATACAACTATAAAAGACTGCCATGAATGTGCCTGTCAAGAACATAGCATAAGGAGAAAACACACATTTTCAAGAAGTTAGTGAAAATGCAGTAAAGTAAGCAGAAAATATACTGTAAAAAACTGAAGGAAACCCAGTAAAGAAAATGGAAAAAAGGACTCATATCGGTGGAAGGTACATTTTGTAGACTGGTCCTATGGCTCTCAGACAGATTATAAAAAGGGTATGGTGTCTCCAATGAGAGCAATGCAGTACTCTATTCTCCTTACATCAGTGAATCGTTTTACCAAATCAGAAACAGAAGGTGTTTTCATAGACAACCATAACAGAGGAATAGTTCTCCTGGTAACTGTTAAGATGTGGGCAGTCAATTTTTTTGCATATTTGGAATTGTCTAAAATAGTAGGCCCAAAAGAAATTTATTAGGTTCAGATGAAAGAGTAATATTTAAAAGTTGCTGCAGAAGTGATAGCACCTCATATGAAAAAGGGCAAATGCGTGTACAAAGCCAATACATGTGAAAAAGCGAGCCAATGCCCTGGCCACATCTCCAGATTTTGAGTGTGTACAACCTCAAGTGTCTTATACCAAAGCATCATTATTTAATTATTATTATACAGGATTTATACTGTATAGCGCCAACAGTTTGCTCAGTGCTTTATAATATGACGGGAGACAATACAGCAACAATACAGTTCAATACAAGAGGGTTAGGAGGGCCCTGCTCCTTGGGGCTTACAATCTAAAAAGGGAGGGGCTAGTGGTAAAAAAGGTAATATCTGTGGGGGATGGACTGGTAGGAGGAATAGAAGATTCCATTATTAGCTGAGGGCAAGCTAGGCTTCCCTAAAGAGATAGGTTTTCAGAGATCACCTAAAAGTGAGCAGAGTAGGCAATAGTCTGATACATTTGGGTAGAGAGTTCCAGAGGATGGGGGGAAGCTCTGGAGAAGTCCTGGAGATGAGCATGGGTGGAGGAGGCAAGGGAGCTGGAGAGCAGGAGGTTGTGCGAGGAGCGGAGAGTACGATTTGGGTGATAGTTTGAGACAAGATTGGTGATATAATTTGGGGAAGAGTTATAAATGGCTTTATATGTTATTGTTGATGTTTTGAATTTTATCCGTTGGGCAATGGGAAGCCAGTGGAGGGATTGGCAGAGAGAGGTGGCAGATATGGAACGGTTAGTAAGATGGATGAGTCTGGCAGCAGCATTCATGATAGACTGAAGAGTGGATAGCCTGCGATGAGGTAGGCCAATGAGGAGGGAATTACAATAGTCAAGGTGAGAGATAACCAGGGAGTGAATAAGTTGCTTAGTAGTTTCAGAGGTTAAGAACAGGCATATCTTAGAAATGTTGTGGAGATGAAGTCTACAAGATTTGGACAGCTGAAAAGGACAGATGGGAGTCTAGGATTACACCTAGCACCCTGGCATGAGGGAAGGGACTGGTGGTTGTGATATTGGTCTTGATGGAGAAGTCAGGGGAGGGGGCACGGACTGGAGGGAATAGTAACAGCTCAGTTTTGGAAAGATTGAGTTTGAGGAAGTGGAGTGACATCCATGCCGATATGTCGCTTAGTAGGTTAGTAATGCGACTGAAGGGGTGAGGTGAGGAATAGAAAGATAGATTTGTGTGTCTTTAGCATAGAGATGTACTTAAAGCCATGTGAGTTTATCAAGTGACCAAGGGAGGAGGTGTAGATGGAGAAGAGAAGGGGTCCAAGAACAGAACCTTGAGGGACCCCTACAGAAAGGAGCGGAGTGGAGGAGACAGCGTTATAGGTAATGCTGAAGGAGCGCTCCGATAGGTAGGAGGAGAACCAGGGGAGAGAAGAGTCTCGAAGGCCAAGAGAGTGGAGTTTTTTGAGGAGGAGGGGATGGTCAACAGTATCAAAAGTCGCAGAGAGGTCATGTAGTAAAAGTACGGAGTAGTGGCCATTGGTTTTAGCAGTTAGTAGACCATTAGTGAGTTTTAGTAGGGCAGTTTCAGTGAAGTTTAGTGAGCGAAAGCCAGATTGTAAAGGTCAAGAAGGTTGTTGTCAGTGAGGTAGGAGCTCAGGCGATTGTAGACTAAGCGTTCTAAGAGTTTCGAGGTAAATGGGAGCAGGGAGATGGGTCTTAAGTTGTTCAGGTTGGTGGGGTCCAGAGAGGGTTTTTTAAGTATGGGAGTGATGTGTGCATGCTTTAGAGGGGTGGGGAGGGAGAGATTGAATATGTGAGTGAGTGAGCATAGGATAGAAGAAGAGGGTGAGCGTAGTAGTTGTGAGGGGACAGTATCAAGTTGGCAGGTAGTGTGACGGGCTTCTGAGAAAACCTTAGTGACCTCTTCGGTAGTAGCAAGGTCAAAAGAGGAAAGTGAGGTTTAGTATAAGGTATGCTAAATGGGATGGATGTCTGTGCAGTGGAGATGCCCCTACGAATTGCATCAATCTTGTTTTTGAAATGATTTGCAGTCTCATAAGCAGGGAGTGAGTTACTGGGTGGAGGTGGAGAAAGTAGAGAGTTAAAAGTAGAAAAGAGAAGATGAGGACTGGATGACAAGCTATTGAAGAGAGTGACAAAGTAGGCTTGTTTGGCAGCATGGAGGGAGGAATTGTATGTTAAGAAAGCAGATTTATATAGGGTGCTTTGAATGCAATTGTGTTCAAATTTAGTTGGTTTCAATAAGTGTAGTGAGGGGGCCTTTACAGAGAAAAAAATTCTTGCTCTATAAATAAACAAATTGGTGATGGGCTGGTATATGTTTAGAAGAACTTAAATCTGCAAATGGCTGTAAATTGTGTGATGCTGGACTAAGTACAGTAAATGGCCTAATTGGAACAGGACTGCTTTGGCTCATAGAGCAACGTGTCTGTAAGCTAAACTGTCTGGGAGATCTGGATTATATAAGACATTAATTAAAGGTGAGCATGGAGAGGAGAGCGAGTACCTCAACTTACACCATTTCCAAATCGCTAAGATATATAGCATAGGAGCAAGAAGTAAATGTTTGTATAGAGTCAGTTTACTAGAGACCAAGGGCTAGATTAACAAACATAGATGCATAGGCTGTAATTGTAGAGCCTCAATTTTTCAATTTTTAAGGAGATCCAGGGGGACTCAACCCTCCCCTGGATTGTAATGTGAGCTTGACTGTCTGCGCTACATGGTAGGCTTTATTATGTCATATAGAGTTGAGAAATAGTTTATTTAAAGAGTGTAACTTTGCCATTGGGATTGGGACTTGGAGATTTTAAAATAAAAAGAGCAATTTAGGCATGAGTCTCGTTGTTTCAATAATTGAATAAAAGCATGGAATATGTGTGGATATTTGGCTTCATACAGGGTCTGATAAGAGGGAGTCAAGTTAGTACCTAAGTAATGTAAGGAGTGGGGACACCAGCTGTAAGGATTATTTGCCTGGATAGTTTCCAAAGTAGTTTTGTGAATATAAAAATGTGCGATGGAGTATCAGCAAAGATATATGTAGATCCATAAGGGTTAATAAGACATTGTCAGCAAATAAGGATAATTTGTGCTCTTTATGGTGAGTAGTAACCCAATGTACAATATTTCTGAATTATTATTATTACATCTAGTTTATATAGCGCCAAAGGGTTTGCTCAGCGCTGTACAATAGAGGGGTGGACAATACATGAATTAGTTCTAATTGCTACTGTGAGAGGTTCTAAGCATATAATACAAACTAATGGAGATAACAGACACCCTTGATAGATGCCATTGCCCATCTAGTAAGACTGAGATAAATATGAGGACAATTTCACTTGAGAGGTTGGGGTGGACTAAAGGGAAATTAAGGCCTTGCAAAACAGGCTATGGAAACCAAATCTAGAGAGTGTATGAAACTTATTAGGTCATCCCAACCTGTCAAATGCTTTGTGAGCATTCAGGCTTATCAATAGAGCTGGTGTACGTGATCTATTGAGAATATCAATAAGGTCTATTGCTCTCCTCGTGTTGTCTCCCGAATGTCTGGCCTGGACAATCCCCACTGGGTCCCTATTTCTAAGCTTAGGCAAAAGGTTTTCTAATCTGTTAGCTAGGATTTTTATAAATATTATAGAATCAGAATTCAATAAGGTTATAGGACGGTAGTTAGTCAAGTGAGATGTGTTATTGCCATGTTTTGAGATAACTAAGATATAGGACTGTACAGTATATAGTGGTTATGAGGGGTTAATGGGGTTAATATGGGAAGAATAGTCCTATAATAGGAATAGGGGAAACCGTCTGGTCCCAAGGATTTATGTGTAGGCAGATGCTTAATAACTTAAATGAGTTCTTCCAGGGTTATGCTGCAGGGTTATGCTCGCATTCAGGGATTGGACATCAAAGGGAGAAAATTAGGATAAAGTTAGTGGATCAAAAAACTTATCAACATTTTCTATCTGGGTAGAGACAGTTATATTATTTTTGTATTATTCCCCAAATATCTTAGCTGTGGTTTGGAGGCAGTGGGTAGGGGTGACATCTGATTAGTATAGATCAGGGGTGGGCAAACTTTTTGACTTGAGGGCCACAATGGGTTCATATATTGGACCCGGGAGCCGGACCAAGAGTAGATGAATGATGTGTATGTGTCATCCATAGTAAGTATAGTAATATTCCCCCATAGTAAGCATAGTAATTAATCCCCCATATAGTAATTCATCCCCCCATAGTAATTCATCCCCCATATAGTAATTCATCCCCCATAGTAATTCATCCCCCATATAGTAATTCATCCCCCATATAGTAATTCATCCCCCATATAGTAATTCATCCCCCATAGTAATTCATCCCCCATAGTAATTCATCCCCCATAGTAATTCATCCCCCATAGTAATTCATCCCCCTATAGTAATTCATCCCCCATAGTAATTCATCCCCCATATAGTAATTCATCCCCCATATAGTAATTCATCCCCCATAGTAATTCATCCCCCATATAGTAATTCATCCCCCCTATAGTAATTCATTCCCCATATTAATTCATCCCCCATATTAAGTCCCCAAGTCCCCCCTGTGTCAATTCACTTACCTTTGCTCCGCGCGTTCCTCTCGCCGTATTCCTGCGCCGTTCCGGTGTAGCATGAAAATCTGTCTCCTATGAGGATCTGTCCCCCTCGATGTATCTGCGCATGTGCCAGTTTCAGGCATTAGCAGCCGATCGGCGATCTCCGGCACATGCGCAGATACGTCAAGGGGGACAGATCCTCATAGGAGACAGATTTTCATGCTACACCGGTCTTCAGGGCGGACTGTGAGAGGAGCCTAGCGGGAGCCTAGCTCCGCGGGCCGGAAAAAAGGTCCGCTGGGCCGTATACGGCCCGCGGGCCTTAGTTTGCCCATTGCTGGTATAGATGATCAAGTAAAGAGGAGGGAGGATTGGCTCTGACCTTATTTACCAGCATTCTGTGAGGTTTATGTGAAAATTAGTAGAGTTTTGCCTAACCCACACAAGGGATTGGGCAATTATATGAAGAATAAGGGCTTTATGATGGTCTTTATGATCTCCTAAATACATAACTTTCAGAGTCTGGTAACAGAGAGGGTTAGAAAGAAGCTGTTTTTCTGCTTTAGTTAGCTGAGAAATCAATTAAAACTTGGCCAGAGAGTGACATGTTTCAGATGTGAGCTAGGTGAAATACATAAGCCCCTGATCATGGCCTTTTGGGCATCCTATAAAGTAAAAGTAGAGGCCACCATGCTGGCATTAAGCTTGCAAAACTCTGTTAAACTCTGGACAGTACAAGTTCTGTAATATATTCATATAAATTCTGTGTGTAGAAGACTTTCATTAAGGCGCCAGTGACCAGAGAACAATTTCTAATGTAATGGTGTGATCAGACCACATAATAGGATTAATCTCATAGCCAACTAGAGTAGATATCAGTGGTGCAGTAATGAAGAAATGGTCAAAACTAGGATACATTTTGTGGTGATTGGAATAAAATGTGAACTGTTTTATGGAGGTGGTGGGGGGTTATCCTCCAGGCATCAAATAAACAATGTGTTTTTTTTGGGGGGGAGGTTGAAATAAAGCTTGTCTGTCTCTAGATGGTGACATTATCAGATTGAAATCTCCACCGAACATAATTAACAGGGTCGAGACAGAGTGTAACCTGTCCAGAACCAAAAAAACAGTTGGATGGGGTTAGGTGCATATACTTTTAACAAAACTAGCATAATTTCTGTATATAGACATTCCAGCAAAATAAAACAACTGTAGGGGTCGTTGTAGGAGGATCTCACTCTCTAAGGGGCAATGCTTCTTAATCAAGATTGCTACTCTGGCTTTACCTGAAGGATTGAAGACCATGTAGGAGAGGGGAATAAAGTTTTACACAAACTTAAAAGAACAAACAAGTGTGTTTCCTGAATAAGAATAACATCTGCCCCTGGAGACTTAAAATCCCTCAATGTCAGCCACCTCTTCCTAATAAAATTGAGTCCCTTGTTATTATATGATAGGATCATCAGAGCCATAAAAAGAATACAAAAAAGACCACTATATAAATGGTTCTTACAATAGTACACACCATGGATAGGAGGTAAAAATAATGACAGTAAATAGCAGTGTAACCTCAAAGAGCCGTTAAGCAGATGGCTAAGAAAAAAGGTTATCGATAACAAACCAGAGAGGGTATAGCCTCTTTGATCGTCATGGGTGGAGCCAATATTTTTATTAGGGTACATGGGGACTGCCTCAAAGAAAAACAGGCCTAACTCAACCTGAAATGTTGGTACACATTCAAAGGTTGCATTAAAGAAAAACTTTTCACAATAACTTAAGTAATGTGCAGGAAGGACTAATCTCAGAGGATTGCAATTGGTATCTCAACAGAGATCAGGGTTTGTGGGCAACTCTGAGGTTGAGCCCAACGTTAGAACATATTCTCATCTGAGTTCTTCAGGTGAGCAATCCAGTGGATCCTGTTGTGGAGTTTGGAAAGACTTCTTCATCTTGGATTTAGCAGGAGTCCAGATATTACTAAGGGTAGGCATCTTCCTGTAGTAGTAGGAGGCATAGGCTTTTGAAAAAGGCCTTAGCCTCACAGAGATCATGAAGATTGAACTGTGAGTTATCTTTAGTAACAGAAAGTCTGAATAGGAACCCCCATCCGTAGACAAATCAGTGTCGTTGGAGTTGAATGGTGACTGGTCGCAGGTTTGGCTAAGGTGATGGGGGACAAGTTACTGTATATCTGGATCATTTCCCCTTTGAAGTCAGTTGTAGTCTTGTTTAGAGTATAGTTGAGCAAGTCTTCCTTACTGTCATATTAGTGAAAGTGAATGATGATATCTCTGGGTTAAGAGCCAGCTGGTGGTTTAGGACCAAGAGATCTGTGAGCCCAATTCACACACAAATCTATGTACGGGACCCTTGGAGCTAGGTCATGAACAGATTCATCAAATAAGGCCTAAGTTGGGAGTCATTAACTGATTAAGGGATGCCACAAATGTGGAGGGTTCAGCGGCATTCCATTTTCAAGATCCTCCTGTTGGAGTTGAAGTTGAGTGACTGTGTGCTTTAAGGCCCGGTTATCCTCCTCTAACACATATACATGCTGGACTAGGTCATCAAGTTTGGTTTCTAAAGGATGCATTCCCCTAGCAGAGTTATTTCACCCTTGACTTCCTGCACAATTTACTCTATTTCCGAGGAAATAGTGCAGGTAATATTGTGTAGTAATACTTGTAGTATTTCCTTCAGCCCCTCCGCAGTTAGGTACAGAGCTTGAAGGGCTAACGGGGAGTCAGAGGATTCATTGTTGGTTTTGTCCATGGCCACAAAGTCAGTGGTGAACTTAATAGTATCAATGAAAATGTGCTGCGCTACATATAACAAAATGCACAATACCTAAACCATATATCTATACATAAAACAGTGATGACAAAAACAAAAACTAAGTGACTAAAATTTTTTTTTAAATAAAATGAATTAATTGTCCAAAAAATAAATTTGGTTAAAAGTCCAATAATTTTAGTACTCTCCTGTGACCCCTCCTTGATATAACGACCGCCGTGTGCATCTGCTACAGAAATCCAGTGCAAAATAACCTCCACCATATATCTGCTCACCTCCAGCAGTGTGACCGCACATTATACAAATGTTTTGGTCTAACTGCACTTTTGGTCCCAAATGTATGGACTCTGAAGATCAAATTGCTAAATGATGGCTCCCAAAGATGCTCCCTCCAGTTAACCGCATCAGGCTCAGCCATGTTCCTCATAAACAAAACTCAAAATAGTGCTTTATCCTTTAAAACCTTTATTTTCACATTAACACATAGGAAATGCACTCACATTCCGTAGGTCCATATCTGCACCATGTATGGTGAACATCCAGTAATGTACTAATTAGGCACAAGATGGCAGTATCATCCCCAGCAGCATAAAAAACAGTCAAGGCTCCAAAACGTCACTATACACAGTATATTGCAAGGCAATGCACGGGCCCTATGTGTAACTGCAATTGCCTGCAAGTATGACAATCCTGGAGCGATGTGTGGATTACTACTACCACCAATCCAATGAATGGTAACGTTGTGACATCATCCCTAAGGGGAGGAGCATGTGGATGACGTCACGACTTCCATTCATCGGAATAGTGGTAGCAGTAATCCACACATCGCTCCAGGATTGTCATACTTGCAGGCAATTGCAGTTACACATAGGGCCCGTGCATTGCCTTGCAATATACTGTGTATAGTGACGTTTTGGAGCCTTGACTGGAGGTGAGTAGATATATGGTGGAGGTTATTTTGCACTGGATTTCTGTGACAGGTGCACACGGTGATCATTATTTCAAGGACGGTCACAGGAGAATACTTAAATTATTGGACTTTTAACCAAATTCATTTTTTGGACAATTAATCCTTTTTATTTAAAATCATTTTTTTTTAGTCACTTAGTTTTTGTTTTTGACATCACTTTTTTATGTATAGATATAGATATATGGTTTAGGTATTTTGCATTTTGTTATATGTAGCACAGCATATTTTCATTGATATTATTCATTATTTAGCCCACTGAAACATGGGTTGTGTGCACTAGCGGCTACAGTTTATTTCATACTTATTGATTTGTATTTACATTTGTATTCACCATAGTAAGCACTTGAGGTTATTCACATTATTCAGTGATGCACTTGCCTGGGTAGCTGCAATTACTTGAGGCCGGGGATGCAGGCCTAGTTGAAAAAAAACCCAGGTCGGGATGCCTCTGTGTTAATGGAGGGGGTGAGGATATTTTCTGGCACCTGGTTTTTCCCATGTGAAGACTCAGGAAAGTGTGGGTTCAGATGCAAGCACTCGCGAGGAAGCTTATGTTAGCTGAGGAACGGTGGAGCTCACAGGTTTCGTCCTCCATCGTAGGCTGTCACGCATGCAAAAGAAATTTTAAAAAGCCTTCTTTTTATCATGGAAAGTATTTTTAATTTTAATGGTCAGATGTTTAACATTTTTATTATTACATGAATCCATTAATGTATATGCAAAATACCACGACTTGTACCTGTTATACTTTCAAGTTGATCCCTGTCAGGGCTCCGGGTATGACCAGAGGTGTGTGGACTGACACAGGGAAATGCAGGCTTCAGATATAGTATAAACAATATAATTTATTTAAGACTAAACAATACATAAACACAGTGCAAGACTAAACATAAACACAGTGCAAACAAACCAAACCAAAACCCCCAACAGATAACAAAAGAACAATACTAAGCGTAGTCAGACGGGCCGGGTCAGGAACAATCAGGCAGACAAGGTACCAAAGGAGCAGACTGGAGAGTGGTCAGGAATAGCAGAGGTCAGGACAGGCGGAGTTCAATCAGAGTCAGGGATCAAGCAGGATCAGACGGGAAGCAGACAGGATGCAGGTACAGGGGCTCTTGGGAAACATACACCAAGGCCCTGATTGCAAGTCTGGCCATTCCTTATATGCACCTCCTGCAATCAGCCTCAGGTGTTTTGGCTGACTGCAGGAGTGAGCCTCTGGTTGCTGAGAGCACCCGCTGGCCAGTCCTATTACTGCAACCCACAAGGCAGGTGAGTCCTACCACTATTGGCGAGTCCATTCCTGACAATCCCTGTCTAACACTGTTTAAATTCTGGATACGTTTGATGTATGTATTGCTTACATTTTCCTAATTAAACTCTTTGTGGAAAAAAAAGAAATCTGTAAATACTTACTGAAAGGTACAGTATGTAATTGCAGACTTTACAGGTATGTCTTCATTTAAAATCTTCACTATATTGACATTGATGCTTAAATAACGTTTGGGTTAAACAATTAGCCACATAGAAATAGGTTAACTAAGGGCTCTTTCATGTGGGTAGCAGTGTTTTTTTGCCCTCTGAAAAGTGACCTGCAGAGGGTGGTATAGCAGCAGCTGGCAGAGGCTAGGAGGTGATGCTGAATATCTGTTTTTTTTTTTTTTTTTAATCTCGAGGTGGATTTTGTATTTAAAATTTCAAATGTTTCTCTCACAGTTGCAGTGCACTCCCATTGACCTCAAGCTCTGTGGGATGTCAAACTCTGCAGGCCATAAAATTGCCATAGCCATGAAGCAGAGTAGTAGTAATTTAGTAAAGTAATTGATTTAGACAATAGATAAAAACCACGTGAAATAAAAACATTTGCGGCCAGCTGAAAATGTTTTTATTCCATGTGGATTTTATCTATTGTCTAAATCGATTACTTTATTAAACTACTAGACAATGTACTCTACCATAGGCTCCGTGTGGTGAACTATTTCCTCACAGGGCTTGCTGCAACTTGGTGCTCCTATCCATTGATGAAAGAGGTCCTGTTTTGGCTGGAAGTTTCTGTTTTTGAGGCGCATATTCTTTATGTTCTGGTGAGTGCATAAGGGTAGAGGAGTTGCACTGAAGATCACCTAAATCTGGATGCACAATAATTGTGAAATATTTATAATGAAGAACATCTGATTTAATATTGGACTTTCTAAACTAATATAATTTTGCACTGGCACTTTTTTGCACCAATACAGGTTTATTCATTTGTTTTTATATTTATTTTATTGATTGTTGTTATGGTGGATTATTATTTATATTATATTATTGATTGCTAGGTGGGATGCAGTAATTAATTTAATATAGCACGTTTGCAGCTATATGAATTTTTCACACACGATTTTTCCATCTCTGAACTTTTTGCTTATATTTATACATTTTGGTTGGTTCACCTTTTAGTGCTAGCAGCTTATTTCTGAAGCGCTCTCTCTTCTTTCAGTTTTTTACTTTAGGTTACGGATATAGGGTGGAAGAGTTAAAACTACTGTCAGGTTTTTAGTGTTGCTGTGCCATGTAACCAACCATGTAACAAAGTTGGAAGTGACAAAATGCATCGGGCGTATTTACAGTACATGGTGACCAGACGAAACCGAATGTGACGTGGCGGAGAGACCAGAGCATTCCAGAGGTGGAGAGAGTTTATGTCAGCCTGATGACATTTTGAATATAGATTATGAATGGTTTTCTATCAATAAAAATTAAGAGTGACTGGTTTGTTGTACCATTGGAGGCTGTTTCTTTCTCTTTCATATAAATTTATGGTGATTAAATAGCTGGATGGAGGAGTAATCTGATGATGTGATATCCCGGAACTGAGGTGTAATTATACACAAAGCGAGCTATGCCAGTCAGGAGAACGGGTAGCATAGGGTTCTGGTGAGGTTTCCTGTCTGGAAGGAGAGGGACCTCATAAGCACTTGCGGTGCTGTGGAGAAAATTTTTGGAGGAAAAACTGAAGCACTTTTTTCTGCATTCTTTTGTGGACTTTATTTGAGGACTATACTAATATTAACATTTTCAATATTCTAATAGTGTTAAATTTTACTTAAACTACTAACCACTGTATGGTGGACACTAGAGATGAGCGAAGTATTCAAAAATTCGATTCGACTGATTCGGCGAATTCGTAGAAAAATTTCGATTCGAGTCGAATATATTCGCTGTGAATTTAACTTAAAAAAGGGTGTTTCTAGGCTTCAGAGAGACTTAATATTAGTGCTGAACACTGTACCTTTAATTTAAATGCCCTTGGAGTCTGCTGGGGAAGAGAAATAATACTGTCAGGCAGTATGACATGCAGATGAGTGCCGTCGATCTTAGAATCACCGCACACTTCACTCATTTGGCCAGTCACGGGGCCAAAACCAGAGTGTGGAGCCACAGTGTGGCGGTGGAGGCAGCAGCAATGGGAGGCCATACAGCACCCTATGACAAAAATGGAAACCACCAGCAGTGTGAGGAGACCTGAAAGTGGCACATGGCAGAGTGTGGCGATGGAGACAGCAGCAATGGGAGGCCGTACAGGGACCCATGACACACTCTGGACCTGGCAGCAGCATGAGGAGGCGGTACAGGGGCCCATGGCAGATTACGGGCCTGGCAGCAGCATGAGGAGTCGGTACGGGGGCCCATGGCAGATTACAGGCCTGGCAGCAGCAATGGGAGGCCGTACAGGGACCCATGACACAATCTGGACCTGGCAGTAGCATGGGGAGGCGGTACAGGGGCCCATGACAGATTACGGGCCTGGCAGCAGCATTTGGAGTCGGTACGGGGGCCCATGACACACTCTGGACCTGGCAGCAGCATGAGGAGGCGGTACAGGGGCGCATGACAGATTACGAGCCTGGCAGCAGCAACTTGGACAGGAGGACGTTCAGTTTCTGCACCGTCTGGTGCGTGCTCGCAAACTGTTGTCTCTTGGAAACGGATTCCAAGAAAGACTGCTGACGGAATCCGTGAAGAGGAGTAGCAGGAGAAGGAGCATCTGAACGAGTGGAATATGCCAACAAGCGACAACAGGGGCCCATGACAGATTACGGGCCTGGCAGCAGCATGAGGAGTCGGTACGGGGGCCCATGGCAGATTAGGGGCCTGGCAGCAGCTATGGGAGGCCCGTAATCTGCCAGCACCCTATGACAAAAAATGGAACCCACCAGCAGTGTGAGGAGACCTGAAAGTGGCACATGGCAGAGTGTGGCGATGGGGACAGCAGCAATAGGAGGCCGTACAGGGACCCATGACAGACTCTGGACCTGGCAGCAGCATGAGGAGGCGGTATATAGGGGCCTATGGCAGATTAGGGGCCTGGCAGCAGCTATGGGAGGCCCGTAATCTGCCAGCACCCTATGTCAAAAAATTCTACACACCAGCAGTGTGTGAGGAGACCTGAAAGTGGCACATGGCAGAGTGTGGCGATGGAGACAGCAGCAATGGGAGGCCGTACAGGGACCCATGACAGACTCTGGACCTGGCAGCAGCATGAGGAGGCGGTATATAGGGGCCTATGGCAGATTAGGGGCCTGGCAGCAGCTATGGGAGGCCCATAATCTGCCAGCACCCTATGTCAAAAAATTCTACACACCAGCAGTGTGTGAGGAGACCTGAAAGTGGCACATGGCAGAGTGTGGCGATGGAGACAGCAGCAATGGGAGGCCGTACAGGGACCCATGAGAGACTCTGGACCTGGCAGCAGCATGAGGAAGCGGTATATAGGGGCCTATGGCAGATTAGGGGCCTGGCAGCAGCTATAGGAGGCCCATAATCTGCCAGCACCCTATGTCAAAAAATTCAACACACCAGCAGTGTGAGGAGACCTGAAAGTGGCACATGGCATGAGACACTGTGGACCTGGCAGCAGCATGAGGAGGCGGTATATAGGGGCCCATGGCAGATTAGGGGCCTGGCAGCAGCTATGGGAGGCCCGTAATCTGCCAGCACCCTATGTCAAAAAATTCAACACACCAGCAGTGTGTGAGGAGACCTGAAAGTGGCACATGGCAGAGTGTGGCGATGGAGACAGCAGCAATGGGAGGCCGTACAGGGACCCATGACAGACTCTGGACCTGGCAGCAGCATGAGGAGGCGGTATATAGGGGCCTATGGCAGATTAGGGGCCTGGCAGCAGCTATGGGAGGCCCATAATCTGCCAGCACCCTATGTCAAAAAATTCTACACACCAGCAGTGTGTGAGGAGACCTGAAAGTGGCACATGGCAGAGTGTGGCGATGGAGACAGCAGCAATGGGAGGCCGTACAGGGACCCATGAGAGACTCTGGACCTGGCAGCAGCATGAGGAAGCGGTATATAGGGGCCTATGGCAGATTAGGGGCCTGGCAGCAGCTATAGGAGGCCCATAATCTGCCAGCACCCTATGTCAAAAAATTCAACACACCAGCAGTGTGAGGAGACCTGAAAGTGGCACATGGCATGAGACACTGTGGACCTGGCAGCAGCATGAGGAGGCGGTATATAGGGGCCCATGGCAGATTAGGGGCCTGGCAGCAGCTATGGGAGGCCCGTAATCTGCCAGCACCCTATGTCAAAAAATTCTACACACCAGCAGTGTGTGAGGAGACCTGAAAGTGGCACATGGCAGAGTGTGGCGATGGAGACAGCAGCAATGGGAGGCCGTACAGGGACCCATGACAGACTCTGGACCTGGCAGCAGCATGAGGAGGCGGTATATAGGGGCCTATGGCAGATTAGGGGCCTGGCAGCAGCTATGGGAGGCCCATAATCTGCCAGCACCCTATGTCAAAAAATTCAACACACCAGCAGTGTGTGAGGAGACCTGAAAGTGGCACATGGCAGAGTGTGGCGATGGAGACAGCAGCAATGGGAGGCCGTACAGGGACCCATGAGAGACTCTGGACCTGGCAGCAGCATGAGGAAGTGGTATATAGGGGCCTATGGCAGATTAGGGGCCTGGCAGCAGCTATAGGAGGCCCATAATCTGCCAGCACCCTATGTCAAAAAATTCAACACACCAGCAGTGTGAGGAGACCTGAAAGTGGCACATGGCATGAGACACTGTGGACCTGGCAGCAGCATGAGGAGGCGGTATATAGGGGCCTATGGCAGATTAGGGGCCTGGCAGCAGCTATGGGAGGCCCGTAATCTGCCAGCACCCTATGTCAAAAAATTCTACACACCAGCAGTGTGTGAGGAGACCTGAAAGTGGCACATGTTTGAGGCATGATTCATGGCGGATTTAGTCAGTTGTGTCAGGAACTGGTGGTTTGAAATCCAGACTAATCCACGCCTGATTCATTTTCACAAACGTGAGTCTCTCCACACTTTGGGTGGACAGTCGTGTCCTCCGCGGAGTTACAATACCTCCTGCCGCACTAAACACGCGCTCCGATGCCACGCTACTGGCCGGGCATGACAGCCTTTCAAGGGCAAATTCAGCTAGTTGGGGCCAAAGGTCAAGTTTCGTTGCCCAGTAGTCAAGGGGATTGTCTACCTCGGTTGGCAGGGTGCTGTCCAAGTAGGCCCAAGCCTGTTGTTTGAGGTCCTGCTCCAGGTCCACCTGATGCTGCTGCTGCTGCTGCGGCTGGTTAGTAGTTTCCTCACTGCGCTGGTGAAGAAAGCTACTCATCATCGACTGCAGACTGAGGCAGCCGCTGCTGGTGGAGCTGCCACTGCTCCTACCACCCCACCCCTCCCCTGCTGCCATGGCAGCGGAACGCGAGCGCACAGGGCCCACAGTGTCTGAGGATGGACGTTGGCGCACAAAGGCAGAGACCAACTGACTACATAGGTGGTTTTTATAGTACGTTATTTTGGCCTCCCTCTCAGCAGGTGTGAAAAAGGCCACCATTTTTGAACGGTAGCGAGGGTCCAACAAGGTGGACAGCCAAAAGTCATCCCTCTGTCTGATGGTTATTATTCGGCTGTCGCTACGCAAGCAAGCGAGCATGCTATGGGCCATTTGTGCCAAGGAATGCGAGGGACTCCCTGCCTCCATCTCCACAGCATACTGCCACGGTGCGTCTGGGTCCTCTGTCTCCTCCTCCTCCTCCTCTACCAGATGCTCCTGCTCCTCCACTCCTGTCCGCTGAGTGGAAAAACCACCCATTTCACTCAATAATTCCTGAGCACCAATGTCCTCCTCTACCTCCTCCTCTTCTTCCTGTCCTGCCCCCACAGGGGTCATGTGGCGTTGAGATCTGTGCGCCACGTCTACCGCACCCTGACCAGCCATTGTTAACAGCATTTGTTCAAGGACGTGCAACAGAGGAATGACGTCGTTCATCCCATAGTCCTGCCGACTCACGAATAGCGTGGCCTCCTCAAAGGGCCTGAGCAAGCGGCAGGTGTCACGCATGAGCTGCCAATGGCTGACATCGAAGTTACACAGGGGAGTACCTTTATCCGCTTGTAACATCAGGAAATCGGTGATGGCCTTTCGCTGTTCGTAAAGGCGGTCTAACATGTGTAGGGTTGAATTCCACCTTGTTGCAACGTCGCAGATCAGGCGATGCTGTGGAATTCCGTTCTGCCGCTGCAGCTCAAGGAGGGTGTGCTTTGCGGTGTAGGAATGGCTGAAATGCATGCAAAGTTTACGTGACATTTTAAGGATGTCTTGCAGTGGGATGGTGGATTTTAAGAACCGCTTGACAACCAGATTGAACACGTGAGCCATGCATGGCGCATGGCACAACCTTCCTTGACGCAGAGCAGACACCATGTTCTTTCCGTTGTCGGTCAACATGGTTCCGATTTTCAGTTTGCGCGGAGACAGCCATCTGTCGATTTCTCTGTTCATTACACTCAGAAGTTCCTCCCCTGTGTGACTACGTTCGCCAAGGCATACCAGGTGCAGAACAGCGTGACACCGTTGCGCCCTGCACATGTGATATGCCGGTCGGGTAATGGGACTTGGCACGGGGGCGGCGGCTGAGGACACGGCGGAAGAAGAGGTGGTAGAGGCGGACATCTTTGCCGGACCAAGGACGTGCAAACGTGGAGGCAAAAGCGGCGTGACCTGTCCAAGTTGCTGGTGCGGCTGTGACGGCACCACGTTCACCCAGTGGGCCGTAAATGACATGTACTGTCCCTGACCGTAGTTACAGCTCCACACGTCGGCGCTGCCGTGCACTTTGGCAGAGACCGACATGCTCAAAGACTGGCCCACCATGTCTTCTACATGTGAATGCAGGGCTGGCACTGCCTTTTTGGCGAAGAAATGACAGCTTGGCACTCTCCACCGCGGCGCGGCACAAGCCATCATTTCTCTGAAAGGTGCTGAGTCCACCACTTGGAAAGGGAAGGGACTGCAGCACCAGCAACTTGGACAGGAGGACGTTCAGCTTTTGCACCGTCGGGTGCGTGCTCGCAAACTGTTGTCTCTTGGAAACGGATTCCAAGAAAGACTGCTGACGGAATCCGTGAAGAGGAGTAGCAGGAGAAGGAGCATCTGAACGAGCGGAAGATGCCAACGAGCAACAACTCCCCTCAGCAGAGGTGTTGGAGCCTTGACTGGCTGATGGAGGGCGATTGACGTCGGGTGACGGAGCAAGTAACGGAGCGGGTGATGGAGCGGGGGCTGGGGCGGGCAGAACCGCCGTATCTTTATCACGGTTTTCCCAGGCCACCAAATGGCGACGCTGCATATGCTGCCGCAACGCTGTAGTCCCAACATGGGCCCCCTGGCCACGCTTGACTTTCTGGCCACATAGTCGACATACGGCTACGTTTACTTCCTCGGGCGGCTTGACGAAAAATTGCCACACCGCCGAGTAGGAAACTTTGCCCCCGATACTCCTCACTGGCTGACTGCTGCTTCCTCCGTGCACACCGGCACCACTACTGGCCGTGGTGGTAGGCTGCAGTGGAGCTGGTGCTCTACTCCGTGGCCGTTTGGCTCCACTGACACTGCTGCGACCCTGCTGCTGTCTCCTGGGCAACCCACCGACTGTTTTGCTCGCTGCCAAGCTGCCACCCGCTTCTCCTGATGATGAGGAAGAAATTGCCTGATGACGACGAGGCTGCCAAGTGCTTTCAACCTCCTCATCATCAAGTAGGGTCTCCGCCTCACTACTAGCCCCCTCGGCTGCGTCTGGGTCAGGAGACAGACCTGTCTCTAGACCGGCTACCGAGCCACTCTCCTCGCCACTACTTCTTCGCCTGGCTGCTGAAAAGGCGGATGTCTCCCCCCGTTCCTGACCGCCCTCTGTTAGCTCTTCCTCACTGTACAGTGGGGCTGAGCCCACAGCATGCGATACTTTGCTTGGTGAGGGAACACCAAAGGACAGGGGCAGGTAGAGGACACGTGATTTCAGTGGGCTTGGTCCCGGGCCATACCAACTAACGGTTGTGTCTGACGTACCCACCGACCGTTGGCTGTAGGTGTCAGAGGTGACCTGGGAAGAGGAAGACGACCGAGCCAACCAATCGACGACAGCAGGGTTGTCGGTGGAGACACGACCGCTGGATGACACCGGGAGCACTGGCCTCTGGCTGCGAATAGTGCTGCCTCGACCCCTTCCTCTGCTGCCACGTCTGCTCGCTCCTAAAACATTGCCTCCTCTGCCACTCCTCTGCATGTTGTCTGACATACTCTTTAATTAAACGATTATGTGTCCCTGAGTAACAATTCTGTGTCCCTGAGTAACAATTCTGTGTCTGTGCGAGTAACAATTCTGTGGCCCTAAGTAACAGTTCTGTGGCCCTCAGTAACAATTCTGTGTCCCTGATTAACGTTTCTGTGGCCCCAAGTAACAGTTCTGTGGCCCTCAGTAACAATTCTGTGTCTGTGCGAGTAACAATTCTGTGTCTGTGCGAGAAACAATTCTGTGGCCCTAAGTAACAGTTCTGTGGCCCTCAGTAACAGTTCTGTTTCCCTGAGTAACAATTCTGTGTCTGTGCGAGTAAGAATTCTGTGTCTGTGCGAGTAACAATTCTGTGGCCCTAAGTAACAGTTCTGTGGCCCTCAGTAACAGTTCTGTGGCCCTCAGTAACAGTTCTGTGGCCCTCAGTAACAGTTCTGTGGCCCTGAGTAACAATTCTGTGTCTGTGCGAGTAACAATTCTGTGTCTGTGCGAGTAACAATTCTGTCTGTGCGAGTAACAATTCTGTGGCCCTAAGTAACGGTTCTGTGGCCCTCAGTAACAGTTCTGTGTCCCTGTGTAACAATTCTGTGTCTGTGCGAGTAACAATTCTGTGGCCCTAAGTAACAGTTCTGTGGCCCTCAGTAACAATTCTGTGTCCCTGATTAACGTTTCTGTGGCCCCAAGTAACAGTTCTGTGGCCCTCAGTAACAATTCTGTGTCTGTGCGAGTAACAATTCTGTGTCTGTGCGAGTAACAATTCTGTGGCCCTAAGTAACGGTTCTGTGGCCCTCAGTAACAGTTCTGTGTCCCTGTGTAACAATTCTGTGTCTGTGCGAGTAACAATTCTGTGGCCCTAAGTAACAGTTCTGTGGTCCTCAGTAACAATTCTGTGTCTGTGCGAGTAACAATTCTGTGGCCCTAAGTAACAGTTCTGTGGCCCTCAGTAACAATTCTGTGTCTGTCCCTGAGTAACAATTCTGTGGCCCTAATAACGTTTCTGTGGCCCTAAGTAACAATTATCTGGCACTCAGTAACAATTCTGTCTGTCCCTGAGTAACAATTCTCTGGCACTCAGTAACAATTCTGTCTGTCCCTGAGTAAAAATTCTGTGGCCCTAAGTAAAGTTTCTGTGGCCCTGAGTAACAATTCTCTGGCACTCCGTAACAATTCTGTCTGTCCCTGAGTAACAATTCTCTGGCACTCAGTAACAATTCTGTCTGTCCCTGAGTAAAAATTCTGTGGCCCTAAGTAAAGTTTCTGTGGCCCTGAGTAACAATTCTCTGGCACTCCGTAACAATTCTGTCTGTCCCTGAGTAACAATTCTCTGGCACTCAGTAACAATTCTGTCTGTCCCTGAGTAAAAATTCTGTGGCCCTAAGTAAAGTTTCTGTGGCCCTGAGTAACAATTCTCTGGCACTCCGTAACAATTCTGTCTGTCCCTGAGTATGAATTCTGTGGCCCTAACTAGCGTTTCTTTGTCCCTAAGTAACAGTTCTGTGGCCCTGAGTAACAATTCTGTGTCTGTGCGAGTAACAATTCTGTGGCCCTAAGTAACAGTTCTGTGGCCCTCAGTAACAGTTCTGTGTCTGTGCGAGTAACAATTCTGTGTCTGTGCGAGTAACAATTCTGTGGCCCTAAGTAACAGTTCTGTGGCCTTCAGTAACAATTCTGTGTCTGTGCGAGTAACAATTCTGTGTCTGTGCGAGTAACAATTCTGTGGCCCTAAGTAAAGTTTCTGTGGCCCTAAGTAACAATTCTCTGGCACTCAGTAACAATTCTGTCTGTCCCTGAGTAACAATTCTCTGGCACTCAGTAACAATTCTGTCTGTCCCTGAGTAAAAATTCTGTGGCCCTAAGTAAAGTTTCTGGGGCCCTGAGTAACAATTATCTGGCACTCAGTAACAATTCTGTCTGTCCCTGAGTAACAATTCTCTGGCACTCAGTAACAATTCTGTCTGTCCCTGAGTAAAAATTCTCTGGCCCTAAGTAAAGTTTCTGTGGCCCTGAGTAACAATTCTCTGGCACTCCGTAACAATTCTGTCTGTCCCTGAGTAAAAATTCTGTGGCCCTAAGTAAAGTTTCTGTGGCCCTGAGTAACAATTCTCTGGCACTCCGTAACAATTCTGTCTGTCCCTGAGTATGAATTCCGTGGCCCTAACTAGCGTTTCTTTGTCCCTAAGTAACAGTTCTGTGGCACTGAGTAACAATTCTGTGTCTGTGCGAGTAACAATTCTGTGGCCCTAAGTAACAGTTCTGTGGCCCTCAGTAACAGTTCTGTGTCTGTGCGAGTAACAATTCTGTGTCTGTGCGAGTAACAATTCTGTGGCCCTAAGTAAAGTTTCTGTGGCCCTAAGTAACAATTCTCTGGCACTCAGTAACAATTCTGTCTGTCCCTGAGTAACAATTCTCTGGCACTCAGTAACAATTCTGTCTGTCCCTGAGTAAAAATTCTGTGGCCATAAGTAAAGTTTCTGTGGCCCTGAGTAACAATTCTCTGGCACTCCGTAACAATTCTGTCTGTCCCTGAGTAACAATTCTCTGGCACTCAGTAACAATTCTGTCTGTCCCTGAGTAAAAATTCTGTGGCCCTAAGTAAAGTTTCTGTGGCCCAGAGTAACAATTCTCTGGCACTCCGTAACAATTCTGTCTGTCCCTGAGTATGAATTCTGTGGCCCTAACTAGCGTTTCTTTGTCCCTAAGTAACAGTTCTGTGGCCCTGAGTAACAATTCTGTGTCTGTGCGAGTAACAATTCTGTGGCCCTAAGTAACAGTTCTGTGGCCCTCAGTAACAGTTCTGTGTCTGTGCGAGTAACAATTCTGTGTCTGTGCGAGTAACAATTCTGTGGCCCTAAGTAACAGTTCTGTGGCCTTCAGTAACAATTCTGTGTCTGTGCGAGTAACAATTCTGTGTCTGTGCGAGTAACAATTCTGTGGCCCTAAGTAAAGTTTCTGTGGCCCTAAGTAACAATTCTCTGGCACTCAGTAACAATTCTGTCTGTCCCTGAGTAACAATTCTCTGGCACTCAGTAACAATTCTGTCTGTCCCTGAGTAAAAATTCTGTGGCCCTAAGTAAAGTTTCTGGGGCCCTGAGTAACAATTCTCTGGCACTCGGTAACAATTCTGTCTGTCCCTGAGTAACAATTCTCTGGCACTCAGTAACAATTCTGTCTGTCCCTGAGTAAAAATTCTGTGGCCCTAAGTAAAGTTTCTGTGGCCCTAAGTAACAATTCTCTGGCACTCAGTAACAATTCTGTCTGTCCCTGAGTAACAATTCTCTGGCACTCAGTAACAATTCTGTCTGTCCCTGAGTAAAAATTCTGTGGCCCTAATAACGTTTCTGTGGCCCTAAGTAACAATTCTCTGGCACTGAGTAACAATTCTGTCTGTCCCTGAGTAAAAATTCTGTGGCCCTAATAACGTTTCTGTGGCCCTAAGTAACAATTCTCTGGCACTCAGTAACAATTCTGTCTGTCCCTGAGTAACAATTCTCTGGCACTGAGTAACAATTCTGTCTGTCCCTGAGTAAAAATTCTGTGGCCCTAATAACGTTTCTGTGGCCCTAAGTAACAATTCTCTGGCACTGAGTAACAATTCTGTCTGTCCCTGATTATGAATTCTGTGGCCCTAACTAGCGTTTCTTTGTCCCTAAATAACGATTCTGTGGCCCTCATTAACAAGTCTGTGTCCCTGAGTAATGGTTCTCTGTCCCTAAGTAACTTTTCTCTGTCCCCAATTATCGTTTCTGTGGCCCTAACTCTGTCCCTGTCCCTAGTACAGAGCGGTCTGCCTCTGTTCAATAACTGCAGGCAAATGAAGAATTCCAAAATGGCCGCTATTTATAGCTCGACCATTACACAGTGCTGGCTGGCTGGCTGCTGATTGGCTGATGCGATCACATGTAGTTGAGGAATGCATTATGGGTCAGCGCGCCTTGTCTGCGCGCCTTCCCAGACATCCCCGCTCCGTCGCCGCACATGTCAGCCGCCATTTTCTGAAAAATTTCGATTCGCGCGTCCGAATTAGGCTATTTTTCGGATTCGGCACGAATCGAAATTTTTCCGATATTCGACTCGAATTCCACTTCGGATACTTCGATTCGCTCATCTCTAGTGGACACATTGTTCTTTTACATATTGATATATTATTTTGTTGATCTAATAAGGTGGTAGCAGTGATTTGTCAGAATAAGTTTGACACAATTGTATGTTTATTGTGAAACGAAGGTGGTGAGGTGGTGAATTGTTTTCACGGTTAACTTAGTACATAGCACAGGGTTTTTTATTTAATTTAGGTTTTTAGTGTTGCTTGTTGTCACATGGGAGGGAACTTATCCCTTCACTTCCTTCTCCAGTCACTAAAAGGAGAAACAAAAATAAATGTCTTTAACAATGACAATTAAAACACTTTCTTTTGACAGAGTAGGGCCACTGCCAGCTTTTATTTGTTGTCCATAGCACTGTTTTCCTCTTATTTTATATACCAGTAAAATTTTCAGATTGGGGTAAGCAAACGTGTAAGGTAACATACAGTATGTGTTTACAATAAATGTAAATTTAAATTGGCTGTGCAGTCCATAAGGCAGAACTCTATAAAATAAAATAATAACAGTGTTTCTAAAATACATCTCCTTGTCAATAATCAGAAGTGATTTGTAAAAGAGTCTAGGCTTTGTTTCTCTAGAGATAAAGAAATATTCAACTCTGTGGACATCTTCCACACTTCTACACCCAATTAGTAAAGGCAGATACATTAATTTTATTTCTTGATATGCATTGATGAACAAACCATGCAGTTCAAAGACAGCAAATTAGTGTGTTGAAGTGAATACCTGATATACAAAGGATAGAATGTCCAGTTTCAAGGTCATAATTTTTCATGACCAGCACTGTCTAAAGCAATGTATAAGTGATCTACAAATACAATGTGTTTCTGTTTAATAAATGTTATAAAGTGAAGTGTAAGGGAAATCATTGGAAAAGGAATGCAGGAATGTAGGAATTGCATAATAAATTTACTTGCTGAGCTGAATGCAAACATTCTGAATGTTATACCAGAAAAATAAACCAACAAACATAACAATAACACACACTTTAGTAAAAAAATTCAAAGAATTTGTGAAAAAAACCCTCTGCTAATAAATAATAAGTAACAGGGCTGGGCATAGCATGAGCACAACAGTGCTGTTACCTGGTCTGACAGACTAGCCAAAAAGGCATGGGCTTGAGACCTGAGAAGTACTACGGCAAACTGATCTAAGGGATCAGCCAAAAAAGCCTGGACTTGAGGCATGAGCATCGGCACTTTGAAAGGAAGCCAAGAGGATTAATGTAATTTTTTGCTATGTTTGAATTGATGGTGGGAACCCTTGTGAGGACAGCCAGTTTGTGAACTGGGCCAACAAGCCCTTAAACAGTATTTTCTGGCCGGACCAAACTCTTGGGAAGCACTACACTTGAGAAAAATACCTGGAATATCACAGTGTATATATAAAAGCAAGAGATTGCTGGAGGAAAAAAAAACTAAAACCAGTTAGAGAACACAACATCCCTATATGTTTTATGTCATTTGCACCATAGTTCAAGACATTGACAGTTTTACCTCATATTAACACTTTACACATACCTTAGAATTATGTGCTGCTAATAATCAGAATAATTCTGGTGCTGCAACTATAAGGCCAAACCTAGAGCTAAACATAAATGAACAATTTTTAATCAGAGGATAGCAACAAGTCAATTTAACTCCTGGGATATTGATCTGGTCAGTTAAGTAGCAGAGGGGGTTGTTAATCAGTTTCAGCTGCTTTGGTGTTAATGAAATTAACAACAGGTGCACTAGATGGGCAACAATGAGACGACCCCCAAAACAGGAATGCTTTTACAGGTGGAAGCCACTAACATTTTTTCCCTGCTCATCTCTTCTGACTGTTTTTCACTAGTTTTGCATTTGGCTAGGGTCAATGTCACTACTGCTAGCATGAGGTGATACCTGGACCCTACAGAAGTTGCAAAGGCAGTCCAACTCCTTCAGGATGGCACATCAATAGGTGCCATTGCCAAAACGTTTGCTGTGTCTCCCAGCACAGTCTCAAGAGCATGGAGGAGGTTCCAGGAGACAGGCAGTTACTCTAGGAGAGCTGAACAGGGCTGTAGAAGGTCCTTAACCCATCAGCAGGACCGTATCTGCTCCTTTGTGCAAGGAGGAACAGGATGAGTACTGCCAGAGCCCTACAAAATTACCTCCGGCAGGCCACTGGTGTGAATGTCTCTGACCAAACAATCAGAAACAGACCCCATGAGGGGGGCCTGACATCCTCTAGTGGGCCCTGTGCTCACTGCCGGGCACCATAGAGCTTGATTGGCATTTGCCATTGAACACCAGATTTGGCAGTGACCACTGGCACCCTGTGCTTTTCACAGATGACACACACGTGACAGATGTGAAAGGATCTGGAGAGGCTGTGGAGAATGTTATGATGACGTAACATCATTCAGCATGACCTTTTTGGTGGTGGGTCAGTGATAGTCTGAGGAGGCATATCCATGGAGAGACGCACAGACCTAGGTTAGACAATGGCACCCTGACTGCCATTAGGTATCAGGATGAAATCCTTGGACCCATTGTCTGACCCTACACTGGTGCAGTGGGTCCTGGGTTCCTCCTAGTACACAACAATGCCTGGCCTCATATGGTGAGAGTATGCAAGAAGCTCCTGGAGGATGAAGGAATTGATTCCATTGAATGGCCACCATGCTTACCTGACCTAAATCCAATAGAACACCTCTCGGATATCATGTTTTGGTCTATCCAACACTGCCAGGTTGCACCTCAGATTGTCCAGGAGCTCACTGATGCCCTGGTCCAGATCTGGGAGGAAATACCCCAGGACACCATCCATTTTCTCATTAGGAGCATGCCCTGATGCATACAAGCATGTGGGGACCATTTGGAGTTGCTGCAATGAAATATCAGAAAAATGGACTAGCCTGCTGCATAATTTTTTTCACTTTGATTTTCGGGTGTCTTTGAATTCAGTCCTCTGTAGGTTCATCATTTTCATTTCCATCAAACTATGGGGCATCCTTATGTTCCTAACACATTACCCAGTCCATATCTGTATATTATATTTTTCTCCATCGAGATCTGATGTGTTTTCAAAGTGTTCCTTTAATTTCTTTTAGCAGTGTAGATATATACACACACACACACACCTACACACACTGCTTAGAGTAAATGAGTACACCCTTTTGAAAAGTAAGATTTTAATCAATATCTCAATGAACACAAGAGCAATTTCCACAATTTTGACAAAACTGAGGTTTATAGAACATTTGTTTAGCTCATTACATGAAAGTAAGGATAATATAACTTAGATTACAAAATCTTCAGTTTTGCTTAAATTAGTTGATGCAAAAATGAATACACCCCTCAAAAAAACTACTACATCTAGTATTTTGTTTGACTTCCATGATTTGTAAGGACAACAGCAAGTCTTCTATACATGGAATGAACAAGTTGGAGACATTGTGCAACATCTATCTTTTTCTGTTCCTTAAGAATGACCTCTTTTAACCTCCCTAGCGGTCTGATTATGTCCATATTTCTGTGTTCAAAGCGGTAACTTTTTTTGCATGGAAATATGTATTGTTTTTATTGTAGGCCTGTAATTTTTAGGAATAACTCACTGAAATCTGTCCGAACAAGAGTCTATTAAACATCCCGGGTATGATAAAATTTGAAACACAAAATCATAAATTATATTTTAATAAATAATCATAAAAAATAATAATATAATAATAAATTTAATTCAATAATATAATCAAACCAAAAACACTGAAATTTGAAATATAGCGCCAAGTTCGCACATCACTGAGCAAAGTCGCAAAATTGTTTTCAGTGTCTGATGACGAATTTCCCCCACAAATCATTATCACTCAATTCTGCAAGTAGTTCTAATTTACTATCGCTGTTCTCTAGCTGGTCTAAAACTGCTTTTGACCTAAAGGGACGCTTTTTGGACGCCATGGACGTTTCTCAGTTTCCAGGCAGAAAGAACAGTAAAAATGCAGACAGGGGACAGGACAGAGCACTAGGGACAAAATGTATGTGAAATGCTTTGATACAGTAATGTTTTACTATGTGATTTTAGTGTATTTAGTGAATGTCGCTTTTTGTCATTTTCAAATTTCCCGCCGTTCCGTCCCCCATATGTCCCGATGCTCGCAGGGGACGGAACCCAGATGACAGATGCCGGCATCTGCCGTATTACATTGCCGGGGACACTGCAGGAGGGACATTGCGGGAGCGCAGGACAAGGTAAGTGAAGAACAGATGCCGGAGCAGCGCCACATGGTAAGCCCGAGTGTAGCTCGGGGTTACCGCTTTTGGTACTGAAACTTTACCCCGAGCTACACTCGGGAATACCGTCAGGGAGGCTACAGCCTGGATGCTGGATGGAGAGTGATGCTTTTGATTGGGTTCAAATCAGGACACATACTTGACCACTGAATCACTTTTACCCTGTTCTTTAGAAATGTAACAGGCCTTAGAAGTGATGGTAGCATCTTCTCTTTCAATATAGAGCAGTATATCTGTGAATTCATTATACCAAACGTAACTCCCCAACACCAGCAGCACTCATGCAGCCCCACAGAAGGACATTACCACAACCATGTTTCACCGTAGGCACCATGCATTTTTCTTTGTACTCCTCACCTTTGCAACGCCATACAGTTTTGAAGCCATTAGTTCTTGGTCTCATAACTGCAGAGTACAGAGTTCCAGTAGTCTTCTTTTTCAGCATGGGCCCTGACAAATTCTAGGTGGGCTTTTTTTGTGCATGGGCTTTAGGAGAGGCTTCCTTCATAGACGACAACTATGCATGCCATTCCACTGCAGTGTACACCATATTGTGTCATGGGAAACAATCACCCCAGTTTGCCTTTTACTTCTTTAGCTAACTGCAGTGAACTTGCATGGCAATTTTCTTCAACCCTTCTTGACAGAAGACGCTCCTGTCAAGGTGTTAACTTCCGTGGATGGCCTAGACGTCTCTGTGAGATGGTTGCAGTTTCATTCTTGTTAAGTTTTTGTATCACTTTTGCTAAAGTATTCTGACTGATAAGTAAAGCTTTGCTGCTCTTCTTCCAGCCTTCACCTTTCTTTTGTATTTTTTTTTCTTAGGCCTTGTGACATTTCTCTTCCATGTGGTGCCCTTGCTGACAGCATGAAATGGGAAGGGATTTACTTTGTTAAGCAATGCCCTTTTATAATCATCTGTTAGCTAGATACCTATTTAATGAATAATTAGACTCACCTGTAGTTGATTTCTTATTAACCACTTCCTGACCGCCCTATAGCAGATATACTGCTACAGGGCGGCACGGGCGCAAAATCACGTATATATACGCGATTTCGCATTTTCGGGTAGGGGGTGCACCCAAGGCGCACGTACGCCCTGATTGCTCCGCCAAAATACTGTTTTGTGTGTGCAAATTAACAAATCTTGTTTGCAATCAATGGCTTACATTTGTGGGAGTATTTTGTAGTATAGTGTCCCATAGAAAATGTTGATTCTGAAAGTAAAGTAAAGGTTTTCTGACAAATCTGTTGGGGTGTACTCATTTATGCTGAGAACTTTATATGTATATATATATATATATATATATATATATATATATATATATATATATATACATACATACATACATACATACATATATACGTATATAGTGAGAACTAGCATAAAGGGTAGAGCTTTTACAGCAAACAGCCACTCTTTTTAAGGGCCTTTAAGCCCAATTTTATTTTAAGGAAAGTTCCATAATATATGTTTCCCATGCAGGGGTATCCACCATCAAAACAAATGAAACAAATATTCAGCCTCCTGGCTCTTTCAGGTATACAGCCCCTTGCTGCTCTGGCTCCCACCTCTCCTAGGTGGAGCCCTCCTGACTCCTGGGCAATGACCTCCTGTCTGCCGAGGTGGAGCCTAGAACCATGATTTGGCCTCTACAAAAAGGTCTGCACACACCTGTGCAATTAGTGTGCTGGGGGGTCTGAAAACATGGACCCAGGATTGGAGATTTCATCCCTCCCAAATCACTTTGAAATCTCAAGGCCCCAGGTCACAATACGGGCCTTACGAAGCCTTATGAACCAACGAGGAAACTGACAAACCAGTTTCCTCTGCATTAAGAGAACTGCCTGGAGCCCCTCAGCCTGTATAGTTGAGAATCCTGGGTTATAACCTTGATTTAGACCATGTATAAACCAAATATATATATCCCGCTTTAATATTGTGTTGTCATGGTATGGAGCCTTCCAAAGAGTTAGAACACAATGGTCAGCATTGCCAGTTTTTAGCAGCACACACTGATCATTCATAAAATAAAAATGACATGGTGGTTGTGCAGAAGTCATTTAATAGGTCAACTTCTGTACAACCAGGGTACTCATGAGGATTAAAAGTATGGCTGGTGCCTGCTGAACCGACTGAATTGTTATCCATATATTGCTGGATTAAGGGATATATGTCACAGTCACAGCCTTTGTGTTTGTTGTTCTTTACTCTGCTTAATTCATAGGCAATCCAAATAGACAGGCAAGAGAATAGACAGGCAGATGTAAGGGACAGGATTTTCAGGCAGAGTGATTACACTAAAAGAAGGTGATGCAGGCAGCAGACAGACAAAGTCAAAGCTTAGGCAGAAGGTCCAAGTTGATGGCAAACAAACCACAGAAACCAGAAAAAAAAAGAGAAAATGACAGCATGGAAATCAAGAATAGAAGGCTTACCATAAAAATATAAGATGAAGCACATAATTCCTAGGTCTGCCAAGCTAAAAGGATAAGAACTTCAGTCTTTTCCTTGAGAAATGTACAGTATGTAAATGAGTAGCCCTTCTTTACGCTCTGGAAATATATATATATATATATATATATATATTTTTTTTTTTTTTCATATCAGTAGATACTTATCTTTTAGATTGCAAGCTCTCATTGAGCAAGGCCATCTGTATTCAATTGTATTGTAACTGTACTGTCCTTTTTATTTTGTAAAGCACTGCATAATTTGTTGGCACTATATAAATCCTGAATAATAATATTATTAGTTTCAATAAAAATACATTAATAGTAAAGTGAAAAAGACCAGCATGCAAGGAATAATACATATTCTTCAAGAATGGTCCTCTAATAAGAAGAAAGTAAGTGGAGAAAAATTGCATCTATGCAGAAAGGAAAAAAAAGTAAATCACACTGACAATATTCATAACTTTGTAGGTGCCAATATAATCTGTTGATAAAGGAATGTACCTCTCCCCTATGGGTCCTCTTTCAGAAGACCCAATAGAACTTGAAGTATTGGTTATTTTGTGGGAAAACACTGCAAGTCTATACTGCAACCTCTAAAACAAACACACATGTACATATAGCCGAACATGCCAGACACATATGCAAAATTCAAAAACACAGCCTATATCTTTTTTGGCTGCCCTAGGCAGCTACTGGAAGGCAGGGTTAGTGTGATATGTAGTGTAAATGATGTGCACATCAAACTGCCTAGGTCTGAATTATACAGATTCAGTTTGAAGATGCTGTATTAAGCTGTGCTACACAGCTGAAATTAAGCTGTGTCAGCACCTGTCAAAACCTCTAGAGTAATTGGAAGTGGGAGTGCCTGGAATAAAACATTGTCAGAGTTCTAATTTAATGGATCCATTAAAAAAACAATAAAAAGGTTGGGTCAGCTGATTACTGAAACTCTAATGGATTGGCTAATTATTTTTAAAGGGGTGGGGTAGCTGATAACCCAAGAAGAAGTTGTTAAAGGATAACCCAAGAAGACACTGTTAAAGGAATAAATGCTGGATCTGCAGACATCATAGTCAGCTGAATCCTTTAACAGAGTTGAATGCTATACAACAGTGGAATATTGCTTGCACACTGTAGTTCATTCAAGTAGAGCTGTTAATTTAATTAGTGTAAATATGAAAAAGGATCTATACATCACAGGGCCTGATACATTAATGCCAATAAACTGAATTTATTCCCTTCTTGTAATTATCATTCAACAGAGAAGTGAAGTAAAAAATAAATTGATGCTTTTTAACATTAATGATGGTTTTGAAATCCTGAGCTGTTGTGATATTTACTATTAGAAATTGATCTAATAACAACTTACAAGGGGGAAGGGACTTTTAGCAGGAAGTATACTGCCCAGACCAGTTTTGTTTTTATTTCACCATACCTAGGGGCTATAGTAATGAAGGCTGAGTCAGTAAACATTACTACTAGGCTTTGTAAAGAAAATCAGTCAATAAATTGTAATTAGACAGAGAGAGTGATGCTGAATGAGTTAGTGGTCCAAAGGAACCAAACATGGGTGTTCAGGCTTTCAAAGGATCCATCCCAAACCAAAAACAGCAACTAGATGAAAGTGAGCAACACCACCCCTAAATTCCAAATATCAAAATCTTATGGAAAAAATAAATGCATCTCCCACCAGACCTAGGTTTTGCCTATGACTCATTTCACCCTTAAAAAGTGCTTAATCATAAAAGTACCTGACAATTAAAACCTGTTAAGAACTTCAGGAATGGAGCCTGTGTCTCGGGTAGGAGATACGTTAGGGGTAGGAGATGCAGCTTATTTCCTTCTTGTCAATCCTTTTTAACTGCACAAATAAAGAGAGAGAGAGAGAGAGGGAGAAATAGATGGTTTACTTACAAACTTTATCACCAGTCCCCATAAAGCACCTAACCCAAGATAAGGTTGGGCAATCCTAATCACAAAAAAGCTGCCTCTTACATGCACTCTATGACTTCATCTTAAATGAAGATGTTGAAGTAGAGTTTTTACTGTTTATAATATAAAACTGTCTTACATTTTGCTGGCTTAATGAGACTGAAAATAGTTGCAGCTAATATTTTTGCAAATTATTCCAGTGATAACATTGCATTGATGTATTAACATTTCATTTTATGCAGCTCCAACACACTTTGCCAAATTCAGAAAAGAATTCCCAGTAGAGGATTACAGTCTCTCTAATTTGCAACATGTGAATTTAGCTAAAGTAATAAATTAGAGTTATTATGTTTACATTTTTCATACAGCCTAGCTCTAGTGTCTTCTGTGAGGTCTGAAGGCTTATCAACAAATTATAACAACACTGGTTCACTAAACTAGCTACTTACAAAACAGTGATTATTACAAGACTAAATTGTGCATGCATTGTTAGGATGCCATTTATCCAGCATGTTGGTGTCTACTAATCATGGAAATAGTTGCAGAATATACTAAGCAAATTATAATATTCAGCTTCTTACAACATGCTTTTACAGGTCACGCGCATCCCCCTACCTTTTCCTAGCTAGCATGACTGCATGCTCTGATAAATGGCTGGTATGGCCTTTTAGGGGGATCTTACACACTTTTTTGTTTCTTTTGCATGGAGTCCCCCTAACAACAATACCATATACAAAGGGTCTGCTATGTATTTTGAGTGGGGGGGGCTTTATGCATTTTTTTATTCTTAATGTAGAATGTGCTAAAATGGCATTTACAGTTTGAATTGCTGGCAAATTACATTAATTTCCAGCTTTAAAAAAAAACAAAACTGCACAAAGACCCCTTCAAAGGTCCCCAAATACATAGCAGACCCCATTGAGGGGTTTGTGTGCTTTATTCCTTTTAAAAAGGAGGTGAAGGTGTCAATGTTATTTGCTGAGAATTTTAACCACTTGCCCACCAGAGGAATTACCTACCCCCCATCCTGACCAGGTCATTTTTTTGCAATACAACGCTCTGCTATTTCAACTGGTAATTGCGCGTCATGAAATGCTGTACCCAAACAAAATGTATGTCCTTTTTTTGTGTTATTTGATCATCTCTGAGTTTTTTTTATTTTTTTGTGCTATAAACAAAAAAAGACTGAACATTTTGAAAAAAAAAAACTATATTTTTTACTTTCGGCTATAAAAAATATATAGTAAACTCAAAATTAGTTATAAATTTAGGCCAAAATGTATTCTGCTACATGTCTTTGATAAAAAAAAATCCCAATAAGTATATATTAATTTCTTAATGTGAAAGTTAGAGCATCTACAAACTATGGTACGCCATTTTTTGCTATATAGTGCTGTGCTAGTTTAACTGACTGTAGCAATCGTGCACACAGAGACGGATGCAGTCCTCCATTTTGTTAAGAATTTTCCATGTTGTACCATCTCTCATTCCCAAAGCAGGCTTCCTCCTCCAATCCTCCCCCCTCCCTCTCTGCTGAGTTACATGTGGTCTGTTTGATGCAGAGTTCAAAAAGGCATCGAAATCCAGTGGGTGGGCGTCCTGGCTATAAAACCTCACCAGCTAGGTGCCCCCCTGTCTGGTAGCTGTGCAATCTGGGATATCGTAAAAGCGTAAACCAAGTCCTTCACGGGAGTTCAAAGACATTCCAGAGAAGGCATAAAACAAAACACCCCATTCACCATCCATTTTCCCCTATGATTTCATATCTTGGAATATGAGAGACTTACATAAAAACCAGGCATATCGTCAGATTGGTTAAGTTAATACAAACCGTTTGGTATATTACATTCCCTAGCTGGAATATATAGGAGGGCAGGAAAGTATATCTCCTGAACCATTCAAGTGTATATGACATGTTTCATCTCTACTGCAAAGTGAAACAAAAACGAGAAGCGCACCAACCTTGTGCATTACCTCAGTTACCAAAATTTATTAATTAGAAAATGGTACTCACAAACAGCGAATAAAATCAGGCATGTAAGTCCTCTGGCTCTGATGAAGAAGGTATGGCCTTTGAAACACGTCGGCATTACTGAGTGTCTACCCCCATGATGGGATTCACGCTAGCTCCTTATCTTTGAAGTCCCTTTGAGGACTTACATGCCTGATTTTATTCGCTGTTTGTGATTACCATTTTCTAATGAATAAATTTTGGTAACTGAGGTAATGCGCAAGGTTGGTGCGATTCTCGTTTTTGTTTCACTTTGCAGTATTGGTCGGGCTTCCCCAGCCTTGTTTGGAGCTGCACAACCTTTTATGCACTGGTGGTCGCTTTTTCAAGTTCTGGTTCCATCCATTTGCCACCCGCCTGGGTCCTAGAGCGCAGGAGAAATCGCGTCTGGTCTAATGTTTCATCTCTAACTATTCCGCAGATGCTGCTGAGTATTAATATAGTGCCCAGGCTGGCAAATACCCCGAGAATGAGTTATGAATCAGCTATGAGAGTTTCTAGTCATAACTTAGGGCTCCACCTATACCTCCCTCCCCAAAAGGAGACGATTGGTTTACTGCTCCAGGGAGGCACCCGGTGGAGATACTAGAAAAACTAAGCTGAGTTAAGGGAGAGAAGAGAAGAGAAGAGCCTCCTGTCTTAACATCGAAACTGACAGTGGGAGATAAATCCTTTTGACTTATGAAACTTGAAGCTGCTTACACCAAGGCTGACTGGCAAGTACTTTAACCCTCTAAATTCTTTTCTGTTTCTGTTATCTCTTTGCTGTGCTATTGTTCATATATATATATATATACACATATATATATATATATATATATATATATATATATAGATATTGGCTACATCTTTTTCTGTAAATATTTTTTATTGCACCCTTTTGACCTTTTAGTAATAAATCTTACTTTCTGAAAGTGTGGAACTGTTTCTAACGTCTTTAATGCAAACTACGAATTCCTGCCGCTGAAGAGTGCTACTGTGTGTGTTTAACCCTCTGTATAACCTGCCTGCGGTGAAAGTGGTATACAGATGATTATTTCAACCATCATAGTGTTATTGTTGATATTGCCGAGTTTCCTCTTTCTCTGTACAAAAAGGAGGTGGTGAAGAGTTAGTTGCGTAATTAACCTGACCCAGTAACAATCGCGCTCAGGCTACTGGTATATCGATTGTGGTCCATTAGCTGGAAAATCATTGTGCAGGGTGCAGCTCTGTGTGGCATTGTTACGCACGTGACATCACAGTTTTAGATTGGCTAGTCCTTCGGTCACGAGTTTGGTGTGAAGGGCTGGGATCTGACGTCGTGATCGTCACACTGACAACTGCACTACTGTACATAAATGAAATTTATGTCATTTTTTTCAAAAAAATAGAGCTTTCTTTTGGTGGTATTTGATCACCTCAGTTTTTTTTTCTTTTTTTGCACTATAAACAAAAAGAGACCGTACATTTTGAATGAAAAACAATATTTTCTTATTTCTGTCATAAAATATATTTAATAAACTCAAATTTTATCATACATTTAGGCCAAAATGTATTTTGCTACTTGTCTTTGGTAAAAGAATCCCAGTAACTGCATATTAATTGGTTTGTGCGAAAGTTATAGCATCTACAAACTATGGTATAGATACTGGAATTTACACAGCTTTTACTTTCTGACTGCCCATCACATTTCTTGAGGTGCATAGCAGAGCAATACAAAGCAGTGTGCTTACACAGTAATGCACGAACAGACAAAATAGTAAAACAGCACCCAGTTAACCCTTTGTTTGCCCCAGATATCCCCTTCCTGCCCAGTGTCAGGTACAGGTACAGTTTTTATTAGCACTGATCACTGTATTAACGTCAGTGGGGATGTCAGTGGCACTTATTCAGTTCCCCCAGTGTCAGAATGTCTGCCGCAGTCCCGCAATAAGTTGCTGATCGAAGCCATTGCTAGTATAAAAAAAAATTAAATTCCAGTATATATACTGCCATTTCTAGATGCTATAACTTTCACGTAAACCAATTAATTTACACGTATTGGGATTTTTTATAGCAAAGACATGTAGCAGAAAACATTTTGGCCTAAATTTATGACAAAATTTGATTTTTTAATTTTTTTTTACTGGATATGTTTAATAGCAAAAAATACAAAAATATATATTTTTTTCCAAATTGTCAGTCTTTTTTGTTTATAGCACAAAAAATAAAAACCGCAGAGGTGATCAAACACCACTGAAAGAAAAAAGGGAAAAAAGGACATGAATTTCATTTGGGTGCAGCGTTGCATGATCGTACAATTGTCAGTTAAAGTAACGCAGCACAAGTGGTTAACTTGTGCTGCGTTAACGGATGAAAAATCTCCAGCACCACTGCACACACTTACGTATATCCTGAGAGAAACACCCTGTTGCTGTCAGAATAAACAGATAGATGATGCAGCTGAATGGCATTCCTGCAAAGAAAATAGAAATTGTAAACAATAAAGCAGGAACAGTAAAATCGTAACAGTAAAACAGTAACTCGACAACCATAAAATGACAACTATTTTTGGTTTTTTATTTATTTTTATTTTTTTAGGGTTTTTTACTTTTTAATTTTTTTTTAACTTTTTTAAACTTCCAGATGTTGGGGTCATTCAAAATGCGGTAGCCAGTTTCCTGACTACCTAACTTCTTTCGAGACCCTGTGTAAATGTGTACCCTAGACTATTCCATGCTGTACTCTATACTAATATGCACTAGTGTATGCTAGTGACGAAAGTGGTCTTTGAGGCAGAGACAAGGTTAGCCAAGACAGGAGGGACAAAAAAAGCGGGTGTCACGACTAATTCTGTTGCTGCTACAAACACAACATGTTTTTTACAGTATGCTTTGGGTTGAGGTACCAGGAATGGCATTGGGAAAATGCCTCTCATGCAGCTGGCTCAATGCATCTGGGTTGGGTGTTTGGGCCATAGCACCTTCTGGATACAAAAAGGCCATGATGATCTCTTCCTGGAATTTTAGGAAGGATCCACTATGTCCAGTTGCTTTGTAAAGCACAAAAGCTTTATATAAAGCCAATTGAAATAAATAAACAGACATTTTTTGTTCCAGCATCTGGCTTTATGGGAAACTAAGTGTGGCTTCATCATCTAGTCATTAAAGTTCACCCCTCCCATGATAAGGTTATATTCGTAGACACAGAGGGGTTTCTCAACAACACCAGCTGCTGTGGACATTTGGATGGTCATGTCTGCGTGAATGGAAAACAGGACAAAAACATCCCGTTTGTCCTTCCACTTCACTGTGAGCAATTCCTCATTTCTCAAGCAGGCTTTTCCCCCCTTTCTAAGATGGATTTTTACATGCCATTGCGGAAAGCCATTAGGTTGCAATTCCAAGATTGTACAAACGTCTAAATAGTGCCAGCTTTGATAAAAATTGTCCACGTATAAGTTGTACCCCATATGGAAAAAGGATGACACCAAGTCCCAAACTATCTTGTCACTGCTCTCAATGTAGTCTGGGCATCTTGGGGGGGGTCCACATGACTATCTTTTCCCTCATAAATTGGAAACTTACATGTATAGCCTGTTGCCCTCTCACAGGTCTTATACTTCTTGACCCCATATCTAGCATGCTTGCTGGAGAGAAATTGTTTGAATTCAAGACGGCCAGAAAAACTAATGAAGGACTCATCAACACAGATGTTTTGCTGGGGAGTATAGACATAAGCAAATTTGGTTAAGGTGTTTTACGAGGGGCTGAATTTAGTGAAGCTGGGCACATTCAGGGTCACCCCGAGGATGACAGAGTGTATTGTCGTTGAAATTCATAAATCGCTTTATATTGTCATATCTATGCCTGGCCATGGCAGCAGAGAACACGGCATATGACGAAATGGGTCTGTGGACCAATACAACTGCAATTAATTTTTTTTAGTAATGCCCATGTTGAGGGATAGGCCCAAATAAAGTTAAATCCGGAAACCGTTTCCATGCAAATGGTCTTGAATTTGGGTTGGCGTGCATATAAATTGCTTTGATCCACAATCAATATATACAGATCTTCTGTGAAAAACAGCTCCAAAAAATCAAGGGGAGTAGTTAAATTTGCTGAGGTGATTGTAGCTGTATTAGTGCACTTGCGACAGAAACAATTGAGTACTGTCCATGATACTTTTTTATTTGCACTTACATAAAATTTTCAGGACAAGCTTTTGGGGTATGTCCCCTTCTTCGAGGTCCAAACAGTAGTACTGCACAAAGTTTTAGCACAATGTTAAAAGAAACAATCTCTGGGGAGAAAAAAAACCCAGAAAAAAACAAACACACACAAACAAATGTACACAGCAATGGTTATAAAACTGGGATTAGACTATAGATAAGACAGAGCAAAAACAAAAACTGTGTGTGTGTGGGTGTGGGGGTGTGTGTGTGGGGGGGTGGGGCAACAGTCACAGAGGGGGTTTTATTTGTTGGATAACGAGTGAGGAATCCCATGTCCAAATTAAGGCCGTTATCTTTTGTATCAAATAGAAATATCATTCTTAGTTCAAAAGTTTTCCTTTCCTGGGTAGTTTTGAAATTTCCTTTAAGAACTAAGATATTGAGGTCTTCCATAGTGTGGTACGGTTGTGCGAAATGGTGTCCCACAGGTGTTCAGAAGTCATCTTCTTTATGATCCTTGATGGTATGTGCAAATTGATCCTTATTCGCAACTTCTGTCCTGTTTCACCAATGTAAGATCCTTTGCTACATTTTCTGCACTGGATAAGGAACAGGCACCTCCAGTAATGTTGTGTACCTTATCCAGCTTTCGGACATACCCAGAAAGCTTGTCCTGAAAATTGTATGTTAGTGCAAATAAAAAAAGTATCACGGGCAGTACTCAGTTGTTTCTGTTTCCACCTGAATTCCATGTTGGGCAGAGAATGCGGGAAGTACGTGTGCTGCTGAATTTGTGGGCTGCCAATCAGCACATCTGTAAGAACACTATGGGCATGTGTGTGAATTCTTGGTGCTGCGGGACACTACTTGTTCTTACCACAGCACCAGCTTGTACTGTACTTATGGAACTCACCACATCACCAAGTGATACTGCAGTGCTGGTATGTATAAGACCACAGCAGCAATAGTACTGGTACTCTGTTGCATATGAGAATCATCATGCAATTCTAACATTTCAGCAACCTGAAAACGGGGTTGGGTATGCCTGACCTTAGAGGGAACCTTCAATCTATCATCTGACATATCTGTCATGGTGCCACTGCTGTCTACAGGTTTGTATTTTGAGCCCGATTCTGTCAGTGAGGCTTCTCCTACACTCTCATCTGACATGGTCATAATCCTGTAGGCATCTTCACTAAAGTACCTTTCATTGGACATTTTGGCCACTAAATGTTTAAGTAGCTAGTGCGACTCATGGGAAAAAGAGCACCTGGCTGTCAGGGACTGCTTGAACTGCTACAAAAAAAATTACCTGCAAGTGCTAGCAGAGATCAGGTCTGATTCTGCTAACAGTGTGGCTCTGTGTGCAGTGTATCAGGTAATAATGATCTACTGACACTGCACTTTCTGGGGGAGAAGGGGGGAGTTAAGCATAGGGGCAAAACACAGGTGCTGGCAGGTCCTGGGGCTAATCCCGCTAATGCTGCGTTTTTGGGAACACTATACTTTTGTGAACGCTGGTATAGTGGTGATTTGATCAAAGATATTGATCCCTTCAAACACTATACTAGCAATGGAGGTTTATTGTGTATGTGAGCATGCTCCTGGCAATCACAGGGTTAAAATGTGATGGCTGATGTAGTGGCGGGCAATCTGATGCTATCTGGGAGGAATGCTGACACTATTACTATCTGAAGTCACTGGTGACACTAATACAGTGATCAGTAAATAAAATCTGTACACTGTACTAATGACACTGGTGACCGGGCAGAGAAGGGGTTAACCAGGGGGTGCTAAGGGGGTTAAATGTGACCTAGCTGTGATTTTACTGTAAATGTGTGCTGTTTTTACTCACGTGGCTCTGCTTTCTTCTCTCTCTGTGATGGAATGTGCCCAGGGAGAGAAGATTGCGTCATGTCCTGTACCTGTGTAAATGTAAACACAGGTACAGGATGATGTCTGATAGGGCAGGGATCAATTAGCAGATCCAGGCCGAACATCACTGGCCTGAATCTGTTGACTGATCTCTCAGGCATCGAATCACAGCACCGCCAAGTCGGCAGGCTCGGGCATGCGTGCGCGTGCCCCCGGCCAATGATCACGCCAGGAGCGCGAATCATATATATTCTATTTAAGTGTCACAAAGATTAAATATTTTGTTTTTCAGTTTAACTCATGGATGGCATTGTGTGTCAGGGCTCTTTTGATCACTGAAAACAATATCTCGGACACCTGTGATCATTAGATTGGCAGGTGAGCCCAATTTAAGGAAAATCTACTAAAGGAGGGTGTTCCACATTATTAGGCAGAGCACCATTTTCAAGCAATACAGGGAAGAAAAAGGATCTCTCTGCTGCCAAAAAGAGTGAAATAGTTCAATGCCTTCGACGAGGTATGAAAACATTAGATATTTCACGAAAACGTAAGCGTGATCATCGAACTACTAAGAGATTTGTGGCTGATTCAGAGCACAGACGGGTTCGTGCAGATAAAGGCATTTTGAGGAACATTTCTACCAGATCCATGCATCGGATCAAGAGAGCAGCTGCTAAAATACCATTACATAGCAGCAAACAGATATTTGAAGCTGTTGGTGCCTCTGGAGTCCCATGGACATCAAGGTGTAGAGTCCTCCAGAGTCTTGCAACTGTGCATAAACCTTCTATTCGGCCACCACTAACCAATGCTCACAAGCAGAAATGACTGCATTGGGCAGAAAGATACATGAAGACTAATTTTTAAACGGTCCTGTTCACTGAGGAGTGCCGTGCAACCCTGGATGGTCCAGATGGATAGAGTAGTGGATGGCCACCCTGTTCCAACAAGGCTGCGACATCAGGAAGGCGGTGGTGGAGTCATGTTTTGGGCCGGAATCATGGGAACAGAGCGGGTCGGCCCCTTTAGAGCCCCCGAAGGTGTAAAGATGACCTCTGCAAAGTATGTGTAGTTTATGACTGACCACTTTCTTCCCTGGTACAGAAGGAAGAACTATGCTTTCCGTAATAAAATCATCTTCATGCATGACAATGCACCATCTTATGCTGCAAAGAATACCTCTGCATCAATGGCTGTTATGGAGATAAAAGGAGAAAAAGTCATGGTGTGGCTTCCATCCTCCCCTGACCTCAATCCTATTGAGAACCTTTGGAGCATCCTCAACCAAATGATCTATGAGGGTAGGAGGAAGTTTGCATCCAAACAGCAGCTCTGGGAGGCTATTCTGACATCTTGCAAACAAATTCAAGCAGAAACTGTCCAAAAATTCACAAGTTCAATGGATGCAAGACTTGTGAAGCTGCTATCAAATAAGGGGTCCTATGTTACAATGTAACGTGACCTGTTATAATGTTTAAAAGTTAAAATGGTGTTAAACGTTTGATTGAAATAGCTTTTGATTTCAGTAAATATGCTGCAAACACAACAAATGACGATTTTCAGTTCTTTACAACTTATAAAGTGTTTTGAAACTTACTGTGCATAATAATTTGGAACAGTGCATTGTAAGTTTTTTATGTTTTAAAAAAATCCTGTTATCATTAGGAGGTTTGTTCAATAAAATTTGAATTGTACTCTTAATAGTTGATAACATGAGAATTATGCTGACTGTTATTTACATCAATTATTTAGGTAAATTAGAAAAATATAATTTGCATAATAATTTGGAACACAGTGTAATAATAAATAGCCACTGCTAATCTCTCTCTTCCTGTGCAGGGTGGCTTGTCTTGTATCAATTCAGCCCCCTGTAGTTTTCTACAGCAGTCTGTAGTGGGTAAAAATGCTGAGTTCCTCCCACAGCTCTTCTCTCTGCACAATCTATGTACAGCACAGTGATGATCAGGGGCGGACTGACCATTCGAGCTCTCGGGCACTGCCGAGGGCCCGGGGTCAGTAGGGGGCTCCATGAAATGCCCCTAGTACCTTTTTTATAGACTTTTTTTGAGTGCGGACAAGGACACAGTGGCCCCATGATCCCCAATGGCCCGGGGGCCCCATTAGTTGTCAGTCCGCCCCTGGTGATGATATCACGGTTTCTTTTGCATGGCAAATAACTGCATTTTCAAAGGTATTTAGTGCACACAAAGTGGAATTCTATACAATGTCTTGGTTGAGAAATAGGTTTTTTGCCTGAAGGAGGGTGAGAAGGGTGCTATACTGAAGACATTCTTGCCTGGAAGCAAGTTGGTCATGTTGTGAATTAAAGAGGTATTCAATTCTGGAATATGTATTTATTGGGGATAAAAGGAATTATTTCTTTAGTCATTGTTTATTGTAGGGTGTAAAGTGCACCAAGGATCATATTGAGTCAAAGCTGCAACATGATATTTGGTTTGGCATAGGGTTCTGTATGGAACTGAAGATGGGAGGTAGATTTAGGCTCAGTTTACACCTGCGCATTTTAGCTGCGTTGTGCTGAAAAAAATCCACTTTCTGGTTAAATTCACCCAGACTCCACCATTTGGTTCACATGCAATGTACTATTGACACAATAACTTTAAAGATTTGATCTATAATGCTGAAAGGTGTGAGTAACAAGAGTACTGGGTGAAGGATTGCATATACATACAATTTTTGCATACTCTGCATATTTTTGAAAGAAAAATGTCTGTGCCGTAGCAAATTACAGTAAGCTTGGCTTTAATGTGATTGTGATTTTTTTAAAAAAATCAAATAAATTCAATTTCAAATAAATGTACATAATTTTAATAGTAAATAAAAATGGGTATTGGTTATAAATTTGATTTGGCACATATAAAGCCCTAGTAAACTAGAGGGGTTATTTACTAATACTGGAGATTGCAAAATCTGGTGCAGATCTGCACAAAAAGCAAAGAGGTTCCAGGTTTATTTCCAAAGCCTAATTAAACAAGCTAAAGTTAGAAGCTGATTGGCTACAATGCACATCTGCAAAATTTCCTCAGTGCACCAGTTTTAATAAATCTCTTCTTTTGTATAGATCCTAATTGGAGTAAAAAAAATAATTCAATTGTTAAGAATTGTCCCTGGATAATTTTCTGATTTGTTGCTGACAGTCTATTCAAGAGTTGCCTTTTAAGCAGCACCTCACTGCATTAAAAACAAAAAAAGTTAAAACACCTAGAAACCACACATGATGCACCACAGGTATACCACAACTTCCCGCTGTATACCCCTATACCTAATGGATGCATGGATTGGTGAAAGAATAAAAAATGTCTAGTACTAGGACAGCATATGCATGTCACAAAATAGAATAGGTTAAAATGTGGAAACAAAAACAAAGCAGATGTTGCCACACTGGAAATATTATGTATCATATCAGAAACAGAAGTTCCACTCACCTGTCAAAAAATAAAAGTCAGCAGCTACAAAAACTGTAGCTGCTGACTTTTAAAAAACAGCCACTTACATGTCCTTTGGTCCCATGGTGTGTACCCCGTAGCACGTTTCACCTGCCATCCTGGATTCCAGGTACCCTATATTGACCAGAAATACAGGTTGTTATACACTTCAGAAATAAGAGCATAAACACATAACCACATAAACAATAAAATAAATATTACACATTGGGATAATCATCCCACACTGATTAGATAATGCGGTCAAGTTAACACAAGATTCATCCCAACATGTAGGAAACTTAGGGAGGACTTTCAACCAGACAGAAACAATAGGTGACTCAATTAACTCAAATAACAATCGTACAAATACACAACGGTAAACACATCAAATCTTGATAAACATATTACAGCAATAGACCTCAGCATCAGGTTGTTTTGAGCTTATTATATTAACATCTGCTTAGAGTCTCTGAGTCTAGGAGGGTGGGTTGAAGCAGTCAATGCTAATTTGGGCACAGTGACCCCAAATCTGTATCCTGATCTTCCAGTTCTCTCCACAGTCTGTGTGTTTTGGGGAGACATGGACTTGAATCCAAAGTAAAACTATTCCAAAAGGACCCCCATGTCCACACCTTCCAAAGAATAGAGACATCTCAAATACCAGAGCCCATATTCAGTAGGCAAAGGCTAGCCTGCAGTCTACTCCAAAAGACCCTGTTCTGGTTGGGTCTGTCACAAAGGGCCTCTACCCCACAACTCTGATCTGGTGGTTCCACAATAAAATTGCATCATCAATAGCATCCACCAATCATGTAGATTGGTGTCAATTAAGATTAATTATGACTGCCAACCAGCCAAAACAAAAAACAAACAAAAAGGAAGGACACCTGACCTGCCTGCTCCCAATGGAGGCTCCAGGGCTATGGGAAAGAGAATAGTAAAACTCTGTTAATTTAGTGATGCATGTCCAAGAATTAATAAATATTAAATTCTATTTTGAATATTAAATGTTCAAGCCATGCATTTATTTATATATTAACTAAGAAATATGCTTCAAATCTCTACTGAAACTTTTGAATGAACTGCAACCAATGCTTCATTTCAGCTCTGAACTGTCCTTATCTTGTACTCCTTATGTACTTCCTATTTAAGCTGTTCAGCAAGTATTCTCATAATGCTGTTGTTATCACGCAGACAGGCCATGTTTATTCTTCTGTTTGCATAAGCCTACTGAGGATGGCATTACAGAACTTTAAAGCATAATTGAGCATCACAACCTTTTGTTTAGTCAAGCCCTTGAAAAACTCATCTCAATTTGACTTTAATCTGGTAAACCCTTTCATGTGAACTGCTAACCTGCTTGTGCGATATTACAAAATCACTGGGTTTCAATAACTCTTAACTGTGCCTTTTTGGCTTCTGTCAAAAGAATTATTGATCCTAACAGTATCCACATACTGAAGCTACTGAAAACAGCAGTAAACATTGCTATGATATGAAATCACTGATTTTGCATACTGGTCACAGTTGACATCAGACAATTGAACTGTTAAGGTTGTTTAGTAGGTGTGGACATATTTACAAACATTAGTCTAATAGAAAATAAAATATTTATCATCATCATCATCAAACATATGTTGTTACAGAAGAAAAAAAATAAAGAATATATAACACAAAACAAAGAAAATGAGGGTTATTAGTTTTGAAGTACACATTGTTTTACACAATTGAATGTATCAGTTTAGAAAAAATCTGGAACACTTATTTTTTCATCCTATATTTTGTCATATTGTAAAGCTCCTTTCTGTAAACACCAGAACATTTTCATCTGTGCCTTCCCTATAGTGGCACACACACACTTGCGTGCACACACATACACTTGCATGCATGCAGATTCGTACAAACGCACACACATACACGCACACACACACACACACACACACACACACATGTACACGCGCACACACACACACACACACACACACACACACACACACACACACAGGAACTATACTAGAAAAAATACCCACCCCAAAAAAATGTAAGCTTTTGGTATAAGACGGAGAGAGTTAACTCCTTGACACTGCCTATATGCAGACGTAGCTTCACAGAAATGGGTCTTTATCTGTGACGCTAGAAACATGCATAGCTCTATTTGTGCTGGAAACACACTACACAGTGCAATCCCAGCACATAGACCGAGCTCTCACCAAGAGTGCTGGGTCTTGTACTAATGATCAGGACTTGGGACTCTTGATTCCCAGTTACCTAATCTTTATAATAGCCTCTGATTGGCTATCACAATGATTAGTCACTGTGCAGCCAGCCCCTGTTTTTCTTCTGAATGGAGAGAAAGATACATTGACTTACTAAAACTGGAAAGTACAAAATCTGGTGCAACCCCAAATAGAAACTAATTAGCTTCCAGGTAAAAAAAAATAAAATAGAAAACAATTAAAAATATAGCTAGATCAAGGTTTAATCTAGGTCACTGTCAAGGTTAGTGTTAGGGTCAAGGTAAGGGTCAAAGGTCAGAGTCAAATGTCAGGATCAATTTATTTTGAATAGGCTTTTTCTTCTAAAAAAACACTTTTCAAATTAGTATCAGTGTCAGTTAGTGTCAATATATTTCAGGTAGGATACGAAAAACCAAATAGCGTTTCTTGGCCTTACTATGGGTACAGACAATGAATAACATACACATATGCGGTATCACTGCAATCCTCAAGCGCAGGAGAATTTTTTTGGGCTGATATTTGGTGGTAAGTTATGGTTATAGCAAGAAATATACAGCTAAATTAAAAAAAAATACTTTGGCCCAGTTTTTCTTTGATAATAAAATAATCAGGGGATATCCAATATCATTGCAATGAAATGTACAGTTTTACTAACACACGTCAAAGTTGAAAAATTGTGTTCATTTGTTTTACTCTCAGTCACCAAGGGGTTAAATAACACATTTTGTGAGGCTCCTTTCCTAAAACAGTTGAAGACTTCTATGTCAAGCCTGAAGAACCATGGGAAGTGAAGAAACTCACACACTTAGTTGCATCCTCCAAGGCACTGCCAGTGATTTTCAGGCTTTGCAATTGAGGAAAAAGTACAATAGAGATCTGAAGGATTATAAGGATAATGTTGTTTTTAAATGGCAGCTAGAACGGCTCAATAATTTTGATGACAATGACCAGCAAATGCCCCCACTTAAGTTGAGCAGTGGAAAAGATACAATGGTGGTCCCTACTCCACAGGTTAGAGGTTAGGACAAAGATATGGGTGTGTATCAACCATCCCCTATGGACCATGACCATCAAGGGAGAGCCCATCAATTTCCATTTAGGGGTAAACAAAAGAATGGTGAGGGTAGATTTGTAAAAAGTACCCTACCCAATATCCCCCAAATAACCAGGGGAATTATGGTTTCTACCCTCCCCAAAGATTTTTCACTTCAAGAAGAGAAGGAGACTGGGGTTGTTCACCTCGGGAGTATGGATGGAAGGATCAATATAATAGTGGCTACAAAACGAATTCACCATCTGAGAGATACAATGTAGCAACTAATAACAGATATGCTCCCCTAACTAGAAATGAAAGGGATGTTGAACAAAGAGTCATCAGGGATCATCCTTCAACTTCCTCCTATGATCACGGTTACAGAAGGAAGCCTGATGATAGCGGGGGATATGATCATCACTGTTTTCATTCAGCAAAAAGGACAGGATTCAAAAGAAATATAGACACAAGAGAGGGGCTAGTGGGGGAGGCTCTTACACTCCAAAAAGGTGGCGAGTTTAAATGGGAATGGTAAGATTTCAATTAGGGAACAGGAGACAATTATCAAGAAAGGCCTTAAGTTTGCACCACCATGTAATTTAAGTAAATTTCAAACATTTATTGATGTTCATAAGTATGTGTGAAAACATAATGTCAAATGGTATCTCATTATTAACCCAATTAGGAATCGGTCAATAATTTTTTCTGGGTTGTTCACTCCAATTTGACTATCACCTCACTATTCAATCCCCCTGGTAATGCATACCCTAGTATTTCTCTTTTATATGATTTAGCTTGCATAGCAGTGAGGTACTCCATTCTTCTAATCTCAGCGATAACCTTCACCAATTCCGACCGCGTAGGAGGCGTAGTGGATAGCCAATGCATAGGAATGGTTTTCTTGGCCACTGTTAAAACATGGGAGGGAAGTTTCTTGGCAGGTTTGGAGAGGCCTGTAAAAGGCAGGCCCAGTAAAAAGTGAATGGGATCAAATGGGATATGCACCTGTAGTGGATTGTTATAGACAGTCGTTTTATTAGATGATCAGTAAAATGACAATTTTATAGTTTTGCTACTTTCTGTTTCTTGCTCTTTAAAAATTCCTTACTCTCTTAAGTAAACAATCAGATATAGGTTGACAGAACAACGATGATAATTAAGATGGCGCCTTCATCCGGAGTCTCACCCTAGGTGACTCATTAGGAGAAAAGTATCTTTTAATGTAAACAACCCCCATAAAAGGGAATGAGTCTTTTTGGGGAAAATGATTGGAAGATATCAACACGGATGGAAGAACACGCAGAAACCCAGTGGACTTTTCACCCAATCAATGTTTATGCTTTGCCTGCATCATAAGCCCTATAAATGATACTGTTAGTTCCTCAATAAAACAGAATTTTAGGAAGTTGACATACTGCAACAGTGTCAGTGTCTTTCTTCCACGTGCACGTAATTCTATATTAATTTGGCTCACTGGTAGATCACGGTAAACGGTCTGTAAGTGACCAAGTCCAAAACATACCTGTAGAAGTAGCTGCAAAAGGCTAAGGACCTCTCTCCAGAAAGGTGCAATGTGTTGGCAAAGCCAGAAAATGTGGAAAAGAGTGCCACTTTCCTTGCCATATTGCCAGCAGACAGGAGAAACCCTCGAATTGCGAGCATGAAGAACCTCAAGGGCCTTATACCAAAACATCAAAATTTTATAGGTGTTTTCTTTATATACCACACATATAGAAGACCTAGAGGTGGCCTCCCAGATCCTGCTTTATTGATCTAAGGGAATATCTTGTTGAAGGATTCTGGGCCACTTTCGCATATTAAGATGTGTATCAGAGGAAAGGGGACAGGTATCTTTAAGCAACTTGTAGACAGAGGAAATTAGTCCCCGTTGGTATGGACCCTGAATACAGATGCGTTCAAAAAGAGTAGGCTTTTCTAGGGTCAAGGAGGGAACCTTGGAGGAGAAGAAGTATTGTATCTGTAGGTAGACATAATACTGATGAGGATGCATGCGTGTGGCTTTTTGTAACTCGAGAAAAGGTCTAAGCTTTCAGGTCACTGGGAGGCTTTGCCTCCCTCTGATATTATCGCGCTGTTGGCCATCTTGGATATGGTTCATGTGAATGCTTTTAATTGTTATACAGCTTGTAAGTAGGATCCTATTTGTGCAAATAAAGAAGTTTTTGATACGTACTGCACTATGAGAGGCATGTTTTTTTCTTTCATGACCTTGTCTGGCACTACACTTTGAGTTTACATTCGAGTTGGAGTCTGGGAAGTTCCATGTTTTGGGGGTGATATGGGAAGCCTGCCAGTGCTCTACATTATAAAGCTAATTGGGACCCCCTGTAATTAAGGGGTCTCCATTTCTGGTAAGCCTCCATTCTTTACTTTGGTGGTGGTATGCACTCTGGTGACCAGTTGAAGCAAGTTTATTTGCATTTACAGCATTTTCTACAATAATACCATCGATTGTGGAATTTTCCCATACTTACTATGGCTTTTGTCTATATGGATGTTTTGATATTGTTTTGTTTTTGAAAATTTTCTACTAACCTTTATGTATACTTGAGGTGAATTTTTTGCACATTGAGATACAATGTACATATACAGTGTATTGCCAAAAGTATTGGGACGCCTGCCTCTAAACGCACATAAATTTTAATGGCATCCCAGTCTTAGTTCGTAGAGTTCAGTACTGAGTTGGCCCACCTGTTGCAGCTATAACAGCTTCAACTCTTCTGGGAAGACTGTCCACAAGGTTTAGGAGTGTGTCTATGGGAATGTTTGACTATTCTTCCAGAAGTGCATTTGTTAGGTCAGGCACTGATGTCGGACAAGAAGGCCTGGCTTGCTGTCTCCACTCATCCCAAAGGTGTTCTTTCGGGTTGAGGTCAGGACTCTGTGCAGGCCAGTCAAGTTCCTCCACCCCAAACTCACTCATCCATGTCTTTATGGACCTTGTTTTGTGCACTGATGCGCAGTCATGTTGAAAACGGAAGGGGCCATCCCCAAGCTGATCTCACAAAGTTGGGAGAACAAAATTGTCCAAAATGTTTGGTATGCTGATGTCTTAAGCGTCTCCTTCACTGGAAATGAGGGGCCAAGCCCAACCCCTGAAAAACAACCCCACACCATAGTCCCCCCTCTAGTAAACTTTAAACTTGGCACAATGCATGGAAACCCATTGCATTAACCTCTCTACACACTGTTGTGCTGATCTGAAGGTCACACAAAGTTTGGAGGTTTTTAGCTATTGACTGTGCAGACAATTGGCGACTTCTGCACACTGTACGCCTCAGCATGCGTTGACCCTGCTCTGTCATTTTATGTAGCCTATGTTGCTGTTTTTCCCAGTTGTTTCCATTTCATTATAATACCACTAACAGTTGTCCATGGAATATTTAGTAGCAAGGAAATTTCACGGATGGATTTATGGTACCATGATTGAATTCACTGAGCTCCTAGGTGCTTGATTTTATACACCTGTGGCTATGGAGGTGATTGGAACACCTGAATTTAATGATTTGGAGGGCTGTTCCAATACTTTTGGCAACATAGTGTGTACCAATACAAAGCATACATATAGAAAATAGCAAATCCTGAACCAGTAGTAGAAGGAAGTAAGGATCCCACTGTTTTGGTTTTCTATGCCAAAATAATTTGGACCAGTTTACCTCCATATGTGCATGTTTTTTGGTAGTTGGTTAGGTCTTCCCAAAATTCTTTTTAGGCCATTCTGCAAGATCACAACAATATAAAGGAGTTGCAGTTGCTATAATGAGCATTTTGCAGGAAGAAATAGAAGCACACACACAAAAGACTTGTAACTAAGCTTAGTGCAGATCACATATCAACACATCTGCAGTTGCTACAGCCAGAACAAAAAAAAAAACAGTTACAAACCCCCAACTCACAGATAACACTGTTTAGATACTGTATATATAACATTGCTAGAAAATCATTTTTAAGCATGAGTTGTGGTTTTTTAATGATCAGACCCAGCTAAAATATGTGTCCTTTAGCTATTATAACACTCAAGCAATAGAGTTCACCACACCATTGCAATGTGTAGAATAATCCAAAACAACCTAATATCACCATTTTTCTAATCTTTGGACATGCGTTAATGTTTGTGTAGTGGGGCCATTGCTGTTTTCCTTTTAAATAACTGTGTCCCTTTTAAGACTGCATGTTGTCAGAAAGAGATTGATTGACTCAGCTCTCAGCAGTACTGGAGTGTTTGTGGGAGTTGCAGTTTCAGCACAGAGGTAGACAATGTAACTTTATACTGCACAGGACAACAGGACCAGGATGCTTTACAAGGGGGGGGGGGGGGAGCCATGTGTGGCTTTGCAGAGGACATGTGGGAGTTATTCTGCAGCCCCTACAGTTGAAGTACACTGATACTGTTTCCAGAACAGCAGAGGTTGCTAAGGACAATGGTTATCTACAGCAGCTGAAGTCAGCAGCAACTGTAATCACTGGAACCAGTCACCCCGCAACAGAAGTAACCAACAGCAATGACATCTCCCACCACAAAGAGAGAGGTCAGAGTGTTGGAAATCGCAGAGGAGGTGTGTGACCATACCAGGTGAGGCACCTCAGAGATTGTGCAGCATGGACAATGACAATTGACAACAGAAAACAACAGAGCCCCATTCATCATCCCTTCAAGGAGTTAACCCCTGGAGACTGTTCTTCTTGGATGTGGTGAGCAACTGCTAACCAGTGACATGTCAGTCCTTAAGAGCACTCCACCAATTCACTAACACAGGCCTGTGCAACACATAGACTCACACAGCGTTACAATCCTACAGCATACAAGTGAATTTGGGACTGAGCCTAAAGAGATGTCAGTTTAGCTGGAGACATATTGCTGCTATAGTTGCAAGGGGTTAATACTGATCTATAGCTACACCAGTATATACATGAATATTGTGTTTATTTATGTTATTGTGCCAATTCTAGAAGGTTTGTGTATTCAGTGCATTTAACTGCTATTTTCCAAGCTAATTTGCAGTCTATTTGCAAAGTTTTACCTGTCTTATTAAACCTGTTATAAAACTTCCCACAAGGTGTACTGGTGTGCTGTGGATCCAATATATATACATATATGGTTCATCACTGAAGTGAGGACAGAAGTGCCCGTTAATTCCAGCGGCTCCTTCGGGGGTGAGCGCTACACATGGGGGTTCGTCCAGGATACCTTCTGGTCCCAGAAGTTACAGAGTGATAACCACCTCTACTGGCCAATCCGCCGTGATGGATTCTGCTACTGCAGCCAAGTGGTGTGAAGAGAAAAATGGCAGGTTGGGTCTCTGTGTAATTATGTGCCTCAGAGGAACAAGTCCAGAAAGTAGTGTCAACTTTATTACCTGATTAGAAGACATTCGTAGTGGACCTGGATGTTGATCAGGCAGCCTTCAGTACTTATGCTCTGTTAGAATGGAAGAGGGGGATGTCAACCTGTTTCCAGGGGTTTAACATTCGGTTGCCAGGGGACCTTGAAGCCCAGCTTATACAGACAAGTATGCTGGATGAACACCCTGAGATTACTAGCTCAAAAGCATCAGGATCATGAATATCACACACTACTTCCACTCCAAATACAGGGTTCCCTCCTGCTACATTTTTCCCTGATATGGGAAAGCTGGTGGAGACTTTAGTCCAAAACTCAGCTGCGTCCATCAATTATGGATATTGCAAGCTGCCTTGTGCCACCTGGGGAAGAGGAGTATGAAACCTGGATGGACCAGGCTATGCAAACACTAGAAGATTGGGATTAGAGATGAGCGAATCGAAGTAGCCGAAGTGGAATTCGAGTCGAGTATCGGAAAAATTTCGACGCGCGAATCGAAATTTTTCCGAAAATGGCGGCTGACATGTGCGGCGACGGAGCGGGGATGTCTGGGAAGGCGCGCAGACAAGGCGCGCTGACCCATAATGCATTCCTCAACGACATGTGATCGCATCAGCCAATCAGCAGCCAGCCAGCTAGCACTGTGTAATGGTCGAGCTATAAATAGCGGCCATTTTGGAATTCTTCATTTGCCTGCAGTCATTGAACAGAGGCAGACCACTCTGTATTAGGGACAGGGACAGAGTTAGGGCCACAGAAACGATACTTGGGGACAGAGAAACGATACTTAGGGACAGAGAACTATTACTCAGGGACACAGAATTGTTAATTAGGGCCACAGAATCGTTACTTAGGGACAAAGAAACGCTAGTTAGGGCCACAGAATTCATACTCAGGGACAGACAGAATTGTTACTGAGTGCCAGAGAATTGTTACTTAGGGCCACAGAAATGTTATTAGGGCCACAGAATTGTTACTCAGGGACAGACAGAATTGTTACTGAGTGCCAGAGAATTGTTACTTAGGGCCACAGAAACGTTATTAGGGCCACAGAATTGTTACTCAGGGACAGACAGAATTGTTACTGAGTGACAGAGAATTGTTACTTAGGGCCACAGAAACTTTAGTTAGGGCCACAGAATTGTTACTCAGGGACAGACACAGAATTGTTACTGAGGGCCACAGAACTGTTACTTAGGGCCACAGAATTGTTACTCGCACAGACACAGAATTGTTACTGAGGGCCACAGAACCGTTACTTAGGGCCACAGAATTGTTACTGAGGGCCACAGAACTGTTACTTAGGGCCACAGAATTGTTACTCGCACAGACACAGAATTGTTACTCGCACAGACACAGAATTGTTACTGAGGGCCACAGAACTGTTACTTAGGGCCACAGAATTGTTACTCGCACAGACACAGAATTGTTACTCAGGGACAGACAGAATTGTTACTGAGTGCCAGAGAATTGTTACTTAGGGCTACAGAAACGTTATTAGGGCCACAGAATTGTTACTCAGGGACAGACAGAATTGTTACTGAGTGCCAGAGAATTGTAACTTAGGGCCACAGAAACTTTAGTTAGGGCCACAGAATTGTTACTCAGGGACAGACACAGAATTGTTACTGAGGGCCACAGAACTGTTACTTAGGGCCACAGAATTGTTACTCGCACAGACACAGAATTGTTACTCGCACAGACACAGAATTGTTACTCAGGGCCACAGAACTGTTACTTAGGGCCACAGAATTGTTACTCGCACAGACACAGAATTGTTACACAGGGACACAGAACTGTTACTGAGGGCCACAGAACCGTTACTTAGGGCCACAGAATTGTTACTCGCACAGACACAGAATTGTTACTCGCACAGACACAGAATTGTTACTCGCACAGACACAGAATTGTTACTCGCACAGACACAGAATTGTTACTCAGGGACACAGAACTGTTACTGAGGGCCACAGAACTGTTACTTAGGGCCACAGAATTGTTACTCGCACAGACACAGAATTGTTACTCAGGGACAGACACAGAATTGTTACTGAGGGCCACAGAACTGTTACTTAGGGCCACAGAATTGTTACTCGCACAGACACAGAATTGTTACTGAGGGCCACAGAACTGTTACTTAGGGCCACAGAATTGTTACTCGCACAGACACAGAATTGTTACACAGGCACACAGAACTGTTACTGAGGGCCACAGAACCGTTACTTAGGGCCACAGAATTGTTACTCGCACAGACACAGAATTGTTACTCGCACAGACACAGAATTGTTACTCGCACAGACACAGAATTGTTACTCAGGGACACAGAATTGTTACTCAGGGACACAGAACTGTTACTGAGGGCCACAGAACTGTTACTTAGGGCCACAGAATTGTTACTCGCACAGACACAGAATTGTTACTCGCACAGACACAGAATTGTTACTCAGGGACACAGAACTGTTACTGAGGGCCACAGAACTGTTACTTAGGGCCACAGAATTGTTACTCGCACAGACACAGAATTGTTACTCGCACAGACACAGAATTGTTACTCAGGGACACAGAACTGTTACTGAGGGCCACAGAACTGTTACTTAGGGCCACAGAATTGTTACTCGCACAGACACAGAATTGTTACTCGCACAGACACAGAATTGTTACTGAGGGCCACAGAACTGTTACTTGGGGCCACAGAAACGTTAATCAGGGACACAGAATTGTTACTGAGGGCCACAGAACTGTTACTTAGGGCCACAGAATTGTTACTCGCACAGACACAGAATTGTTACTCGCACAGACACAGAATTGTTACTGAGGGCCACAGAACTGTTACTTGGGGCCACAGAAACGTTAATCAGGGACACAGAATTGTTACTGAGGGCCACAGAACTGTTACTTAGGGCCACAGAATTGTTACTCGCACAGACACAGAATTGTTACTCGCACAGACACAGAATTGTTACTGAGGGCCACAGAACTGTTACTTGGGGCCACAGAAATGTTAATCAGGGACACAGAATTGTTACTGAGGGCCACAGAACTGTTACTTAGGGCCACAGAATTGTTACTCGCACAGACACAGAATTGTTACTCAGGGACACAGAATTGTTACTCAGGGACACATAATCGTTTAATTAAAGAGTATGTCAGACAACATGCAGAGGAGTGGCAGAGGAGGCAATGTTTTAGGAGCGAGCAGACGTGGCAGCAGAGGAAGGGGTCGAGGCAGCACTATTCGCAGCCAGAGGCCAGTGCTCCCGGTGTCATCCAGCGGTCGTGTCTCCACCGACAACCCTGCCGTCATCGATTGGTTGGCTCGGTCGTCTTCCTCTTCCCAGGTCACCTCTGACACCTACAGCCAATGGTCGGTGGGTACGTCAGACACAACCGTTAGTTGGCATGGCCCGGGACCAAGCCCACTGAAATCACGTGTCCTCTACCTGCCCCTGTCCTTTGGTGTTCCCTCACCAAGCGAAGTATCGCATGCTGTGGGCTCAGCCCCACTGTACAGTGAGGAAGAGCTAACAGAGGGCGGTCAGGAACGGGGGGAGACATCCGCCTTTTCAGCAGCCAGGCGAAGAAGTAGTGGCGAGGAGAGTGGCCCGGTAGCCGGTCTAGAGACAGGTCTGTCTCCTGACCCAGACGCAGCCGAGGGGGCTAGTAGTGAGGCGGAGACCCTACTTGATGATGAGGAGGTTGATCGCACTTGGCAGCCTCGTCGTCATCAGGCAATTTCTTCCGCATCATCAGGAGAAGAGGGTGGCAGCTTGGCAGTGAGCGAAACAGTCGGTGGGTTGCCCAGGAGACAGCAGCAGGGTCGCAGCAGTGTCAGTGGAGCCAAACGGCCACGGAGTAGAGCACCAGCTCCACTGCAGCCTACCACCACGGCCAGTAGTGGTGCCGGTGTGCACGGAGGAAGCAGCAGTCAGCCAGTGAGGAGTATCGGGGGCAAAGTTTCCTACTCGGCGGTGTGGCAATTTTTCGTCAAGCCGCCCGAGGAAGTAAACGTAGCCGTATGTCGACTATGTGGCCAGAAAGTCAAGCGTGGCCAGGGGGCCCATGTTGGGACTACAGCGTTGCGGCAGCATATGCAGCGTCGCCATTTGGTGGCCTGGGAAAACCGTGATAAAGATACGGCGGTTCTGCCCGCCCTAGCCCCCGCTCCATCACCCGCTCCGTTACTTGCTCCGTCTCTGCCATGTGCCACTTTCAGGTCTCCTCACACTGCTGGTGTGTTGAATTTTTTGACATAGGGTGCTGGCAGATTACGGGCCTCCCATAGCTGCTGCCAGGCCCCTAATCTGCCATGGGCCCCTATATACCGCCTCCTCATGCTGCTGCCAGGTCCAGAGTCTCTCATGGGTCCCTGTACGGCCTCCCATTGCTGCTGTCTCCATCGCCACACTCTGCCATGTGCCACATTCAGGTCTCTTCACACTGCTTGTGTTTTCAATTTTTTGACATAGGGTGCTGGCAGATTACGGGCCTCCCATAGCTGCTGCCAGGCCCCTAATCTGCCATGGGCCCCTATATACCGCCTCCTCATGCTGCTGCCAAGTCCAGAGTCTCTCATGGGTCCCTGTACGGCCTCCCATTGCTGCTGTCTCCATCGCCACACTCTGCCATGTGCCACATTCAGGTCTCTTCACACTGCTTGTGTTTTCAATTTTTTGACATAGGGTGCTGGCAGATTACGGGCCTCCCATAGCTGCTGCCAGGCCCCTAATCTGCCATGGGCCCCTATATACCGCCTCCTCATGCTGCTGCCAAGTCCAGAGTCTCTCATGGGTCCCTATACGGCCTCCCATTGCTGCTGTCTCCATCGCCACACTCTGCCATGTGCCACTTTCAGGTCTCCTCACACACTGCTGGTGTGTTGAATTTTTTGACATAGGGTGCTGGCAGATTACGGGCCTCCTATAGCTGCTGCCAGGCCCCTAATCTGCCATAGGCCCCTATATACCGCCTCCTCATGCTGCTGCCAGGTCCAGAGTCTCTCATGGGTCCCTGTACGGCCTCCCATTGCTGCTGTCTCCATCGCCACACTCTGCCATGTGCCACATTCAGGTCTCCTCACACTGCTGGTGTGTTGAATTTTTTGACATAGGGTGCTGGCAGATTACGGGCCTCCCATAGCTGCTGCCAGGCCCCTAATCTGCCATGGGCCCCTATATACCGCCTCCTCATGCTGCTGCCAGGTCCAGAGTCTCTCATGGGTCCCTGTACGGCCTCCCATTGCTGCTGTCTCCATCGCCACACTCTGCCATGTGCCACTTTCAGGTCTCCTCACACTGCTGGTGTGTAGAATTTTTTGTCATAGGGTGCTGGCAGATTACGGGCCTCCCATAGCTGCTGCCAGGCCCCTAATCTGCCATGGGCCCCTATATACCGCCTCCTCATGCTGCTGCCAGGTCCAGAGTCTCTCATGGGTCCCTGTACGGCCTCCCATTGCTGCTGTCTCCATCGCCACACTCTGCCATGTGCCACATTCAGGTCTCTTCACACTGCTTGTGTTTTCAATTTTTTGACATAGGGTGCTGGCAGATTACGGGCCTCCCATAGCTGCTGCCAGGCCCCTAATCTGCCATGGGCCCCTATATACCGCCTCCTCATGCTGCTGCCAAGTCCAGAGTCTCTCATGGGTCCCTATACGGCCTCCCATTGCTGCTGTCTCCATCGCCACACTCTGCCATGTGCCAATTTCAGGTCTCCTCACACTGCTGGTGTGTAGAATTTTTTGACATAGGGTGCTGGCAGATTACGGGCCTCCCATAGCTGCTGCCAGGCCCCTAATCTGCCATGGGCCCCTATATACCGCCTCCTCATGCTGCTGCCAGGTCCAGAGTCTCTCATGGGTCCCTGTACGGCCTCCCATTGCTGCTGTCTCCATCGCCACACTCTGCCATGTGCCACATTCAGGTCTCTTCACACTGCTTGTGTTTTCAATTTTTTGACATAGGGTGCTGGCAGATTACGGGCCTCCCATAGCTGCTGCCAGGCCCCTAATCTGCCATGGGCCCCTATATACCGCCTCCTCATGCTGCTGCCAAGTCCAGAGTCTCTCATGGGTCCCTGTACGGCCTCCCATTGCTGCTGTCTCCATCGCCACACTCTGCCATGTGCCACATTCAGGTCTCCTCACACTGCTGGTGTGTTGAATTTTTTGACATAGGGTGCTGGCAGATTACGGGCCTCCCATAGCTGCTGCCAGGCCCCTAATCTGCCATGGGCCCCTATATACCGCCTCCTCATGCTGCTGCCAGGTCCAGAGTCTCTCATGGGTCCCTGTACGGCCTCCCATTGCTGCTGTCTCCATCGCCACACTCTGCCATGTGCCACATTCAGGTCTCCTCACACTGCTGGTGTGTTGAATTTTTTGACATAGGGTGCTGGCAGATTACGGGCCTCCCATAGCTGCTGCCAGGCCCCTAATCTGCCATGGGCCCCTATATACCGCCTCCTCATGCTGCTGCCAGGTCCAGAGTCTCTTATGGGTCCCTGTACGGCCTCCCATTGCTGCTGTCTCCATCGCCACACTCTGCCATGTGCCACATTCAGGTCTCTTCACACTGCTTGTGTTTTCAATTTTTTGACATAGGGTGCTGGCAGATTACGGGCCTCCCATAGCTGCTGCCAGGCCCCTAATCTGCCATGGGCCCCTATATACCGCCTCCTCATGCTGCTGCCAAGTCCAGAGTCTCTCATTGGTCCCTATACGGCCTCCCATTGCTGCTGTCTCCATCGCCACACTCTGCCATGTGCCACTTTCAGGTCTCCTCACACTGCTGGTGTGTAGAATTTTTTGACATAGGGTGCTGGCAGATTACGGGCCTCCCATAGCTGCTGCCAGGCCCCTAATCTGCCATGGGCCCCTATATACCGCCTCCTCATGCTGCTGCCAGGTCCAGAGTGTGTCATGGGTCCCTGTACGGCCTCCCATTGCTGCTGTCTCCATCGCCACACTCTGCCATGTGCCACATTCAGGTCTCTTCACACTGCTTGTGTTTTCAATTTTTTGACATAGGGTGCTGGCAGATTACGGGCCTCCCATAGCTGCTGCCAGGCCCCTAATCTGCCATGGGCCCCTATATACCGCCTCCTCATGCTGCTGCCAAGTCCAGAGTCTCTCATGGGTCCCTATACGGCCTCCCATTGCTGCTGTCTCCATCGCCACACTCTGCCATGTGCCACTTTCAGGTCTCCTCACACACTGCTGGTGTGTTGAATTTTTTGACATAGGGTGCTGGCAGATTACGGGCCCCCTATAGCTGCTGCCAGGCCCCTAATCTGCCATGGGCCCCTATATACCGCCTCCTCATGCTGCTGCCAGGTCCAGAGTCTCTCATGGGTCCCTGTACGGCCTCCATTGCTGCTGTCTCCATCGCCACACTCTGCCATGTGCCACTTTCAGGTCTCCTCACACTGCTGGTGTGTAGAATTTTTTGACATAGGGTGCTGGCAGATTACGGGCCTCCTATAGCTGCTGCCAGGCCCCTAATCTGCCATAGGCCCCTATATACCGCCTCCTCATGCTGCTGCCAGGTCCAGAGTCTCTCATGGGTCCCTGTACGGCCTCCCATTGCTGCTGTCTCCATCGCCACACTCTGCCATGTGCCACTTTCAGGTCTCCTCACACTGCTGGTGTGTTACATTTTTTGTCATAGGGTGCTGGCAGATTACGGGCCTCACATAGCTGCTGCCAGGCCCCTAAACTGCCATGGGCCCCTATACCGCCTCCTCATGCTGCTGCCAAGTCCAGAGTGTGTCATGGGTCCCTGTACGGCCTCCCATTGCTGCTGTCTCCATCGCCACACTCTGCCATGTGCCACTTTCAGGTCTCCTCACACACTGCTGGTGTGTTCAATTTTTTGTCATAGGGTGCTGGCAGATTACTGGCCTCCCATAGCTGCTGCCAGGCCCCTAATCTGCCATGGGCCCCTATACCGCCTCCTCATGCTGCTGCCAGGTCCACAGTCTCTCATGCCATGTGCCACTTTCAGGTCTCCTCACACTGCTGGTGTGTTGAATTTTTTGACATAGGGTGCTGGCAGATTACGGGCCTCCCATAGCTGCTGCCAGGCCCCTAATCTGCCATGGGCCCCTATACCGCCTCCTCATGCTGCTGCCAAGTCCAGAGTGTGTCATGGGTCCCTGTACGGCCTCCCATTGCTGCTGTCTCCATAGCCACACTCTGCCATGTGCCACTTTCAGGTCTCCTCACACTGCTGGTGTGTTCAATTTTTTGACATAGGGTGCTGGCAGATTACGGGCCTCCCATTGCTGCTGCCAGGCACGTAATCTGCCATGGGCCCCCGTACCGACTCCTCATGCTGTGACGTTGCAACAAGGTGGAATTCAACCCTACATATGTTAGACCGCCTTTACGAACAGCGAAAGGCCATCACAGATTTCCTGATGTTAAAAGCGGATAAAGGTACTCCCTGTGTAACTTAGATGTCAGCCATTGGCAGCTCATGCGTGACACCTGCGCTTGCTCAGGCCCTTTGAGGAGGCCACGCTATTCGTGAGTCGGCAGGACTATGGGATGAACGACGTCATTCCTCTGTTGCACGTCCTGGAACAAATGCTGTTAACAATGGCTGGTCAGGGTGCGGTAGACGTGGCGCACAGATCTCAACGCCACATGACCCCTGTGGGGGCAGGACAGGAAGAAGAGGAGGAGGTAGAGGAGGACATTGGTGCTCAGGAATTATTGAGTGAAATGGGTGGTTTTTCCACTCAGCGGACAGGAGTGGAGGAGCAGGAGCATCTGGTAGAGGAGGAGGAGGAGGAGACAGAGGACCCAGACGCACCGTGGCAGTATGCTGTGGAGATGGAGGCAGGGAGTCCCTCGCATTCCTTGGCACAAATGGCCCATAGCATGCTCGCTTGCTTGCGTAGCGACAGCCGAATAATAACCATCAGACAGAGGGATGACTTTTGGCTGTCCACCTTGTTGGACCCTCGCTACCGTTCAAAAATGGTGGCCTTTTTCACACCTGCTGAGAGGGAGGCCAAAATAACGTACTATAAAAACCACCTATGTAGTCAGCTGGTCTCTGCCTTTCTGCGCCAACGTCCATCCTCAGACACTGTGGGCCCTGTGCACTCGCGTTCCGCTGCCATGGCAGCAGGGGAGGGGTGGGGTGGTAGGAGCAGTGGCAGCTCCACCAGCAGCGGCTGCCTCAGTCTGCAGTCGATGATGAGTAGCTTTCTTCACCAGCGCAGTGAGGAAACTACTAACCAGCCGCAGCAGCAGCAGCATCAGGTGGACCTGGAGCAGGACCTCAAACAACAGGCTTAGGCCTACTTGGACAGCACCCTGCCAACCGAGGTAGACAATCCCCTTGACTACTGGGCAACGAAACTTGACCTTTGACCCCAACTAGCTGAATTTGCCCTTGAAAGGCTGTCATGCCCGGCCAGTAGCGTGGCATCGGAGCGCGTGTTTAGTGCGGCAGGAGGTATTGCAACTCCGCGGAGGACACGACTGTCCACCCAAAGTGTGGAGAGACTCACGTTTGTGAAAATGAATCAGGCGTGGATTAGTCTGGATTTCAAACCACCAGTTCCTGACACAACTGACTAAATCCGCCATGAATCATGCCCCAAACATGTGCCACTTTCAGGTCTCCTCACACACTGCTTGTGTTTTCAATTTTTTGACATAGGGTGCTGGCAGATTACGGGCCTCCCATAGCTGCTGCCAGGCCCCTAATCTGCCTTGGGCCCCTATATACCGCCTCCTCATGCTGCTGCCAGGTCCAGAGTTTCTCATGCCATGTGCCACTTTCAGGTCTCCTCACACACTGCTGGTGTGTTCAATTTTTTGTCATAGGGTGCTGGCAGATTACGGGCCTCCTATAGCTGCTGCCAGGCCCCTAATCTGCCATGGGCCCCTATACCGCCTCCTCATGCTGCTGCCAGGTCCACAGTCTCTCATGGGTCCCTGTACGGCCTCCCATTGCTGCTGTCTCCATCGCCACACTCTGCCATGTGCCACTTTCAGGTCTCCTCACACACTGCTGGTGTGTTCCATTTTTTGTCATAGGGTGCTGGCAGATTACGGGCCTCCCATTGCTGCTGCCAGGCCTGTAATCTGCCATGGGCCCCCGTACCGCCTGGTCACGCTGCTGCTGGGTCCACAGTGTGACATGGGTCCCTGTACCGCCTCCCATTGCTCCCACTCTGCCATGTGCCACTTTCAGGTCTCCTCACACTCCTGCTGGTTTCCATTTTGTCATAGGTTGCTGGCAGATTACAGGCCTCCCATAGGTGCTGCCAGGCCCCAAATCTGCCATGGGCCCCCGTACCGCCTCGTCACGCTGCTGCTGGGTCCACAGTGTGACATGGGTCCTTGTACCGCCTCCCATTGCTCCCACTCTGCCATGTGCCACTTTCAGGTCTCCTCACACTCCTGCTGGTTTCCATTTTGTCATAGGTTGCTGTATGGCCTCCCATTGCTGCTGCCTCCACCGCCACACTGTGGCTCCAAACACTGGTTTTGGCCCCGTGACTGGCCAAATGAGTGAAGTGTGCGGTGATTCTAAGATCGACGGCACTCATCTGCATGTCATACTGAGTGACAGTATTATTTCTCTTCCCCAGCAGACTCCAAGGGCATTTAAATTAAAGGTACAGTGTTCTGCACTAATATTAAGTCTCTCTGAAGCCTAGAAACACCCTTTTTAAAGTTAAATTCACAGCGAATTTATTCGACTCGAATCGAATATTGTCCACGAATTCGCCGAATCAGTCGAATCAAATTTTTCATTTCTTCGCTCATCTCTAATTGGGATGTTCCAGAGGCTCAAAAGAAACAGCGAATTACTGAGAATTACTGAGAGTTTGAAAGGTATTGCAGCAAAAGCCATTAGAAATCTGAAATTCAGTCAATAGTCCTGTAAAGCTTGCAATTATCTTCGCATGTTACAAGATGAATTTGGACATGCAGAGAAAGCTACGGATTTAATCTACCTGTTTGAACATTCATTTCAGCGGGAAGATGAACAGTTGTCTGAGTATATTTGACTACTAAATAAAATGCTCTAACAGATTGTACTGAAGAAAGGAATAGAGCCTACAGATGTAGACCAAGTCAGAATGAAACAGATCCTGAGAGGTGCACTGAGCTCAGACTCTATCTGGATTCAGTTGAAGACTTTACAAGGAGGTACTTCACTGCGATACCCTGAGCTTATCAAGAAGGTACAGGAGGAAGAAGCCATCTTGAAGGAGAAAAAGAAAGGATCAGGGAGCTGCCTGCAAAAGACCTGGCATCGAAACCATCTACTGCCCCTGAGTGAAGCTGTCAGAATATATGTGAGAACTTCATCATCCAAACCATCTTCTTCCAGACGAGTTCCAGTCACCAGGTCTCAATCTCTACCATCGGATGAGGCTGCAGTTGGAGAAGATGACAGTGAGGATGATCTCGAGGTTGGATGGTTGTGGCCATCACACCCAGTTAAAATATTTGTGTCCTTTAGCTATTGTAATACTCAAGCAATAGAGTTCACCACACCACTGCAATGTGTAGAATAATCCATAACAACCTAATATCACCATTTTTGTTATCTTTGGACATACGTTGATGTTTGTGTAGCGGGGCCATTGCTGTTTCCCTTTTAAGACTGCATGTTGTCAGAAAGGCTCAGTCCTCAGCAGTACTGGAGTGTTTGTGGGAGTTGCAGTTTCATCACAGAGGCAGACAATGTAACTTTATACTGCACAGGACTACAGGACCAGGATGCTTTGCAAGGAGGAGGGGGGGAGCCACATGTGCCTTTTTCAGAGGACATGTGGGAGCTAGTCTGCAGCCCCTACTGTTGAAGTACACTGATACTGTTTCCAGAACAGCAGAGGTTGCTAAGGACAATGGTTATATACAGCAGCTGAAGTCAGCAGCAACTGGAACCAGTCACCTGAGAGCAGTTACCGACAGCAACGACATCTCCCACCACAAAGAGAGAGGTCAGTGTGTTGGAAATTGCAGAGGAGGCGTGTGACCATCCCAGGTGAGCCACCTCAGAGATTATGCAGCACCGACAATTGACAGCATTTCTGTGAAATGGGGGATTCAGTTGTAATTAGGACAAAAAAACATAAACAGTAATAAGAACACCATAAAAGGTTTAAAGTCTTGCTCATTCTTCTAAAAATGTGTCTGTTGAAGAGATTTCTCATTACTTTCTGTCCTGATGTCCCAATAGGAACACAACCATCAATTAAATCCTGACAGTAACTCGAACCTTCTCCTGCTCCATAATATGTACAAAATAAATAATTTTGGCTGGGGTTATGCCTTAAATTGTTTTTTTAACTCTCATAGTTGTTGAAGACAGCTAAATAAAAATGTTTCTGTATAAATCTAAAATTCATTGTGTTCCATTTCAATGTAAACAATTGCACAGTATTACTAAGGAACTGTCTATAGCACGAATTTCTATATTTTGACATTTTTGTCATTTTTTGTTTCACATTTTGATGGCAGATTTGAAAAAACTCTTAGTAAATAGCAGCTGTTTCAACTGGGAAAAGGTGGCAGTGTATGTGCTGTTAAAAACAAACATTTTAGTGATCCTGCCATTTTTACCATCCTTGACACTTAAGGATGCCAATGGTAAAGTAGGAGAGAAGGTAGCATCAGTCTCATCAAGTGTATTGGCAGAAGCAACATATGAATGTCATTCCCAACATTTGCTCAAAGTGCCTGCATAAAAATACTTAACAGTGTTAAACTAATCTGAATGAATATCTATTTGTTTTGTGCCAAGGATCTCAAACCATGTAGCAGCTGCTGTTTTAAAAAGTATCTATTTGATGCTTCTCAACTGCAAATTCATAAAATATTATATGGTAGCGCCCACTACAGTATCTCCCATATTTATCAAGCAATTACATATACAGGTATGTATACTCATGACTTAATTTCATCATTATCAACAGTTCTTAAATGTGAACAACGAAATTGTGATTTGGATCAGGATTATGATGAACAAGCAGACAACCTAATTGAGAGGTTATTGAAAGAACATACTACATACAAAGTTAAATTGAAAAGAGATAAATGTTTTAAAGATAAAAGAAAATGTGTCAGGAAGGAAAATGACATCAACAATTATATCAAATGTAATTTTGAGAGGGGCATACAATCTGAGGATTAAAGAGGGCCATGAAGGGAAAACTGCATTTAATACTAGGAGCAGACACTACAAATACCTTGTAATGCCCTTTCGTCTCTGCAACACTCCTGCAGTTTTCCCAGGAATTTATTAACAATGTCCTCCAAGATATGCTGCAGCAAAGTGTGGTGGTATGATATTCTCATATATTATAAATCTGTAAGGAAACACCACACAGACATCTCTCGTGTGCTACAAAGGTTGAGAAAGAACAATCTGTATTGCAAGTTGGAAAAGTGCGCATTTCCTTGTGAACAGGGTACATTTTGGGGTTATCTCATATCTTCTGCCCAGAGAAAATATCTGCATTCTTACAGTTGCTTCGACTCATATGTTCTCAACAACATTTTCTTGGCTTTGACAATTTTTATTGGAACTTTATTCATAATTTCTCTTATCTGGACAAACCCTTGACTGATATGACCAGAAAAGAGGGCAACCCACAGAATTGATCTCTGGATTCCATTAAAGTCTTTGAATATGTCAAGGCTGCTTTTGCTGTAGCCCCAGTGCTGCCACATCCTGATCCTATGTTACCCTTCATTCATGCATCTGGAATAGGCACTCTCCTGTCTCAACGTCCTACCTCTGTAGGCCCTATGCCCTCTTGTGGCTACTTTTCTAAAAAAATGTCTCCAGCAGAATGCAATTATGAAACTGGGGACACACAATATTAGCCATAATTTTAGCTCCTAAAAAATGGAGGCATCTCTTCGAGGGTACTACTGTGCCAGTGCTCAATTTGACTGACCATAAGAATCTCACATTCTTGTCTGAGGCTAATCACTTATCTCCTAGAAGGGCTCGGTGGGCCCTTTTTCTGTCAAGCTTACCCGGTATGAAGATATCCGGTATTATCGCAGCAGTTGTTCTCCTCTTACAAAACGGAGTCTGCTCCTACTCCTGCAATACCTCCGGACCACATTTTGGCCACTATTAGCACTAGTCTCACTTCACCTTTTGGGTGAGAGAATTCTGGCTTCTCAGATCCAATCTCCTCCTGGAAAACCTCATGACTGCTGCTTTGTCCACGAGAATTTCCTCACTGCTTTTTTCCAGATCTACCATTTTCTCCCAAAACAGCTGGGCACCCAGGGAAAAATAAACTTATATGGCCTATGTCTCAACAGTTCTGGTGGCTTAGTCTCTGTGCTGATGTAACTGCCTTGTCCCGTGTGTGCTCAGAATAAAACACCCTAACACGTTCCAGTAGGTCTTCTACAACCCATACCCTGTGGAGAGAGGCTTGGACACACTTGTCTATTGATTTTATCATGGATTTACCTAACTCCCAGGCCAATACAGTTATTCTTATAGCAGTTGACCGGTTTTTGAAAATATCACATTGCATTCCGCTAAAGAAGTTGCCTACGTCCAAAGAACTTTATGTGCTCTGGAGGTCTTTCGGTTACATGAGTTACCTAAGGTTATCATTACAGACAGGGCTATCTAGTTTTTGTCCAGATTTTGACAAGCCTTTTGTGCACAGTTGGGAATTCAGCTTTTTTTCTTGGCACAACACCCATAGTCCAAAGTGGCCTCAGAACGGGCAAACCAAGCCCTAGAACAATTCCTACGATGCTATATTTCAGACCACCATAACAAGTGGTAAGACCTGCTCACAATAACGCCATCAATTCCACCTCCCGTTTATCTCCGTTTATGGTGAATTATGGGTTTCAGACATCCATGTTGCCTGATACATTCATTCAGCAGGAAATTCCTGCCTTAGAGGAACATCTTCAAGAACTCCTTTCCACTTGGGAGGAGATAGAAGAATCCCTGTAATGCTCCAGAGAGAGGTACAAACTCCATGCTGACCGCTGATGCCCACTTGCGCCCTCCTACTAAGTTGGGGAGAGGGTCTGGCTGTCTTCGCGTAACCTCCGGCTCCGTGTTCCCTCACTTAAACTGGAACCTCTCCATAGGGTTAACCCAGTGGCATACTGTCACGATCCGCCTGGCGGCGTTTCTCTATTGGTCCACAGTATGGAGTTCAGGGCGTGGGGTCTAAGTCCCAATCTGCTTATTCACCAGGGCCCCTGATGGTGGGGATGGACTTGGAGCAGACTGAGACCAGGTCGCGACCCCTGAGTACGTCCGACAATGGTAGAGAGCACCATCAGAGGAGTGCGGGGTAAGGAGTCTAATGTGAAGAGGCTGGCAGACCTGGTAACCAGGAACGATCCCTGCAGGATGGATGGATTGTCAGGGTGGCTGGAAGCGTAGTCGGGCAGGCCAGGTCAGCAACGTGTGGGCAGCGAGGTACCGGAGGAGAAGGCAGAGAATGGTCGGGGTCACAAGCCGGGTTCAGTAACTAGCGGACAGCGCAGTACAGAGGGTCAGGCAGAAGGATGGTCAGGCAAGCCAAGGGTTAAGCAGGATACAATCAACAGGGTCAGGTACAATGCAGAGGTTGGCAACACAGGATCAGAGCACAAAAGACCAAACGGCAATTTGACATACCTCTAGTCCCGTTTAAATAGCCCACCCTGCGCTGTCATTGGTGCCAGGCGCACGTCCGCGAGTGTGCATGCGCGGTCATTGCGATTTCCCAGGTCCCGCTGCTCGCTGGTTAGGACGCATCGATGTCCTGCACATGCGCCGCCCGGCAGGGACACCGATCTCTGACACATACTCATTAGATCTTCCTTCCAACGTGCGTATTTCCAACGTATTCCATGTTTTTTTATTAAAACCTTTGGTGTGTAACTGCTATACTACCTCAGTAGCATTCTCTCACCCAGTTCATGTTGACAACCATGAGGAATATGAGATACAATAAATAATTGACTCCCATAGGTTTCGTGGATGGATACAATCTCTAGGTCACTGGAGGGATTTATGGTCCGAAGGAAAGCTCTTGGGTCTCATTCTTGGATGTACATGCTTCTGCCCTCCTCCATGCTTCCATTTACATTTTCCTCTCAAGCCTGGTGCTCCCCCAGGGCGAGGGAGTACTGTCATGTTTGGGCTCCTGCTATTTAACGAGCAGCTCTTTTCTTTCAGTGTTCAGAAGCTGCTCAGCTGTCGGTCATTTACCAGCCACTCATTATCTCCACAGTGAGTCATCTGGATACCATTACCTGCCTCATTAGTCCAGTCCACAGCCAACCCTTTGTGCTATTTTAGCAGCTTAGCTCATTTCCTCCTTACTCTTGTGTGGTCTATGATCTCCAGTGTGTTCCTGCCTGGGTATAACTCGGTCTGGCTGACTTCTCTTCCAATACCTGTTTCTGGTTTTTGCTCCTGGCTACGCTGACTTCTGGTTTCCTGACTCCGGCTCGTCTGATTACCTGCTCTGACATCCAATCCCTGGCTTTATTTTTTAATATGTTTTTGAACTGTGTTATTTTTACTGTTTGCTTAAATGTGTGATTTTTAACTGCACTTTGTCTATGCCTGGTTTATGGTTCCTGACATGTACACACACTCAGATACATACATACATTCAGATACATACATGCATACAGGCACACACACTCCGATGTGTGTGTGTATATATATATATATATATATATTCTCAGATATATACAGTACATACACATATACACACTAAGACACATACATACATACACACACTTCAGATACAAACATATTCACTCATACATGCTCAGTTATATACATACACACATATACAGTCATGGCCAAAAAATATTTGCACCCCTGCATTTCTGTCAGATACTGCACCACTCCTAGAAAATTGTTGCAGTTGCAAATGTTTTGGCATTCTCATGTTTATTTCTTTTGTTTGTATTAGTATGACACAAAAAAGTGGAGAAGCAAAAGAAAGAACCAGGAGAATGCCTAAACATTTGCACTTGCTACAATTTTCCAGGCAAAGCCGTGCAGTATCTGACAGAAATGCAAGGGTGTCAATATTCTTGACCATGACTGTACATGCACACACTCAGATGTAATACATACAAACCCTAAAACACACACACCATACTATCGGATAAATACATACACAATTAGTATGGTACCCAGCAGCCAGCTTCCCTCCAATATCGCTGTCCAGCTGTTCCCTCACTGGCACTGTAGCTCCTTTCTCTTCCAGCCCAGATACAATTGCAGCTCCTCTCAACTAGATCAGTCGGTCTAAGTGAACAGCCCTGAGACAGCACCAGTAGCTGTAGCTACAAAGTATTAGAAACAGCGGGCCAGAAACCTCTGTATCCCTCCATAGACAGAGACAAGTCCCTTATAAGTAGGGCTGTATGCATCAAGGCAATTGAAAATATTTTGGGGCGTGTCCAAGATGGCGACCGGACGAGTCACATGACCGGGAGCTCCGGCGGGATTCCTCTCCAACCTCGGGCATCCAGGTCGTATAGGAGGGCGGGGGCGAGCGGGTTACTCACCCGTCCCTGCTGCAGTGCGGTTGGGAAGTCTTGAGCGCTTCGGGCGCCGTCCTGCGGTGACGACCCGGTGCGGCCTGCTGCGGCCAGGTGCAGCCGTGGCATCCTCCTACGGATCAGCTGGTGGTGGTGAGACGGGAGCGGGAAGGGGGACGGCTGGTCACCCCCCCTTCCGCGCGTGCAGGGAGCAGCTTACTTGTCTCCCCTCTGGGTCTGGCGATCCGCGCCGGAGGGGCATCATCATCTTCCTCCCTCCCCCCCATAAGTGACACAGGGGTGGTGAGGCCTAGTGCGGCCCAGTGAGCACAGATCCTTCACCACCAGAGCACAGATTAGAGGTGATCCTAATCACGGTCAGCGCACTACCCAGGCACCTATACCTCCTCCCAAAGTCTTCTGTCAGTAGTCCAGGGCCCATCGGGGCAGCCCCCACACAAACCCAGGGACCACCGGCACATGGTAGAGGCCTTGCTATAGCCCACACAGCAGGGAGCTGTGCTGAGGTTAGGCCTACTGAAGATTCTTCCCCTGTAGATTCATATAGAGAGACGACAGTGATAATCACTATATCCACACAGCAATATTCAGTGTCTCCCCTGATTTGCCTATCCTCCCCAGCCCGTAGAGGCTTTCAGTGCGAATTAGGGCGTGTTTGCATCTACCTACCCACATCTTCATTTTCCTGTTTTGGGGGTTCCAGCATGACCCCAAAGAAAATGGCAACTTAATACCCTGAGCCTTGACACACGTAGGTGGGGCTACGCTTACATGACAAGGAATCGCTGCTAAAATGGGGAAAGCAGACAGGAAAGCTAACACTCCTCGCTCCAGATCCCCACGCCGTACAGGTGGTCCTGCTAATCGAGGCATCCCGGAATTATTCCGTTCTCTCACTCCGGATCAAACAGATTCTTCCACCCTTGCCTCCCCACTACATTCGCCTGCAAAAGAAATTCCCTCGCAGCCAATGAGCTTGTCAACAGCTACTGCAACTGGACGCTCTGATCCTCCCCCTCTCACCATGGGGGATTTGAAAGCGATTGCATCAGATATTAAAGGGACCCTTTCTGCGGCGATAGCTGAGTTACATATCGACATGCAGGCAGTGGCTCACAGACTGGACGCAGTAGAAGACACAGTTCATTTGCAAGGTCTTGCTTTTCATGATATGCGCAGGCAGGTTGACTCGCACACCTCGCACTTAAGAGAGCTCGATCGTCACATTGAAGACCTGGACAATAGGGGTAGACGACATAACTTAAGAGTGCGCGGTGTGCCTGAAGCAATAGAGCCTAGCCAATTAACCCAAGCTATTTTATCTATCTTTAATGATCTTTTAGAAAGGCCGCATGAATCTCCAATTGAGTTCGAGCGCCTTCACAGGGCTTTGCGTCCTAAAGGCAGAGATTCTGACCCACCGAGAGATATAGTTTGCTGTCTCGTCGACTTCCGCCTTAAAGAGGATATTTTACGCAGAGCTCGAGACAAACAACGCTTGCTATACCAAGACGTTGAAATCAAATTGTTTCAAGATCTCTCCCATCTCACCCTGCAACGCAGGAAAGACCTGCGCCCTCTTCTAGATATACTTCGCTCTAAAGGTATTGCCTACCGTTGGAAGTTCCCGTTTGGCCTCTCTGCAACACATTTAGGGAGATCTGCTCTCATGAGATTTCCGGAAGATCTTGCACCATTCTGTGAAACCATGAATATCCCACTACCGGTCATACCTAATTGGTCCAATGACTCTATTCGACAAGTGCAACTAGATGAAGGCCCCATGGAAGCACAGTCTAATGGCCTCTCTACCGGAGACAGACGACGCAAATCATCTCACCAAACCTCAACTTCTCCGGTATGTAGAAGGCTCATTACCGGCGACAGTCTACCATCTTCACCTGCGCACCGCAAGGCACGTCATGAATGACTTCTCCTTGTTATCACTTCTCAATGCTTCTGAGTAAACACTCCCCCGTACCCTGAAGCTGCTCTACTGGTGGATCGTATGCGTTTAGGGGAAAGGAAAAGGAGAAAGAAGGAATTGTTTTTTTTTTGTTGTTTTCTCTTTCTTTCTCTTTTCTGTTGATTTTAGCCAAGGTTCCATTATACGCTTTATTTGACATCATTCATACTTCTGAAGCCTGGACTTAAGGGTATGTGTATCGCATCACATTGTCAAATTTTATATGTATACTGTCTATCTGTGGTAAATATTGGTTTTGTTGGCATATATCAGCTAAGGTATCCTATTGTGTGATAAAGAAGAACGAGGTGGGGATAAGTTTACTGGTGGCCTTGATTGTGCACCTATGGGTGTTAAAGATTATCTGCTTGGTCGGTAAGGGTCTACCACATTACCTTACGAACCCTGCCGGTTACAGGAGTGAAGTTAGGCTTGGGTTCCGGGGACATGGGCTAGGCCCTCTTTTGGATTGTTGCCTTCCTCTCCAAATCCCAATGTAGGGGTAAATGGTGCACTTGGATGGGGAGTCTCTGGGATCCTAGGTTTTGTGTTTCTTAGGATCATGGTTTCGTAATGTTCCTTGTCATGATCTTGGAAACAGATTCTGTGGGAGCATTGAGATTTCCGGACTAGCCTTTACATTTATTTTACCTATCCTTAAGGTGGCAGGGGATATTGGCTTACGCAGATCAATCTCGTAATATGTTGTGTCTCTCGCTCCTGCTGGGCCTTGAGAGATGATATAATGGGGTTGATTCATAGGACTCAATGCCATTTTTTTTGTACCATTATACAAACCTTCCTCTGACCCTTCTCTTATAGTTGGATCAAGGTAGACAAAGTATTCGTTTGATACTCGCACTATTCCTTCGCTCTTCCTAAATTGTTCTCTCCCTACATAGCATTTGGAATACCTTAATTGCCAATGTGGTTTCTGACAGGTTACATACCCTCTATCTAGCTATGATTATGATGGTGTTTTAGATTTGAAATTTGGGATCGTTCTATTTGATATTCTCGTTTATAGTTCACTATGTAGACGTGTCCAACTTGGCCCTACACAGTTACCTGCTTTGACTTGGAGCTTGTGTTGGGTCACGGATCGTGGACTCTTCCCCTCTAATAACCTATCTATGTTTAGTGGGTGGTGGGGAGTGAGGCACTAAACAAGTTTCCTCGTTTGGAACTAAGATCTACATTGTATCTGGGAAAGGGTGACTGACAATGTTTGGTCGGTGACCTACTTCCTAGAACAATCATAAGTGATGTTATTGCTACTGTTATGCACTGTTTCATGTAAAGTAAATATCAGTAGTTGAAATGCATATGGCCTATGATGACCACTTTCAAGTGACTCACTTACTTAATAGGCACGGTTTAATGTACCTTTCAGGTTAAGACAGTTTAGAGATTACTTTATGGTTAACTGATGACATAACTTATCAATACTTAAATTTATGGTTCACGCAACTGAACTTTACATTTTCTGGAGCTGGCCAAAGTTTTCTGATGTATATCCATAACATACAGGTCTTATCCTTAGATATGCACTCTCTCCCATACCTAACATTACACATCTTTGTTTATGAGCCTTGATGTGGTCTAGGTGCTTACCTATAATATTTTGCTTAATATGCTGTTACTTCTATTACTTCTAGTCTGCATACTCCCCCTGTTACACACCTCTCATCTCTCGATACAAATTAGCTACTTCCCACCTACGTATATGTGTCAAGGACGCCTCATGTTGGATTATTTCCCCTCTACACCTTTTTATTCAGGAGAGTTTGGCCTCTTTCAGATTGTACTTAACATTGCCAATTCGGCCGTCTCTGGGTTTGACACTTCTCCGACTGTAATTTCAGACTCCCAGCTATCATATTGATAACAACTAAGTATTGGGAGCTGTATTATGAGAAAGAATAGCTGGACTATTCTGCCTCTGGATTCTAGTCTTTATAGGAAATTGAAAGAAGATAGCTCAATACATGAATATGGGTTTATATGACATACACCTGACACTTCTCTTCTTCTTTGCCACATTCCTTGACTCTTTTCCGTAATAACTTCTCCTCTTCTCCAACATTCTGAAACTTTCTACTAGCCTTTTTCTAATCTGTATACTAGTCTCTTTCCCCTCCTCATCACCTTCCCTGCCCTCCCTTAACCCACCCCCCTCTATACCCCCCTCCCTTCCCCCCCCCCTTTTTTTTTTTTTTTTTTCTCTCTCTCTCTCCCTGCTGCTGTGATACTCATCTGGTATACTTATAGCCCTTAAGCAACCCTTTTGGGTAAATGACATGATGACTACTAACCACATATCTAATCGGTCGACTCGTACACTCTCCGTGGCCTCTCTTAATGCAAGGGGCCTAAATATACCTGAAAAACGTTCGCAACTTCTCACTTATATGAAAAGCCTTCATGCAGATGTGCTCTTTATCCAAGAAACTCATTTTCGGGCAGACCAAGTCCCTAGATTCTCAAATATTCACTATCCCACGGCATATCATTCGGCTAATGCGGAGGTGAAGGCCAAAGGGGTATCCATTTTGCTCTCTAAAACGCTCCCGTTTGAACTTACTGAATCGCTCGAGGATCCTGAGGGGAGGTTCCTTTTTCTCAAAGGCACCCTCTTTAATAAACCACTTACCTTAGTCAACATTTACAGTCCCAATACAGCACAGGTATGTTTTTTTCGTAAAATCGCCAAGTTACTTGCTACGTTTCAATCAGGTATCTTGATTTTTGGTGGCGATTTTAATGTAGCGCTGAATCCATTGGAAGATACCTCCTCAGGGGTCTCATCCATTCCATTCAAAGCACTTAAACAAATAAAAATTGAACTGAAAGATCTTCTCCTACATGATACCTGGCGTACTCTTCACCCATCGGGCAAAGACTATACATTTTATTCTGCTCCTCACAACCGCTATTCTAGAATAGACTATTTCTTCCTCTCGCAAAACGATCTATATACCCTGAAGTCTGCCTCGATCGAACCAAAGATCCTTTCGGATCATCATCCAATTATGATAACCTTGCAATTTCCGGATACACCAGGTATTTCCAAAATATGGAGACTGGACCCATTTCTCCTTACGGATGCATCGGTTGTCCCCCAGATCCGTGATGCCCTGAAAAACTATTTTCAGGAAAACACATCCATGGAAACGTCCCCTCTCATACGGTGGGAAGCACACAAATGTGTGATACGTGGTCTTCTAATGTCTATCTCAGCAGCACAAAAACGTCAGGCTCTAGCATCGTTCAACTCTTTATTGCATAAAGTTCGTACACTTGAATGCTCTCATAAACGATCAATGGCCTTAAGATGCGCTACTGAGCTAGAGCAAGCACGTAAACAACTCCGCGAGTTAGTGGAAAAGAAAACGAAACGCAATTTTACTCTACAACAAAAACTTTTCTATGAACATGGCAATAAGAGTGGAAAATTTCTTGCCCGGGCTTTACAATCTAAAAAAGCTGCTCGGCACGTATATCTGCTCCATTCTAAATTTGGTAACTCACTGAAATCGTCGTCGGATATTGCGAAGGAATTTGAGGAGTATTATTTTAACCTTTATAACTTACCCCTACCATCCAAACCAACAGGTGATACTAGGCCACGTAAGACCATTATACAGCAATTCCTTAAACAATATCTTCCTAAATCGATATCTAGATCACAAGTGAAGGATTTAGAGGGAGCTCTGACGTCGCATGAACTACAACAAGCTATTACGCAATTGAAACCGGGTAAAAGTCCAGGACCTGACGGTTTTACCAATTCTTACTACAAGTCTTTTCTTGACGTCTTGGGGCTTCCATTTCTACAGGCCTTCAACTCACTAGACACGCCAGGGCAGTCTATGCGCCATCTTTCCGAGGCTCACATCACGGTTATACCCAAAGAGAATAAAGACCATACATCACCTGCGAATTATCGTCCGATCTCTCTATTGAATGTTGATCTAAAGATTTTTGCCAAGATTCTGGCTACCCGTTTACAACAGGTAATAGATTCCATCATATCACCGGACCAGGTGGGCTTTGTTCCAGGGAGAGAGGCCAGAGATAACACTATAAGGGCCATAAATATACATCATTGGTTAACCCAAAATCAACAATCTGGATTCTTTCTCTCGTTAGACGCCGAAAAGGCGTTTGACAGACTAGCATGGGATTACCTAGAGGCAGTTCTGATTGGCATTGGACTACCTTTGCGCTTTTTGTCATTTATTCTGTCTTTATATAATGCCCCCACAGCACGAGTGCGAGTGAATGGCTGCCTTTCGGATTCCTTTTCAATCAGCAATGGGACTAGACAGGGATGCCCACTATCACCCCTCTTATTCATTCTTACTCTGGAACCTTTCTTGAACTGCATAAAAGATAATGATAACATTAAGGGGATTTTGATCAATGGCAAAATGCATAAAGTGGCAGCCTTTGCTGATGACGTGTTACTTTTCTTGACTGACCCACATATCACGATACCTAATTTGTTACAAGATTTCAAATTATTTCAGTATTTGGCTAATTTTAAAATCAACTTTTCTAAATCCCAAGCGCTTAATATATCATTGACTCCAGATGTGATTAGACAGGCGACACTAAATTTTCCCTTTACCTGGCAACGTGAAGCTATCACTTACTTAGGTATCCAACTACCATCCCATCTTACAGAACTGTATACAAAAAATTTTCTTCCCCTCTTACGTAACATCTCCAAAGACCTCCAGACATGGAACAAACCTTGGTTCTCGTGGTTTGGTAGAGCAGCAATTCTTAAGATGAACGTGCTCCCCAGAATATTATATTTACTACAGACAATACCAATTCAATTGCCAAACTCGTTCTTTCAATCGTATAAAACGCTCTGCTCATCCTTTCTGTGGTATAATAAACGTCCAAGAATTAGCTATGCCCAACTCACTATGCCCAAGCAGAATGGAGGTATTGGATTACCAGATATTAACCGTTATTACAGGGCTTGCCACCTAGCCAGGTTAGTAGACTGGACCACGAATCACATTCCTAAGGTCTGGGTTGGTTTGGAGGCTGATTTTTCTCAGACGCCTCTTTCTACCTCCCCATGGCTGAAAACTTCCCACGTCCCTTCTGAGTTTCGGAATCACCCACTTATAGGTCCCACATTACGCTGTAGCTCACAATTATTCCAGAAAAAAGAACTTTCTTCCTCTCCGAGCCCTTTCACTCCGATCAAAATGAATCCAGACTTTGTTCCAGGGATGTCTCCAACATTTCTCGCTGGGTATAACCGTGAGGATAACCTGACAGTACGTCAACTCTTCAAAGATTCTAAGCTCTTATCTAGAGAAGACATTACTCGGGCGTGGCCCTCCATCACTCTAACGCCTTGGATGTATAGACAATTACACCACTTTTTGCGTAACTCCCCACATTTACAGGATTTGTCAAGATCGCTTACTGCATTTGAGAAGCTCTGCTTTACAGACTCCCCTCAGCGGCATGTAATATCTAAGATATATTCTTTTTTGGAAAGTTCCAATACCTCTCATTTGCAGAGGGCTTGTATAGCCTGGCAACGTGATCTACAAATCCCACTCTCTCCAGAGGACTGGGACCGGATTTGTGACCACATACATAAAGGTTCCATGTGTGTTTCTACACAAGAAGGCAACTACAAAGTATTTTCCAGGTGGTACAGAGTTCCATCTGTGCTTCATAAATTTGATCCTAGTGTTCCTAACTTATGCTGGAGAGGTTGCCAGGCAACTGGCACTCTTTTGCATATATGGTGGGAGTGCCCGCAACTGCAGCCCTTCTGGATAAATGTTTTGGACATAATCGCACAAGTCACTACATACGCCCTAGACTTTACCCCAGCACAATGTCTACTCCATCATTCCTCTCTTCCTGTGAAGACCTATCGTAAGTCGCTTGCTTTACACATGATAAATGCGGCAAAACAGTGTATTCCTGTTCATTGGCGATCAGACCATATTCCCACCATGCGAGAGTGGATTCTTAGGATCAATAAGATCGCGGAAATGGAGGAGCTGATCTCAGTGGCGAAAGAACACCCCGAGCGATTCAGGAAGACATGGGCATGTTGGACTCACTTCCTATCTACTGAGACTTATCATGGCTTAATGAAGGAATGAGCGAGAAGATTTGGTAAACTGGAGAACCTCTAGAACTTTCACCCCAGGAATAATTCCTTTACTGGACTTTAAAGAGATTATAACCTTAATTTAAGACAGCATCTGTTATAACCAGGCCGATACTATGTGATGTGATTGGTTTAGTTATACTTATTTAATTCTAATCCCCAACTCCCCCCCCCCCTTTTTTTTTTTTTTTTTTCTCTCTCCCCCTATTTATATGTCTTCCTTGTCCCACTCCTCCTCACTCTGATATTACTTCCCATACTCCTTTTCCATTTCCACTCGAGTCTCTTTCTTTTCTTTTCTTTCTCGTTTTAGCAACCCTTTTTCTCATATTCTAAATAGCAATATTATTTACAAGGATCAGAACACTTCTAGATGTACAAGTGTGATAATACTTTAGAAAACTAACCCACGATTTTTGGATACGGATATGGCAGACATATGTGCCTTGAGATAATTCGTTTGTCTTGCGCCTCATAGTCTTGCTGCTTGAGCTCTCTCTACATAGAGACTAATGTATACCATATTTATCGAACATTACAGATGGTAAATATTATTATTATGGTTATACTTTTTGCATATGCTTTATTGTGGGAATTGGATGCATGTTGCTCTAAAATCTATTCTAACGTCCTATTCCCGTCTGCGATACGGGAGAACATATATGAAGATGTGCACGGACTGCGATCCGTATCTGTCTATGATCTGTTTTGTCTTTCTTACTTCAATAAAACTTTTTTGGAATAAAAAAAAAAAAAGAAAATATTTGAAGACAGGTGAGATTCTAATACTTTTCAGGTAAAAACAACCCCACACCATAATCCTCCCTTTACCAAACTTTACACTTGGCACAATGCAGCAAAGCAAGTACCGTTCTGGTAACTGCCAAACCCAGACACGTCCATCAGATTGCCAGACAGAGAAGCGTGTTTCGCCATTCTAGAGAACATTTCTCCACTGCTTTAGAGTCCAGTGGCGGTGTGCTTTACACCACTGCATCTGATACTTTGTATTGCACTTGGTGATGTAAGGATTTGATGCAGCTGTTCAGCCATGGAAACCCAATCCATGAAGCTCTCTTGGCACTGTTGTTGTGCTAATCTGAAGGTTACATGAACTTTGGAGGTTTTTGGCTATTGACTCTGCAGGCAGTTGGCTACTTCTGCACACTTTGCACTTCAGCATGTGCTGACCCCTCCTCTGTCATTTTATGTGGCCTACAACTTCGTGGCTGAGTTGCTGTTGTTCCCAGTTGCTTCCACTTTGTTATAATACCCCTAACAGTAGTAATAGCAAGGAAATTTCAAGGATGGACTTATTGCACAGGTGGCAAACCTATCATGGTACCACAATTGAATTCACTGAGCTCCTGAGAGTGACCCATTATTTCACAAATGTTTGTAGAAGCAGTCTGCATGCCTAGGTGATGATTTTATACACTTTTGGTAATGGAGTTAATTGGTTTACCTGAATCCAATGATTTGAAGGGGTGTCCCAATATGTTTGGCAATATAGTGTATATAGCCTGAACAGTTTTACTCCACTAAAATCCATGTATTTTGTATTTTTTGCTTGTAAGTATACAGTATATTTTACACTGTTGTTACAGCTGGTTATGTGGAAATATTACTACAAAATATGATAAATGGAAGACTCTATTTTGGATTTATTTCCAATATTTTTATTGAAATTCTGTAAATGACTTTAATAAATTAAACCAAATATTCAGCTAATATATGCATGTTTTAATATAAAGCATTATGTAGTGTAGGAATTTATTCAGGAATTATTTTTCTTCACAGTTATTTGTTAACTAACAACCCATAGGATATGTCTCAAAATTATTTACTAAGCAGGGTCATGTTTACCCTTGTGAAACCGCCTATGCTGTCACAGGGATGCACAAGTAAGCATAACTGCTGCAATCATTACTCTCGCTCACTATCTCCATAATCACGACTCTAGTAAACCAGGCCAGTACATCAATTTATTTTTCTGAAAAGATCTTTCTACAAACAGTTTTAACATGATTACTTGTAAAACTTGTCACTTTATTTTTAGGCACAATATTAATTTAGCTTGATTTAGTTTCATTTTGGAGTACCAAGTTTTAGCCTGTAATTTCCTTATTCTTTTGCTACTTAATGAAACGGTCCAATCAGTAGCACATTCATTAGTGCTTTTGCAATGCATATTTGTAGGCTTAATAAAAGCAAATTGCATTTTCAAATGTCTGCAGATTTATATTCACTGCAAAAGGCTAATGGTCAATCTACACAAAACAGACATTAGAACACTGTCTGTGCAGAACTGAATATATATTATGAACTTTGTTTTTTAACTTTAATAATGTACTTCTGTTATATTTTAAATATTAAAAAAAAACATACAAAAGATTTACTGCAAAATGAAAAATGTGTTGATGGATGTACTATCATTCAGGAAATGTGATAAAAATTTATTATTTTCCACTATGAAGATACAATAAGCTGAATAGAGCTAGAACAGAATCACAGTCAACACAGTCAAAATTTCAGTAGCCAAGGACAGAACAATGTTTTAACTATATAGCAGAAAATAATAGACACTTCTATATCTTATGCACAACTGCACAAGTTTACCAGTCATTTTAACCTAAATGTAGTTTTTCTGCAAAGATGAATTCTGTGCTTTTTGAGCCTTTTAATCATCATCTTCTCTTGTTCATCAATAGTGAAAACATCTTTTACCAGTGCCAGAATTCACCAGCAGCATTATTGATCTTTTTCCATGAATATCAATGACTTAATAATAAGGAATAGGGAATCAATGGAAGGCTTGCCTGGCTATTGGAGAGAAACACAAATGTACAGTAAGTGTCACACCGTTACTCACTTCCCAAGAATAAAAAGTCCAAAGACATATCTGGATTGATTGCACTACCTCACTTCTGACATGTTCAAACTGTGAGCTGCAGTGTCTTGTGGGATGGGTGTAAGGCATTTTGAAGCAGAATTAGTAAAGGTTAAGGTTAAGAAACTTTTGTTCTACTGTATTAGGCTTGTGCTTCACATTGAAACTGGATTTGGGACCTATTTAGACTGCCACACAGCAGCCATTGGATAAACTCTTATTGAAGAGCATTCTATTTTAATATAGATTAGTATAAATGTCTTAGAGAGCCAGTCAGACAAGAAGAAAATGATCATCGGTTGCTATATTGCAAGGAAGCTAGTCCAAATCCAACCTAAACTTTTTACTTTGTTTCATTCATGTTGTAAAACTCTGCGCAAACGGTTGACACTATATAAATCCTGAATAATATTATTATTAATAATAATAATAATAATAATAAATTTGGATAGTGTGTAGAGGGTTTTGATTTCTGGCATGTTTCCATTGTTGTTTGTGAAATCACTTAGCAGATTTCACCTCTCTTTTTAAACTAAGATATGAAATGAAGAGACATGGCATCACAGAAAAGGGCACAGACATAAATAAAATGCATTCATTACAACTGTTGAAAATACCATCGTCCTATTTTTGCCACAAATGTAACAAATATTTTAAAAACAAAAATATCAACATTTCACAGCAGGATTATGCCCACATATATTATTTTGTATAGGGGTACCAAGATTAAAGTGGTTCTAAAGGCTCAAGGTTTTTTACCTTCATGCATTCTATAAAAATCCTCCTGTGTGCAGCATCCCCCCCAGCCCCCCTAATACTCACCTAAGCTCCGTCTTGGTCCAGCGATGTTCACTGGAGTATCAGCTATCCCGGGACTCCCTCTTCTCATTGGTTGAGGCAGAAGTGGGAGCCATTGGCTCCCACTGCTGTCAATCACAATCAGTGAGCCAATGAGAAGAGAGAAGGGGTGGGACCGAGTTGTGGCTCCATGTGTAAATGGACACATGGAGCAGCAGGTGCCCCCATAGCAAGCTGCTTGCTGTGGGGGCACCCAACAGGAGGGAGGGGACAGGAGAGCCTGCGGGGGACCTGAGAAGAGAAGGATCAAGGCTGCTCTGTGCAAAACCACTGCACACCGCAGGTAAGTATAACATGTTTGGTATTTTTTCTTCCTTCCTCACAAACCATTAGAATCGCTTTAAATTCATGTGATTCTACAGTACTGCTGCTTATTTATATTACATATCTCAACACATATACATATTACCTAATATATAAAACTTTATTATATATAATGCATCAAAAGCAAAATGGGAGAAGGAAAAAAGACACAAAAATGCAGTAAACGTTTAAGCAGTCTAGTGGTTATCCAGGTAATGTAATTGTCCAAATATGGTCATGACCTATATCATTTTATGATATTTTTTTAACATAGGGTTTTCAGTGTTTTCCAGGGACACCCTACTGACCATGCTCATGTTTAACCACACCCACAAAATCACACCCCTTCTGTAGTCACACCTACAAAATTATGCATCATTTTAAAGATACAACCAAACAGAATTAATCAAAGAAGCAACAACATATGCTTGTGAGCATAATGTATTTGTTCTGGAGCAATGCCAGTAGTCCCTAGGCCCTGGGTCAGAACTTTCGGGAATAACAGAGAACACAACCCCCTGTAAACATTACTGCTTAGGGATGAAAAAGGGTGGACTTAATTTTAAATATGACTTTTTAAAAACATTTCTGAGAAATACCCATTTTTCATTAATTATATTTATCTGAATAATGATTCTTTCTGGAAGCAAGCTTAGCTGCAAACTCCTAAACATTGTGACGTCTACATCATACTAGAACACATTATATTCATACTACAGGGTTAGCTTCCAGACATATGTAGATTTAGCTGTACTAGCTTCAGAAGCTGAATACATGTTACCATTCTTTCATGGAAGTTAGAAAAACTTCACTTCATGTGTTACCCACATCAAACCTTTTAACAATTCATTCCAGGAGTTTTTCCTTAGTAACAAAATTCTTTAGACAAGTAATTTCATCAAAAACACTGAATCTTTTACAAACAAAAGACACTGCCAGTTCAAAAGATCCCCTTATAGGTTTCCAATTCTACAGAATACACTCTATTGATGGTAGGCTTTCATAGTGAACACACCAAGCATTTAAATACTGAATAGCAGTACAGTAAAACTCCATGGAAATGATTATCAACACAATTCTTGTACATAATTCTTCTTCCTCTAGAAGTTGAACCTTTTTAACAGTTGAAGGAATTTTCGTTGCTGTCAATTTTTCTATCCATTCACTAAGGTCAACAGAGCTCTACAGCCAACTCCTCTTGTGTTTCTTTTTTTAATTGTATCATGAAACAATGGAATGTGAAAACTGCAACCATCCAAGGTACATATTTTTAAGATAAGAAGAAACCTTTTCATTAGAAAAAAGGACTTTTATTTTTTTTTATAATTTACTTTTTATTGATTTTTAAAGAGCTTACAATAAACAGTTGCATAGAATTGTGAAATAACAATCACAAGTCAATGAAGAACAGAAAGAAATAGGCTCATCGATGAAAGGCGTATAGATACATACAATGTCAATGCATAACACTGAATTAGCCAGCATTTTCAGACAATTGAGTGGACAAATCAGAAACAGAAAGATCCCACAGTTCCCAAACTGCTTCAAAGATGGGGACAGAGTTAGCATGCATAGCAGTGAGGTACTCTATTCTTCTAGTCTCTGCTATAATCTTCACCAGTTCTGACCATGTAGGAGGCATAGTAGATAGCCAATGCATAGGAATGGTTCTCCTGGCTGCTGATAAAACATGAGAGGATAGCTTCCTGGCAAAATTGGAGAGGCCTGGAAAAGGTAGGCCCAGTAAAAAGTGGATGGGCTAAAATGAAATATGAGCCTGTAAACATAGCTGCAAAAGGCAAAGGACCTCTCTACAGAAAGGTGCAATATGTTGGCAAGTCCAGAAAATGTGGTAAAGGGTGCCAGTTTCCTCACCACATCACCAGCAGCATCACATCAAGGGTCTTATACCAAAACATCAAAATACTACACATATAGAAGACCTAGAGGCGGCCTCCCAAATCCTGCTCCATTGATCTAAGGCAATATCATGTTAAAGGATTCAGGGCCTTTTGCACATATAAAAGTGTGTATCAGTAGAAAGGGGAAAGGCTTCTTGAAGCAACTTATAGGTAGAGGAAATTAGGCTCTGTTGGTATGGACCCTGAATGCAGATGCGTTCGAAGAGAGTAGGCTTCTCTAGGGTCAAAGAGGGGGTCTTGGAGAAGAAAAAGTGACGTATCTGTAGGTAAAGATATAATATTGGTGAGGCAGCATACAAGTAGCTATTTAAATCTCAGAAAAGGGTTTACGCTTTCGGGTCACTAGGTGGACCAAGTGTCGCAATTGAAATAAGTTGTCTTTGGCCCAGGGACTCATGCGGGCCAGAGCCAAACTATCTGGGAGGCTAGGATTAGATATGACATTGGTCAGGGGGGAACAAGAAGACAAGGCAAATCTATCCCTACACCGCCTCCATATACACAATGTAAAATGCATGGGCCCGAGCAGAAGATGTTTGTGAGAGGGGATTTCATTGTTGGTCATAAACCAGAGTAGAGAACAAGGGTGCATTGCATGCAATTGTAGCCATTCAATCTCAGCCCATTTATTAGGGGGGCGCTGAGAGGACCAGGAGACAAGAACACAGAGAAGAGTAGCCAAATAATATGACACAAGGTCTGGGGCCCCCAGACCTCTCCCAGATTGAGGTGAGAGAAGGACAGTACGGGCAGTTCGTTGAGATTTATTATGCCATATAAAGTGGAGGAAGGATTTCTGAAGAGAACGCAACTTGGACATGGGAATAGGAACAGGTAGTGTCTCAAACAGATACAGAAGCTTGGGCAGTATGGTCATTTTTAGCACATTAATCCTGCCAAGGAAGGAGATGGCAAGGTTGTCCCAAGATTTTAAAGATTGAGAAATAGCATGAAACAGGGGGGAAAAATTAGCTTCATAAAGGAAGTGGTAAGAGGAGGTAAGGTTGGTACCTAAATATCTCAAGGAGTGGGGGCACCAGTGACAGGGATAATTTGACTGAAGAGAAGATAAAAAGGTAGATGGTATGTGGAATGGTAATGCTTCAGTTTTAGACACGGTAACCTTATAACCTGACAGGGCACCAAAAAGCTGTAGAGTACAATGTAAAACAGGCAGAGTAGTGTGGGGCTCTGTCAGTGTCAGCAATAGATCATCTGTGAACAAAGACAGTTTGAAGTCACTATTATAGGTGCGTATCCCATGGATATCCAGGATGGATCTGATAGCTATAGCCAGGGGTTTCAAAGAGAGGATAAACAACAAGGGGGAAATCGGACATCCCTGGCGTGTACCATTGGACATCCAAAAAGAAGGGGTTAAGAATGATGCTAATTTGACCTGGGAAGAGGGAGTGGAGTAATGGGCTTACAAAGCAGCTACAAACGAACTGCTAAACCAAAATCTCTCTAAGACTAGAAACATACTGTATATGGCCAGCTTAATCAGTCGAATGCTTTTTGGGCATCCAAGCTCAACAAGAGAGTAGGATTAGGGGACTTATTGACAAGATCAATCAGGTCAATGGTCCTCCTGGTGTTATCTGCAGCGTGTCTAGCGGGGACAAAGCCCACCTGGTCTCTTTGTATAATCTTGGAGATACATTTGGCCAGTCTATTAGCTAGTATTTTTATAAAAATCTTGTAGTCAGAATTTAATAAGGCTATAGGTCAGTGATGGCGAACCTTTTTGAGCCCGAGTGCCCAAAACTGCAACACAAACCAACTTTTTTATTTCAAAGTGCCAACACTGCAATTAACCACTTGCCTATCTGGACGCACTGACAGACGGCACTGATCGGTGGCACTGCTGGGCATCATTGGGTGGCACTGATGGGCAGCACTGATGGGCGACACTGCTGGGCACTGACAGGTGGCACTGCTGGGCAGCACTGACAGGTGGCACTGCTGGGCAGCACTGACAGGCGACACTGCTGGACACTTATGGGTGACACTGCTGGGCATCATTGATGGGTGGCACTGATGGGCAGCACTGATGGGCGATACTGCTGGGCACTGACATGTTGCACTGCTGGGCAGCACTGACAGGTGGCACTGCTGGGCAGCACTGACAGGCAACACTGCTGGGCACTGATGGGTGACACTGCTGGGCACTGATGGGTGACACTGCTGGGCACTGATGGATGACACTGCTGGGCATCATTGATGGGTGGCACTGATGGGCAGCACTGATGGGCGACACTGCTGGGCACTGATGGGTGACACTGCTGGGCACTGATGGGTGACACTGCTGGGCATAATTGATGGGTGGCACTGATGGGCAGCACTGATGGGCGACACTGCTGGGCACTGACAGGTGGCACTGCTGGGCAGCACTGACAGGTGGCACTGCTGGGCAGCACTGACAGGTGGCACTGCTGGGCAGCACTGACAGGTGGCACTGCTGGGCAGCACTGACAGGCGGCACTGCTGGGCACTGATGGATGGCACTGATGGGCAGCACTGATGGGCGACACTGCTGGGCACTGACAGGTGGCACTGCTGGGCAGCACTGACAGGTGGCACTGCTGGGCAGCACTGATGGGTGACACTGCTGGGCACTGATGGATGGCACTGCTGGGCATCATTGATGGGTGGCACTGATGGGCAGCACTGATGGACGATACTGCTGGGCACTGACATGTTGCACTGCTGGGCAGCACTGACAGGTGGCACTGCTGGGCAGCACTGACAGGCGACACTGCTGGGCACTGATGGATGGCACTGCTGGGCATCATTGATGGATAGCACTGATGGGCAGCACTGATGGGCGACACTGCTGGGCACTGACAGGCGACACTGCTGGGCACTGACAGGCGACACTGCTGGGCACTGATGGATGACACTGCTGGGCATCATTGATGGATAGCACTGATGTGCAGCACTGATGGGCGACACTGCTGGGCACTGACAGGCGACACTGCTGGGCACTGATGGATGACACTGCAAGCAATCTCACCTCTGGCAGCGTCGGTGTGGCTTCCAACCCAGCAGCTCATTCCCATCCATGCTGAACACGTTGCCCCTGGCCCCGGAGCAGTGTGGGAGCAGTGTGGGAGCCTCTTCCTCTCTTCCGCGCCCATCCCCGAGTACATCACCCCTGGTGCCAGAGCCGCATTGGAGCCGTTTCCTCTCGTCCACGCCCACCCTGGCCCCAGAGACATGTGGGAAATGTAGTTTGATGGGGATCCAGTGTAAACGAGATCTGGATGGCCGGTCCATGCGCGCTCATCATCCTCTTCTTCCTGGCGTGCCCACTGAGATGGCTCTGCGTGCCAGCTCTGGCACGCGTGCCATAGGTTCGCCATCACTTCTATAGGTCGATAATTATCTGGAAGGGAATGGTCCTTATCCGGCTTGAGGATCACAGAAATATATGCACGTGTAAAATCATCATGTGGGTGCGACCCCTTCAAAAGATCCCAAAACAAAGTCAGAAGATGGGGGGCTAAAATGTCAATAAAAGACTTGTAATATGAGTAAGGGAGACTGTCCAGTCCTGGGTACTTGTGAGTAGGAGATGTTTGACAACATCCAATAATTCTTCAGTGGAAATGTCTGCATTCAAAGCTGTAACATCGGAAGGTGACAAACACAGCAGATGTAAGGAGTCAAAAAAGCATCAAAAGCAGCCATCTGGAGGGGAAGGTGAATATTAGGGGCTAGGCAATTATAAAGCTTCTCATAGTGTTCCCCAAATATTGTAGCCATAACATGCGGGTCATATGTGGGTTTGCCATCGGACTGGAGTACATAGCCCGATAATGAGGGGGATGTTTGAGAGTTAAGTCTATTCACAAGCATACAATGTGGTTTATTAAAAAACTCATAAAAGTTTTGCCTAGCCCAGGTGAGAGACTGAGCAGTTTTATGCAGGTCAAGAGCCCTGATTTGATCCCGTATATGAGAAACTTTCTGGAGCCAAGGTATAGACAGGTTATCTAGCAATCGACGTTCAGCTAAGGATAATTGGCATAAGAGGGATTGTCTGGCACAAACAGAGGCCTTCTTTAAAAGAGCGCCCATGGAAATAAAGAGGCCTCTAATGATAGCTTTATGGGTTTCCCATAGGTTTAAGGATGAAGATACCGAGCCAACATTGAGGTAAAAGAAAGCGTCCAGACCCTGAGAAAGCTCCTCTCGAAGTTATTCCAAGCACAGAAAACTCTCATTGAAGCACCAGTGGAAGACCTTAGGGGAGGAGTTAGGGAGAAGGAGATCAAGTGACAATGAGGCATGGTCTGACCAAGTCATCGGTTTGCTCCCTGAATAAACCAAAAAGGGGATCAGGGGGTCAGTGACAAAAAAATTATCCAATCGAGAGAACATGCGATGTGGAGTAGAATAAAATGTGAATTGCCTATGGAGAGGATGTTTGACCCACCAGGCATCAAAGAGACAATGCTCCCGAATCAGTTTGCAGAAAGTTGTCGAAGGAGGGGCATAGCCGCTTCGACGGAGTGGGGCAAAAAGCACCTTCCTATCCTTATGGGGGGGACATAACAAAGTTAAAATCCCCCCTAACAATCATGCTTGGAGTTGATAGGGAACATAACTTATCTAGAGTTTGAGAAAGAAATAACAGATGACCAGAGTTGGGTGCATACAGATTCAAAGGTACAAATGGAGAGCCCTCATACATACATTCCAACAAGACATAGCGACTAAGTGGGTCAGCTCGAGAGGAGGGGACCCTCAAGGAACAGTTTTTATGGATCAAAATACTCCGGCTTTCCTGGAGGGATCAAAAGCTGATTAGGATTGTGGAAAGCTCTTGTAGGCAAAGCAAAAAGAGTCATCCTGTTTGAAATGGGTTTCCTGAATGAAAATAATATCTGCTCCCGAGGATTTGAACACCTTCAGAGCCATCCACCGTTTTTGGACTGAATTAAGTCCTTTGACATGATATGGCTACAGCCTTAAAGCCATTGTGCAACAGTAATGGGTGTAACAGCTGTGCAACCTGAGCATACAGAAAAATTACCGTATTTTTCGCCATATAAGACACTCCGGAATATAAGACGCACCCAATTTTAAAGGAGGAAAATCTAGAAAAAAAAGATTCTGAACCCAATACTGTAGTAAAATATTTTATATCAACTGTATAAAGTTAACAGCAGTTTTAAGAACAATTTTATGCCAACCATGTAACATATTAAGAACTATCTTTACTCTCATTAACAGTCAGTAAACAGTGAAAGTAACAAAAATAAAAAATAAGGCTGTAATGTTTTTATTCGAACCCCAATAATTCCTCTTCTTCGCTGCTATCAGAAATGATGAAGGACAGATCCATGCAGTCATTGTCATCATTTTCTTCCTCACTGGTGTCAAATAAGACGTTGTCTTCTGTTCCATCCAAGGCATTACTAATGCCACACTTCTTGAATGATTTTACAACAATGTCGTCCTTCACGGAGTCCCATGACCTTTTAACCCATTCACACACTTGTGTAATAGTGGGCCTCTTCATCCGCCCAGTAGACGTCAGATCATGGTTCCCAGCTGCCATCCAGGTGTTCCACTCCTCTCGCATCAGAACTTTGAACGGTTTGTTAATAAAAACGTCCAGAGGTTGCAGCTGGCTGGTAAGACCACCAGGAATCACAGCTATTTGGGTCTTAACTTTCTTAAAGTTCTTTTTAGTAGTTTCCGTAAAGTGCACTCTGAACTGGTCAAGCACCAACAAGGAAGATTTCTTCAGAAGCCCGCCAGGACGTTTGGACCACACTTTGTCAATCCACAGCCTCATGCCAATTTCGTCCATCCACCCTTTATCATGAACGTGCACGACGACTCCCCGTGGAATTGTTTCTTTTGGGAATGTTTTCCTTTTAAAGATCAACATCGGAGGCAGTTTGGTACCATCTGCACAGCAGGACAGCACAACCGTGTAGTGGGTTTTCTCATGCCCTGAAGTTTTTACAGTTATGGTTTTGGCTCCTTTGATATCTACGGTTCTGTTAGATGGCACATCCAACGTTAGCGGGACTTCATCCATGTTCCCAATCTGGCTAATTTCAAAGTTATTCTTCTTCCTCGCATCAATAACAAACTTATGAAAAGATAGAATCTTTGATTCGTACTCCTTTGGCATTTTTTGTGCAATTCTGGTTTTGGTGCGCATAGAAAGGCCAGATCTCTTCATAAATCTATAGCACCACGATGGTGATCCGATGACATCCTGAATGCCTTTCTCCACAGCAATGCGTTTGGCCTCATAGATTATCATTTTTGTTGAGACAGAAAGTCCATTTTGCCGGTGACGTGTGATCCACTCCTTCACTTCTACCTCTAATTCTGGCCACTTTGCAGTTGGTCCACGTAAGGTGTACTTGCTTTTATCCAACTTTTGGAGCTGATCCTCCTGTTTCCTCCACTCTCTTATCATTTTCTCAGTTGGAGGTGGCCCAAAGTGTCTCTCCGCTGCTCTGTTTCCATGCTCCTTAGCAAATTTGATTACTTCCAACTTGAAAGCAACTTTATATACCAGTCTCTTCTGCTTAGACATCTTGAAAAGGAGGTACGGTAACAGTAATTTGCTGCAAGAAATCCAGAAATGAAAGAACTCACGGTTTGGATCGTTCCACGGATCAGGAGTCACGGATCGGATCTTTTTCGGATCAGTAAAAAAAAACAACAAGACAAACATACAGGTACGTTTTGTCTTTTTGTTTAATACCGGTACATCATCCACCATTGCCCCCACTCATCACGTAATGTCCACCATTGCCCCCACTCATCACGTAATGTCCACCATTGCCCCCACTCATCACTGTAAAGTCCACCATTGCCCCCCACTCGTCATCACCATCACTGTTCCAGTGCAACATTGCCCCTACATTAGTAATAATAGCCAGAAACATTGCCCCCACATTAGTAATAATAGCCAGTAACATTGCCCCCACATTAGTACGTAATAATAGCCAGTAACATTGCCCCCACATTAGTAATAATAGCCAGTAACATTGCCCCCACATTAGAAATAATAGCCAGTAACATTGCCCCCAACATAGTAATAATAGCCAATAACATTGCATTGCCCCGCTCCTCACCTGTTGTTGTAGATCCGCGCTATGGTAGGATCCACGACAGGGGTGGGCAAACGTTTTGACTTGAGGGCCACAATGGGTTCATTGGACCCGGGGGCCGGACCAAGAGTAGATGAATGATGTGTATGTGTCATCCATAGTAAGTATAGTAATATTCCCCCATAGTAAGCATAGTAATTAATCCCCCATATAGTAATTCATCCCCCATATAGTAATTCATCCCCCATAGTAATTAATCCCCCATATAGTACCGGTAATTCATCCCCCATAGTAATTCATCCCCCATATAGTAATTCATCCCCCATAGTACGGTAATTCATCCCCCATAGTAATTCATCCCCCATATAGTAATTCATCCCCCATAGTAATACATCCCCCCTATAGTAATTCATCCCCCATATAGTAATTCATCCCCCATAGTAATTCATCCCCCATATAGTAATTCATCCCCTATAGTAATTCATCCCCCATAGTAATTCATCCCCCATATAGTAATTCATCCCCCATATAGTAATTCATCCCCCCTATAGTAATTCATCCCCCATATTGTGTCAATTCACTTACCTTTGCTCCGCGCGTTCCTCTCGCCGTGCTCCCATGCCGTTCCGGTCTTCAGGGCGGACTGTGAGAGGAGAGGAGTTCGTCACGCTGCCCCGCCTACATCCTGACAGCCTCACATCATGCTCCGCGGGCCGGATTAAAAGGTCCGCCGGGCCGTATAGTTTGCCCATTGCTGATCCACGAGCAGAGGGGGTGCTAAGAAGGCCGACCGCTCCAGAGATAGGCCAAAGCCGCGGCCCTTCCTACAGCCGTGGCCGCGCCTCACGGATTCTCTCTCTATTTGTCATATAAGACGCACCAACTTTCCCCCCCCAGTTTTGGGGAAGAAAAAGTGCGTCTTATACGGCGAAAAATACGGTATCATCGATGAGACAAAACAGAAAACAACAGAAATAGAGAACCAGGTGATTAGCATGGCAACAGGCCTAGTACAACAAACAAATGTATCACATAGAACAGAGGCAGCAGAGGTTACGGCTGGAAACAAAGATATCATCAGAGATATGTACCTGGGATATTGGAGATATCCCAAGTTGTCAGGGCTGAAAGCCTGATGCACAAGGGGACAACACGGCAGCTGACCCAAAATGGCAGGTGCCTACCTCAGTAATCCACATAACAGCTGTAATCAGGACATACTAATTAGGGAGAGATAATGGAGGTTTCTAAGGCACTCATGGGGGCATAGAAACTCAATTAACAGGGTGGGAAACCTGATACTTGGAAGAGTCAAGTGGTAGGGACCACCGAACAAGGAAGTCGGGGTCGTTGGAGAGTGTGTGGAATCCTCTTCTTCACGTGTTTAGTGGGTGTCAAGATCTTGCGTGGAGTAGTAGAGGGCCTGAATGGTGTAGAAGGTTGCATAAAGGCCCAACTGTTTAAAGAAGGAGTCCGCTTCATGCAGGTCATGGAGTAAGACCTGGGCATTATCTTTGGAGACAACAAGCTTAAAAGGAAATCCCCATTGGCAAGCGATACGGTGCTGCTGCAGATGAGTGGTGACTGGCTTCAAGACACGTCTTTTTATCAAAGTGATGGGTGAGAGATCACTGAAAATCTGAAGCCTGCGTCCTTTAAATTGCAGGGGGGACTTGTTGCAGGTAGAAGTGAGCAAGGTTTCTTTGCTGTCAAAGTATTGAAAATCAATGATAATACCTCTGGGCCTGGTGCCCTTAGGAGGCTTCAGACCTAATGATCTATAGGCCCGGTCCATGCGCCAATCAACATCTGGGACTTTGGGGGCCAGAGTGGTAAACAGAGACAGCAAGTAATGCTGAAGTTGGGAGTCAGGGACTGTTTTTCAGAGATGCCATAAACAGGAATATTCTGGCGGAGCTCCCTGTTTTCCAGGTCTTGCTGCTGGATCTGTAACTGAGATATGGAGTGATTCAGATTGCATGATCCTCTTCCAGGACATGTACATATTGCACCAATTTGATTCAAGGTGGTCTGTGCAGTCTCCCAAATGGGTAATCTTCTCCCTAAGCTCCTGGGCCAGTTCCCAATTTCAGCAGAGATAGTGCAGGTGATATTGTGTAAAAATACTTGCAGTTTGTTCTCCAGGATATCCACCATCAGAGAGGAGACCACCAGAGTAGGCAAACAGGGGCATCTGTGTCTGTCCACTCCATCTCAGCGGACCCTCCGAAGCACTCACTCGTACCACCACAACTACTGGAAGCCGGGGATGCAGGCCTAGTAAAGAAGCAATCCAGCATGGAAGGCCTTGAGGAGGTGTCGTGGGTGGCTTCCAATGCCCGATTTTGCCCATTTGAGAGCACTCCCAGATCTGTGGCTGCTGCAGAAGAGTAACGGAAGGTCTGTGAAGGCTGAGGATCAGCAGAGCTCACCCTTCATATGTCCGCCATCTTGGGATGCCGCACATGCGCCCAAAAAATGGACTTTAATGTTGGATAAAGATTGATAATGCATTTCAGTGCTGTCAATAGAGACAGCCACCTTGTTGGAGCTCAACACCTCTCTCCATTGCTGACTCTGTAAATATGGAAATACCCAAAAACCTTTGTTAATATTTCATGAATGTATATAGGAATCAAGCCAACAGCTATTTGTGCACAATTGTGCAAAATGTGTGTTGCACATCCCATTGACAATACTGTCCTTTTTGAAGCCCTTCAACTTTAGAGATAACGTTATTGATATATATTTTTTTCAAGTCAACAAAATTTGTACTTATGTTATCAGCTTAAAGCCAACAACTTTTTTTGTCTAATTTAAAAAAGTTAACAACTTTAAAGGCTTGAGATGCTGAAATATTTGAGGTTTCACCCTCAATTTCCCAAAACAATATCAGCTAGTTTGGTTTATACTAAAATCCGTGGATCTTCTACTCTTTCTGCTTAAAATTACATATCTGGCAAGGACAGGGAATCATTTATATAATGTCTATATTTCTATTTATTTCTTTTTATGTGTCTTTTTATGCCTTTTTTATTTTAAAGTTAATGGCTAATGCTAGTATTTTATGTGTTATGAATTTATATGAAGCTAAGTTTGTGAACCTGATTGGGTTGCCATTGATAGAGATGTGTTTCCTTTAAGGGGATCATCTTCAAAATTCTAAGGTTCATTTAATATGTCATTTTAAAATAAGTATAACCAAGTAATGTTATCAGGGATTAGTTTATGGCCCATAATTTGTAACATTGAATGTATGCAGCGCTGTTGCGGATAGGTATATTTAATTAATCATTTGGCTGAAGGGTATAAATACTGTGACAGTAGGCAGGTTGCGTCCAGGATGGCATATATATCTGTCCGAGATTTAGGCTCTATGTGGATTTGTTCCACTAGGGGGAACTGCTGAGCCTTCAGCAGTGAGGTAATGAGCCCAGCTGAAGGTAGTGGACTCATTAGGGCCTCTATAAAACTTCCCAGCCTTCTTAGGGAGTTGCTCAATCCTAGAACCAGATCTGTTCCTGAGTAGACTGGGGAGCATCATACTTGTCTGTGCGGTGAGACAAAGGCTTGTGTGGTTAGCTTCCAACTGATAGGGACTGGGTGTAGCATAAGGCTGTACCTAGTAGATAGCTAGGGAAGTTATTGTATAGTAAGTGGCCAAGTTGGCAAGGATTTAATTTCATGTTTTTTTTGGTTTGATGTTTTTCTTGTAAATAGTGTAAATAAAACCCTTTTTTTTTCACCTACACTGCTGTTTTGCTGTGCCTGTTTTTTTGTGTTGTGAACTCACCCAGGGGGTCACACACTCCCGCTGCCGAGCAAACCCCGTTACAATACCTTTACCAAAATGGTGGATTTTGCACTTCCTGATGACTATCTTGCATTGAAACGCATCGCGGTTTGATGACACAACGTCCGCCAATGTCACATCTGCCCTGTGGAACGCACACCGCTCTGGTGAGCTTCCAGTGCAATGTACTCCATCACTGAGTAACAAAGCTGAATACACAGGGTTCCAGGTCCAGGCACCCTGCTTGTGAGTGTGTTTTATTGATTTTACCCCCAATAAATATACCATACAGGTTTACACTATGAGATGTCCCTTTCTTCTCTATTTTTTCTTTACATGGTGATATATATATTCATCTAATTTCTTGCACCTGTGGGGGTCCGGAGATCACCAATCATTTGGCAACTACTTTGTTGAGCCTCATGGATCATCTTGGGATATGAGTATATCATATATTGGAGACCATTGGAAATTTTGAGATTTACCCTTAGAAAGCACGAATGACCATTCCAGAAATAGATGGTCATTGAACAGTGGTGAGTGTAAGTCCATGTGGGGTACATTTGTCAAGCACAGTGGAACACTTTTTTGAAGATTATATATTGAGCACCAGCACTAGCACTGGGTCTACCTACTTGGGACTGGCTGTTATTGTAGATATGTATATGTTTTGTTTTTAATTATGTGCGGTCTTATTGTTTTCTGTACCTTTCTAACAGTGACATACTTTCTGGCTGATACTTTGTCCATGCATAGCACTTTTGGGTCTTTTGGATGCTATGTGTTTTGTGATGGCTGTCCTACCACAACTAGCAACTGTGAATGATACCTGGCACAAGCATCAGTTTCCTTTTTTGCCTTTGCAGATAAAATGAAAGTCAGTAAGGAGAGATTCACTTAACACAAATTTCCATGTATTTGTTGTTTTCAAGATTACATTTGTAAGATGTGATAACAGTTTACAGTAAATTTAAAGTGATTGTAAAGGTTCTGATTTTTTTTAAAAATAACAAACATGTCATACTTACTTGCTCTGTGCAATGGTTCTCTTCCCAGGTCCCCTGCCAGCTCTCCAGTCCCCTCCCTGCTACTGTGTGCCCCCAGAGCAAGCTTCTTGCTCTGGGGGCACTTGTGAATGCTCACTCCCAAACCGCCTCTGTGTGTCTATGAGACACACAGAGCACAACTTAGTCCCACCCCCTCTTTCTCCTCCTTGGCTGTAATTGACAGCAGTGAGGGCTAATGGCTTCCACTGCTGTGTCTCAGCCAATGAGGAGGATCTCTCATGCAGATCACTGGAACAGGATTAAGTTCAGGTGAGTATGGAGGAGGGGCTGAGGGGGAAGCTGCACATTGAAGGTTTTTCACATTCACGCACAGAACCACTTTAACCTGACTTGAAAGTCCTAATTTTGGTGCTCTGGTGGAGACAGGTTAAGAATGTTTTCTTTTTTTTTTGTTTTTTTTTTTAATAGGAACATTCCAGTGTGCAAAGAAATGACAAACTGCAGAATTTGTTACAAAGTTTCCACAATTCCAAGTGATGCATCCCTATAAAGAGAAAAAATCAGTTACTCACATGATAGAAACAGATATTATTCAGGTCCAATACTAAACAAATAGAGAGTTTACACTTACAAACATTATGGAAACTTATATTCCTTACCAGAGGCGGACTGACCATTTGGAAACTCGGGGTCAGTAGGGGGCCCCATGAGATGCCTCTGATACCTTTAGGTACTTGCAGAACAACAGTAAATTCTGTGGGAGTTCAAAGACCCTCTTGGCAACCTGAAGGTTTTTCTCAGTCACTTAGGTGAGTTTGTGCAGGGAGTATGCAGTGAAGCTGAGTAGAAAGGACGCAGCCCTGTTTAAGAAGGCAGGTGGTTAATCAGCAAGCCAGGTAAAACACAATTACTTGAAAATCACAGTGGCACATGATGGGTGCTCACATACCAACAGTAGATTCTGTGGGAGTTTAAAGACCATCTTGGCAACATAAGTTTACTCCAGTCAATTGGGTGAGTTTGTGCAGGGAGTATGCAGAGAAGCTGAGCAGCAAGAATGCAGCCTTGTGAAGAAGGAAGGTGGTCAATCAGCAAGCCAGGTAAAACAGAATTTCCTGAAAAGCACAGTGGCACATGATGAGTGCTCACTAGCATTAGATTCTTTGGGAGTTCAAGGACCATCTGGGTAACCTGAATGTTAATACCGGTCATTAGGGTGAGTTTAAGCAGGAAGCATGCAGTGAAAATGACAAAAAGAAAGCATCCCTGTGGAGAAGGAGATCAGCAAGCAAAAATGGATTCTTACATACCAGCAGTATATCCTGTGAAAGTTCAAGGTTCACACTGGTCAATTGGAAAAGTTTGCATCAGCTGGAATTGTGCAGTTAAGTGGAGCGAAAGGGATGCAATCCTGTGGAAATGGGCTGCCATTCACCAAAAAAGAACAAAATAATTAAAGTTTCAGCATATATCACACATGAAATATGCTCCAACAAATTTCTGCACCGCAACAATTTAGCAATGTCCCCCCAAAAAATCAGGTACCTCAATAATCGTGACCTAAAAATGTATTTCTGTGCCTTAAAAATCAAGTTGCGCAAATCCATTTTTGTGCCCAGAAAATAAAGTGCCTCCAAAATCCATTCCTATGCCTCAAAAATGTAATCAATGTACTCCAGAAATCATGTGTCTTAAAAATCAATTAATATGGCTTAAATATCATCCATGTGCCCCAACATTCAATTGTGTACCTTTTTTAAAATCATTCATGTGCCTTAAAAATAAATTTATATGTCTTAAAAATCATTAAATGGCCCAAAAATAAATTAATTGGCCTTAAAAATCAAATCATGTGTCCCAAAATTAATTCATGTCTCTTAAACATCAATTCATATACCTTAAAAATCAATTCATGCACCTCAAAAATGCATTCCTAATCTGTGCCCCATAATGTAACTACTCCTGGTCCCTGGAAAATGGGATGTCTTAAACCTTTTGCTACCTCCATGAATGAATTTACTCCAACTACAGAAAGAGGCCTGAGTCCAACTAGCCAACATGCCTATGTGTACATACAATATTTCATGTGAGTGTCCATCCACCTCCACTCCCCCTCCCTGTCTGGGAGCCCATGGGAAAAGAGTGTGCTGTGCAAGTAGTTCCAAATATATACAGTGGGCTGCTGTGCAAGTAGTTCCCAATATATACAGTGGGCTGCTTTTCAACTGTGCAGGTATGAACTAGCAGACTGGTCACAATAAGCAGCTGATAATAATAATAACAACAAGCAGTTCATGCATGTGTGGAACTTATTAATGCTGTTCATGAGCAAATGGCTTTATCAAAGCCATTTTGGGGTAGTGCAAATGCAGTGCACTGCCTGTCCAATGAAATGTTTACTATACACAACATGATCACAGGGGACAAGGCCAAAAATTTGTTGGGTGTTCTCTTTTCCCATGGACAGACCCACTGAAATGGGGACAAATGGCAACCTTATTATTACCACAGAAATGTGATCCAATTTCAGACATTTTTACTGTATTTTGGTGGGTTTATACCTGATTAGTTCTTATCTTATGCAAACAATTATCACCAAATTTATTTCAAAACTATGTAAAATTCAGTATTTGTTGGCAAAATTATTGGGTAATTAGCGATTTTACGATACAGAACACTAAAGCTCATTGCTGTAAATGTCTTTGAAATCCTTGACAATGTAGAATTTTTTGCAAAAAAGGGCTATGATAGTAACTATAGAAGATAATTTATTTCCTGCAATCTGTGTTTGCTGACACAGAAGTAAATATTGACTAACAAATCCACCATATGTCTCAAATTGTTACATCCAAGGCTAGATTTTTATCATTGGGGTTTGTAAACATGCAACCTTTGGTTATCAAATCAACAACTCTTTAGAAAATATACTTTGTTAAATTATGAAGTAAACGTATGCAATATGTGGCAAACATGATCACCTATGACTGTACGGGTGATCAAAATATGAATGGCTGGGATGTGAAACTGTCATAATAGAAGTCCAGCAAGGGTGACGGCTACAGAAAAGCCATCTACATTCCTAAGCACAACATAAAGTAAAGCAAGGCAAAACATATATGTGTAGAGTATCATATTTCTAAAATTAGAATAAAACAGAATGATTTCTGGAGAGAGTGGGAAAACAAACCAATGCATCAAAGACAACTGATGTTTAAAAATCCAGAGAGTGAAACAGTTAAAAGGGTGCGTTAATTATACAATTCTGTAGAACATTAAAAGTGGATTATAATCACAAGTAAGGCTATTAGACAATTGCATAAATAGGTAAATAGATGTAAAAGTGATTTAACATCTTTTATATGTAATGTCATGAATGTGTATAGCTTAGTTTTAAGAAAACTGTAATTAAATAGAGGAAAATAGCTTTATTGAAAAAGAAAGGTAAACTTTAACTAAGATAATTGATTCTTCCTACTTCAGGGCATTTAGATATGAATGCTGACAACAGAAGTAGAGACCAGGTCACCTGACAGTTTACCTTCAATGAACATGTCTCACCCTGCAACACAATGCCATCCACAATGAAAGCTGAATCTAAAAGATGAACTGAATAGAAACAGACTAGAAGTGTAAACAGGAACCCGTAATTGTTAGATGCTCCCTGGATAGTGAGGTTGCAAGGCAGAGTAGAATGTATCCAAAAATATGAGCATGAACTGGAGGAACCTACTGAAGGGATTAGAAGGAATCATAGGAGAAAAAGACCTCACTAAGGTATATTTTTGCTCTTAGATTATAGTAGATTAAAATTAATATTTTAAGGGTTAGGTTAAAGAATATTACGGGGAGGTTTTGGCTTTAGTGTTGGGACTAGGTTATGTGTGAAATAAAAGCTTGCTTTAAGTTAGCTTAACGTAATACAATATCTACCGTTTTTAATGGCTCCCTTTAGGTTTATGGTATAATGTGAATGCAGAACTACTAAAACTGCAACGGTGATGTCAACAACTTCTAAAAGGCACAACTTTAACTGCAGGTATAAGGTAATAATAAGAATGTACTACCGCTTTAGGAATTCATTTTCAATATTGGGTTTAAGATTTGGTTTTGTTGATTAATTTTAAGGATTGAGTGGTGGTTAACTGTTAATGTTCAGATCAGATTAGAGTTCAGAGATATAGTTGCACACATGTTAATTTATACTTCTTTTCACTATTGAAAGCCCTTTAAAAATTTGTGTCCAGTACCAAAAATCTACTTGTAAATTGAACACTTGATTGAAGGTTTTACCCCCTTCATGGCTAAAGCATTTTTTTTTCTATTCAGCACTGGCAATTTCTCAGTCATGAAACATGTACCCAAATAAAATGTAAATATTTTTTTTCACACAGAGCTTTCTTTTGGTGGTATTTAATCAACATTGTTTTTTATTTTTTGCTATATAAACAAAAAAATACCAAAAAATGTGAAAAGAAACTTTTTGCAAACAGATAATCTTTCTTCATAAATGTAGGTGTTTGGTAAAAATAAACCAAATCAGTGTATGATGACCCCTTTTTGGAAAACAGATAGTCCAAGGTATTTAGTAAGAGGCATGAAGGGTTTTTTGAAGTTGAACTATTGTGTCACAATTTTTTAGAAAATGAAGAAATGAAAAAAGAATATATATATATATATATATATATATATATATATATATACACACATACTGTATATATATACACACACACAGTATACACACCAGTGCAGTATAGAATCATCATATGACTGCTGTGGTGGATACTGACTGGTGACAGTATGTAAAAAAACAAAACAAAAACATACTATGACCAGAGCAGTACAGTATTACCATACTGACACTGCTCTGGGGTGATAATCAGGATTTTTTTACACTATGATTCCTTATTAAAGTGATGATCACAGCAATAATTTTTATGAATGACATCAAATTAATGTTCCATTGTATACAATTAGATTTATTTTCATTGCAAACAAAAAAACTACAACAAATGTACAGAAAAAGAAGAAACTTCCACACATTTCAATGTCAACGCCTCATCGCAAATTCATGCAATACCTACAAAAAGAACCAAATATCCATTGAAATAGAAATATACAATTGTTCTTAACCAAATATTACCTAACTTAGGTTAAGTTAAATTCACATTACTGCCTTTATTGTCTGTGGAAAAGAGCTCTCTCTAAATCTCATTGTTCTGGCTACCATATTCCTATACCATCTACCAAAAGGCAGCAGTTTGAAGATGCTATAACCGGGATTGAATGAATCATTCCTAATCTTCTCTGCTCTGCCCAGGCAGCAGGAATCGTAAATTTATTCTAAAGATGGAAGTCCACAACCCACTATTTTCTGTGCAGTAAAAATTATTTTCTGAAGAGTGTTCCTGTCTACTACAGTACAATTTGGGTACCATACTAAGATACAGTACACCAATACACTCTCATGTGAAGAGCTATACAAGGCCTCCAAATAGCTTTTGCTCCAAGGCATTTTCCTAAGCAGTTTAAGAAAACATTCATTGCTGAGATTTTTTTACTACCACATGTATATTATCTGACCACAAGAGAGTCTCAGAAATATATACCCCTGGGAACTTAAAGACAGAGACCTTCTCCAAACACTCACCCTTAATAAAGAGTGGAGCTATTTCAGTCTTGTTCTTTCTAAAGTCCACAACTATCTCTCTATAGTTTTCCCATATTCAAGGTTAAATTATTTGCAGCACACCTGTGCACTATTCTTTCTACCTCCTATAATATTCCTCATCCCCACTTCTTATACAACCAACTATCGTATTATCACCAGCAAATTTAGTAATGCTGTTTATATCTATGACACACAGTGCCATCGAACAGAGCATGTAAAGAAGAGGGCTCAATACACAGTCCTGTGGAGTTCCTACATTTAGTTGTTGCTCAGAGGAGGAATATTGGCCCATTTTCACCACCTGAGAACTGTTTACCAGAAAAACCTTAATTCAGAGACCGAAAAACACTTGTAGATCCAGCTTCAGCAATTTCTTAAACAATATATTTGGAATAATGGTGCTAAAAACTGAGCTGTAGTTTATGAAAAGCAGTATGAAATAATTTCCCAGACCCTCCAAATTACTCAAACCATATGACTCAAAACCACCACAATAGCATCCTTTGTGCATCTGTTTGCTCTATACGCAATCTGATGGGGGTCAAGACTGCCTGGTAAACTTTGCTTATTTTACTTCATTACTGATCCCTCAAAGCGCTCCATAATGATTGTGGTAAGTGCTTTTGGCCTGTAATCATCCAGATATGGTGTCCTCTGGTGTACATAGTTGTTTAGAATAGTTAGAGGCTTGCTAGAAGCCTGGGTTTAGATAGAGGGTTACTTCAGATCAAGCTGGAGGGCTCTACAGGTCAGTCCTCTGGTACCTCCCCCTGCTCTAGAAACTAGGAGAAGCTTCTAGAATCCAGTAGGCAGAGGTGAGGAGGGGCTTATCTGCACATTTATGGGCGTTTGACCAATCCCAGGTAGAGGAACCTGGCAGTGTAGCAGACCAGCCCATAAATATAGTCTGGCCAGCAGGAGAGTCGGGTGGAAGATGAAGTGCTGAGCGGTAGCTTGGGAAGGGGAACCAGAGAAGAGCAGTTCTACTTCCAGGATGGAGGCTGAAACCTGAGGGAGGAAACAGTAAAGCTGAAGCAGGGAGCCCCACTGTCCGGCAGGACAGTGACGGTCAGCCTGCATAGCTTGAAGAGGGACCAGCCCAGCGGAAGACCTGAAAGCAGTTTTATCCACAGCTGCAGGACAAGGGAAGTGTGAGTACCTCTATATCCCTAGGGCCTATAAGGGAAAAGACTGCTATATGGAAGTTCTTGGCAAGTCTTCAGGGGACGGTCTAATGCTTACCTAAACCCTTGTCCTGGGATCAGATACCATAGCCATGAGGGCTGGTATTTTGTTTACTAAGAGGACCAAGAGCATCTACAAGTTGTCACTTTGCTGAAAATCCATTCAGGGGAAACAGAATTCCTAGAAGAGGATTACTTTGCTAAAGACTGTTGTGGTTCTGGTTGGAACACAGTAAAATATCTATCATTTTTGTAGTTTCGCTAGAGAAGGAAACTGTCCTCATTATGTTGTTTAAATTACATTTGGCATCCCATAAACCCTTTACCCTATCCAAGTTAAATTCCCTAATAAAACAAAAAACAAACCCATGGACTGTTTCTTGTGTCTGAATACAAGCGGAAAATGCATGCTGCCTGGCTGTGCAGGAAGTAAAGGGGGACCCAAAACCAGTGGCTGTCAAGATGGTAGTGCTACATAAATCACCCACAAATAGATTTTAGAGGATGGGATGAAAACAGCAGATTTAAAACGGGTAATAACCGTGGTTGTCAACAATGACAAATTAAAAATCTTAAACACACCCACCAATTTTTCTGCACATGCTTTAGTCGCTTTTCCTGAGATACCATCCAGGCCAATTGATTTCCTTGCATTTACAGCTTTAAATGCCTGTCTCACCTTGTGTTCCTGCACCATGAGTTTGAAACTACCCTGTTCCAATGAAGGTCCTGCATTACAATGAGGCAAGGTGATTTCAAAATGAGTAAAATGCTTATTTAACACAATAATTTATTATTTTTTCACTTTCCACTCTGTGATTGGTAATATATTGTATTCCCCTCCATCCATCTCGCACATTATTTTCTTTAAAATATTCCTCAATTTTCATTGTATGTGCTACTTTTGCTTACCTTATTCCTCTTTTAGTTTGCCCTTGCAGCATTATATGCTACCTTATCCGTTTTCCTAAAAGAGGTATTTCTCGCTCTAAGAAGATGTTGCACTTCGTAAGTCATCCAGGGCTTCTGGTTTGTGTAGACATTAACTCATTTTTTTCAAAACAGTCTTGCCAATGTGTACAATTGACATATGATTGCTGTGATTGGTCACTACCTTAAACCCGTCACCTCATCTCTCCTATGACCCGCACATTTTTATACAGTATTTAGTGCACCATTAACAATATCCAAGTTTAACCCCTCAATACCAGTATTTTTTCTTTTCCAAAAATTGTAGCACCTGGAGTTGCAGAATTTCCAAAAGGGGTTATTTTTGGGGTGATCAAACTGTTCTGGCATTTTTATTTGCTATATTTTATAACAGAAAGTAAGGAAATTTTGTTTTTTCAAATTTAAAGTCTTTTTTTTCTTTCTACAGTGAATGATAAATAATCCAACAGTTATTAAATAGCACCATACAAAATCTCTATATATCTAAAAAATATATAACATTTACTTGGGTACAGTGTTGCATAATGGAGTTATTGTCAGTCAATGTATCACCCCAGTGAAATCTGAAAAATGGCCAGGTAATGAAGGGATATTCCAGGCTAGTACTGAAGTGGTTAATGGTCAAGTGCTAAGCAACATGAGATATGGAGTAATAATTACATGCAGGTTTTCTAGTATCTGATGTTCAAAAAGGTTCTTATTTCTAGAAAAATGGTACTACATTTTATTCATGATTTCACTTTCAAGGTTAAATTATACAAAACTTGCTTTGCCCGTTCCTATAAGGGGAACAATACTGTATTTACAAAAGAGCCCTTATAATGATATAAATGTGTACAAAGGTTCATTTGTATGCATATGTCATCAATGTCACCTTTAAAAGTATTGCTGTGGCAGCAAATTACTGGGAAATCTTCACATGAGAAAACTTTATATAATCAATTAATTTTAGAAAAAACGGCTTGTTTTAATTTATTTGTAACCATGATGTAGTTTTATATTAGAACAGAGGGAAAAATGTTTTACATCTAGAAAGGTTGAATTCTCAGCATAATATTTTTGCAGTTTTATGGGCTGTATAGTGCAACATGCAGAAAAAGACATGATTAACAGATTTCTAACATCTGATGCTGTCACAAGGATACAAAATGTGAATCTTGATGCTCTTTCCAGGAGTTTGATACCCAGCTCTCTTTATCTCTGCTCCCAGCTCTGGATGACAGTCTCTAAAGTGAATTTCACACAATCCTGTTACTGTATATTAAATGTGAATAGGATTATCCTCAAGCCTGCCACTCAAACTTCTCAAGGGAAAAATACAAAGTACAGAAGCTTCTTCAATTCTAAACCTGCAGCAGGACCAGAAGGACAAACATTTGTCCTGACCACTTTGTATTTTTTTTCCTCTCTATTAATTAATCTTACTGGATACACTGTAATGGCAGCATGCCTAATCACCAGTTTTGGCAAGGGATATTGATAGCTAATCTAATATCACAAATGCCATAATGTGTGCACATTAATACATTTTCTAAAATAAGCAAAAACTTTTAATAAGCAACTAGGGAACTCCCAAGGATAGTTTAGAAATATTCTATTCTATTAAGTATAGTGCATCACAAAATGAACATTTATTTAGAGTAAAGCTACTCATAGAAATAAATAGAAAGTTGCCTGATCTGTTTATATTTGCCCACATTTGGAATGGGCTCATGTCTACAACATCAAGCCATTTTTTTATGAGTGAACAAATGAGTGAGCTGACTGGAAAAAAACTGATTGATATTTTATCTACTGTGATAAAACTTGAGGTCTTAAGATAAACTGTGTTGGTCATGTCTAAGTTGACATTTGGGCTGTTTTTAAAGTATACTGTACTGATTTGCACTTAAATTGATTTTAATATAATTTTTGCAAAAACATTCTGTTTCTCCACCATCCTATTAGTTTGCGCATCTTGATTGTACAAAAAAAGATAACTCCAGAAGCATGGAATCAAACTAATCTCATCATGATCAACCAGGACGGCAGCATCTTGGAATGGACTGGAACCTGTGAACCACATGTTTGAATGCTGTTCCATGAGTCATTGTTTGACCTACTGTTGTCTGGTCAGATATGTATATCCAGTAAGTGACTTACTTTTACAGGTGGTGGAAGAACTAGAAGACACAATGAGAAGAGCCATGTCTGTATGATAGAACATTAGTAACTTGTGATAGATCTTAGTGGTGTGTAACAATAGAGGCCAATCAAAGAAAAATGAGACAGAAGAGAGTGTATGGAGAATTTGTGTGAGATCATTATTGTCATGATCGTGGCGTCAGACCCCAGCCCTTCTCACCAAACTCGTGACCGAAGGACTAGCCGATCTAAAACTGCGATGTCACGTGCGTAACAATGCCACACCCAGCTGCACTCTGCACAACGATTTTCCAGCTAATTGGACCACAATCGATGTACCGGCAGCCTGAGCGATTGTTACTGGGTCAGGTTAATTATGCAATTAACCCTTCACACTGCCACCACCTCCTTTTTGTACAGAGGAAGAGGAAACTCGGCAATATCAGCTAAAACACTATAATGGTTGAGATAATTGTCTGCATAATACGGTCACTGCAGGCCGATTATGCAGAGAGTTAAACAAACACAGTAGCGTTCTCTTTAGAGGCAAGAATTCGTAAATTGCAATAAAGCGCTATAGAAACAGTTCAACACTTTCAGAAGGAAAGATTTATTACTAAAAGGTCAAGCGGGTGCAATAAAAATATTTACAGAAAAGATGTAACTAAGATATATATAAATAAACATACAGAGACCAACAGCACAGCAAAGAGATATCAGAGAGAGGTGAAAGGGTTAAGGTACTTGCCAAAGTCCTGGGTTAGCAGATCCAAGTTTCAGAGCAAAAGGGCACGGGTCTCCCCAGGTGGTATTGATGTTAAAATGGGAGACGTCTTCAACTTCGACTCTTAGGCTTGACAGCCTATTTTGTAGTCACCAGTAGGGGGTGTCTCTGAAGTCAAGGACCAATACCCCGTTTAGGCAATGGAGGTATGGGTGGATACCTCAACTAGAGCCAAAATCTCCCGTAACTCATATTTTGGCCCATAACTTTCCAGCTGCACAAGTGACATTCCACCCGCGGGTAGATTATTATGCAGACACGTCTGAAGATTGATTAGATATGAATTATGAAATTATACACTGTACGGTTCACGAGATCTACTTTTTCCTACGTTTTCCTATGTATCAGAGACAATGTGAATGACCTATCAAACTGTTCGCCTTCTCGTGGCCAATCTGACGATAGGTCCGGTTTTTATGTAAGTCTCTCATATTCCAAGATATGAGACATAGGGGAGAAATGGATTTTGAAAAGTGTTTATCTGATTCTGTCACCTACGCTGAGTTAGGTTTATTAGGTTGGAATTTCTTTCAACTCCTAGGAAAGCTTGCCTTATCTCTTACGAGGTGTTACAATTTGCAGGTTCTTTGGACAAGGAGGCCCGGCTCCCTTGGCTTTATAGCTCTTATGACCCTCCTGTGACATTCCCAACTCACACACATACTGGCCAAATGTCGCTGGGCCTCTCTAACGAGGGAGGGGGGAAGAATGAGGGAGAAATATATTTGTCAGGATGGTTAATCCCTTTGCCAAGATGGAGGTTGAAGCCAAATTGGTTGAACCGCGTCCATCTCTGGGTATACGCTGTTACAATTATCATCATCACCAACAAATCAACATCAGTGTTTGGTTTGGTTGATGAGTACTTATATGGGGGATGTCATGCAGTAGGAAATAAAGAAGAGTGAGTAAGATCAACTTTTAATGGGTTTTGAGGTAATTAAGAAGCAAGCAATGAAACCAGTAATACATCTTAATGTTACACTAAAGACATCACATAAACAATTACAGGTAGACAATTTATTTATCAAATAAGAGACATTAAGTCTTTTCTGCAATTAAATACACCTACCTGCCTGCACAGAGTCTTCTGTGGTGTGTAAATTGAGGTCCACATGGGCAACTCAGTTTACATTCCTGGCATGGTTCCTGTGTTCCTGAATGACTGACTCCTGAACATGCAGTAGGTACACTATTGCGCGCCAGCCAAAAAACAAAGACTAGAAGGAGCTGGAGGGGAGAGGTCCCCTTGCAGACTTTCGACCATTAGTGAAGAGATAAGTATGATTACTTTAATTGAACTTTAGGTTTCCCCTATGTGTAGCTGAATTGCCAATTGTTGTCTCGGCAAGGATGATGACAGGATTCTGGTGAAGGTGAAAAAAACAAGGAAGTAGTGCACTTTTTTCAAACTAAAAGAACTTCACTTTCTCCATTTACTCCAAAGTATTTTGCCAATATGATAAAATGTCAATTTAACTCATCCCTAGATTTCACTGTAATCAACTTCTCCCACATGCACCCACTGCTCCATAAAAGTGAGCAGGAAGGCAGTAGATGTGTACTTGGCAAAGTCTGTGCTGTTTCATTTCCTCTACTCATTTTTATCTTGCATCATCAGTAACAATCCAACCTTCAAAGATGGTTTAAAGCCCAACTCCAGAAAAATGAAAAATGTACCTTTGCAGTGGGGCCTCCTCACAGCAAGGATAAATGCTGTTATGAATATAACCCTATTCTGTTGCGCTCCCAAAACACTCCAATATATATATATATATGTGTAATCTCTGATCTATATCCTGAAAACATATGCAAAAAAGTGGGAAATAAATTATAAAAAATACCTTAACCAAATAACATATAAAATTGCCTAATTAATTTTAAAAAATATATCCGTGATTATACTAAAATAAAATCTGTGATTAAAAAGTGACCTAAATTAATACTTCACTTATAAGAAACGATATATACAAATATCTTAAATAAAAATAAATGAATTAATTGATATATCTGTGAAAACAGTGTCCCATACAAATAAAAGTGACTTTGTGCTTTAATTAATCTTCAATCCATAATTGCATGTAAATCCGTGACTGATTGTGAATCCTCCCATTAGTGCAGATGTACTCTCACCTCCTTATCTGCCTATAATTAGGCTATATGCGCTTTCGGTTCTCCTCCTATCGAACCTGCTTGATTAAGACTCTTTCTTTTAGAATAATGGATATCCGTTGTTACTGATATATGCTCTGGGATTGATCCCTTCTCCAGAGGATGCAACTCCTCTATACTCTCATCTCCATACGACTCTCCACATGGAAAAAAGATCTAAACATGGTGTTTTATCCTTTTTAAAGATTGGCTTTATTGACTCCAAGTATTGCACTCACATGTGTTGTATTCAAATATAAGCGTTCCGCAACATAGACCGAGTCCTCCGCTGACTGTAAGAGGCATGCACCCGTGGTCCGGCAAACAAACTGACTCCCTCCGAGTGACGTTGCAGTCCCACCCCTACGCGTTACGCCACTGGTCACGTGGCTTCATCAGGGGGATTTGATTGGTCAAACACCAATCAAATCCCCCTGATGAAGCCACGTGACCAGTGGCGTAACGCGTAGGGGTGGGACTGCAACGTCACTCGGAGGGGGTCAGTTTGTTTGCCGGACCACGGGTGCATGCCTCTTACAGTCAGCGGAGGACTCGGTCTATGTTGCGGAACGCTTATATTTGAATACAACACATGTGAGTGCAATACTTGGAGTCAATAAAGCCAATCTTTAAAAAGGATAAAACACCATGTTTAGATCTTTTTTCCATGTGGAGAGTCGTATGGAGATGAGAGTATAGAGGAGTTGCATCCTCTGGAGAAGGGATCAATCCCAGAGCATATATCAGTAACAACGGATATCCATTATTCTAAAAGAAAGAGTCTTAATCAAGCAGGTTCCATAGGAGGAGAACCGAAAGCGCATATAGCCTAATTATAGGCAGATAAGGAGGTGAGAGTACATCTGCACTAATGGGAGGATTCACAATCAGTCACGGATTTACATGCAATTATGGATTGAAGATTAATTAAAGCACAAAGTCACTTTTATTTGTATGGGACACTGTTTTCACAGATATATCAATTAATTCATTTATTTTTATTTAAGATATTTGTATATATCGTTTCTTATAAGTGAAGTAATATTAATTTAGGTCACTTTTTAATCACAGATTTTATTTTAGTATAATCACTGTTATATTTTTTAAAATTAATTAGGCAATTTTATATGTTATTTGGTTAAGGTATTTTTTATAATTTATTTCCCACTTTTTTGCATATGTTTTCAGGATATAGATCAGAGATTACACATATATATATATATATATATATATATATATATATATATATTGGAGTGTTTTGGGAGCGCAACAGAATAGGGTTATATTCATAATTTTTCACACATTGGTTGTTATGTGTTAGATGTTTGCGATCCTACCATATAGAGGTTATACATTTGATGTTATATTAGGGTGACCGTTTGTTTTTTGGCTCGCAAGATTCTTTAAATATTTTATAATAAACGCTGTTATGTCTAACGGGAGAGTTGACACAGATACTTTTCATCTTCCTCTGCCAAAGCTCCAGTCTGTGGACACAGCTTTGGCATTACCAAATAAAATACTGGACAATTAACCCTGTAATTTTATGCTGAGGAGGCTGGAGTGTGACTGGAGTCGCAGCATACAGAGCAGGGATCCATACCAGTGCTGGAGGGAGTCTGTTGGAGTGAGAAGTAACTTAGGTATGCCCCTAGACTAAAATGAGCATTTAACCCTTGCAGTTAAAGAGGCCTCACTGCAAGTGTGGATTTTTTTTATTTTCCTGGAGCTGGGCATTAAATATTATTGGTGGCTGTAAGAAATATATTACTTATTTACTTATTAAAATTTTCTAAAAGTGAAGCAGTGTTAAGGTACTGGGTTGGTTTGCTAATGCTGGAGAGTGCAAAATCTGGTGCAGCTCTGCACAGAAACCAATCAGCTTCCAGGTTTTATTTTCAAAGCTTAATTGAACACTTTTAAGTTAGAAGCTGATTGGCTACCATGCATGCCTTCACCAAATTTTCCACTATCCAGTTTTTGTAAATCAACCCCTATCAGCCTATATTTTGCACTAAGATACTTTTAGCTTTCATAAAGCAGGCCACTCAGTGTGTTTAACCCTTGCAGTTAAAGAGGCCTCACTGCAAGTGTGGATTTTTTTTATTTTCCTGGAGCTGGGCATTAAATATTATTGGTGGCTGTAAGAAATATATTACTTATTAAAATTTAACCCTTGCAGTTAAAGAGGCCTCTCTGCAAGTGTGGATTTTTTCCACTGTCAGGGCTCCGGGTATGACCAGAGGTGTGTGGACTGACACAGGGAAACGCAGGCTTGCCATTCCTTATATGCACCTCCTGCAATCAGCCTCAGGTGTTTTGGCTGACTGCAGGAGTGAGCCTCTGGCTTCTGAGAGCACCCGCTGGCCAGTCCTGGTACTGCAACCCACAAGGCAGGTGAGTCCCACCACTATTGGCGAGTCCATTCCTGACATCCACCATTCAGAAGTAGGCATTTTTCTGCTCCCCACAGGATTGTCTCTCCTCCAGTTATGTGACCTCACATGTCGAAGCAAATTCATTAATGTGTAATTAATTAATATGTAGCAACAACAGCAGTTCTGGTTTAACCAATACATCAGGATTTCTACAAAAGGATTTCAGCAAAATTGCGCTACACCATAGATGGTTAAAAGGAAACTTAAATTTAATATTAAAAATTGAGGTTATTAAACTAGGCTGAGGAAATAGTATTGTCACATATGAAATAAATTGAATACATTCGGAAACACTGATTAACCCCATGAGTTCCTGGCTCACTTTGACATTCCTAAGTCTACTTCGGGTTTGCATATCTCTCTGGCCCAAAAAGTGCATCAAGGCTAAACTCCAGCCTTTCCGCAATAACTATTCTGCTACATACTGTAGATACTTATGCACATAGAAGTGACTTATTTACTCACATGCCAAGTTCCTGGAGGCAAAAGTGCTTACCCAGGGTTAAAAAAAATGATGTCCAGACAAGACAAAATATACCCTAGAGCTTATAGGATATATAGGAGAAATCTACTGTATAACATATTACTCGTGTATATTTCAACAGGATGGTTAACTAAGTACACTGCTCAAAAAAATTAAAGGAACACTTTGAAAACACCTCAGATGGGGAAAATATCAAGCTGGATATCTATACTGATATGGACTGGGTGTTAGGAATGTAAAGATGCCCCATCATTTGATGGAAATTAAAATGATCAACCTACAGAGGACTGAATTCAAAAACACCCCGGAAAGTATTTCATCCCGATACCTAATGGAAGTCAGGGTGGCATGGTCTAGCCTGGAGAGGTCTGTGTGTCCCTCCATGGATGTGCCTCCCCAGACCATCACTGACCCACCACCAAAATGGTCATGCTGAACAATGTTACAGACAGCATAACATTTTCCACGGCTTTTCCAGACCCTTTCACGACTGTCACATGTGCTCAGGGTGAACCTGCCCTCATCTGTGAAATGCACAGGACACCAGTGGTGGACCTGCCAATTCTGGTGATCAATGGCAAATGCCAATCAAGCTCTATGGTGCTGGGCAGTGAGCACAGGGCCTACTAGAGGATGTCAGGCCCTCAGGCCACCCTCATGAGGTCTGTTTCTGATTATTTGGTCAGAGACATTCACACCAGTGGCCTGCTGGAGATAATTTTGTAGGTCTCTGCCAGTGCTCATCCTGTTCCTCCTTGCACAAAAGAGCAGATACCGGTCCTGCTGAAGGGTTAAGGACCTTCTATGGCCTTGTCCAGCTCTCCTAGAGTAACTGCCTGGCTCCTGGAATCTCCTCCATGCTATTGAGACTGTGCTGGGAGACACAGCAAACCTTCTGGCAATGGCACTTATTGATGTGCCATATTGGAGGAGTTGGACTGCCTGTGCAACCTCTGTAGGGTCCAGATATTGCCTCATGCTAACAGTAGTGACACTGACCCTAGCCAATTGCAAAATGAGTGAAAAACAGTCAGAAAAGATGAGTAGGGAAAAGATGTCAGTGGCCTCCACCTGCAAAAGCATTCCTGTTTTGGGGGTCGTCTCATTGTTGCCCATCTAGTACACGTGTTGTTAATTTCATTAACACCAAAGCAGCTGAAACTGATTACCATCCCCCTCGGCTACTTAACTTACCAGATCAATATCCCAGGAGTTTAATTGATTTGATGTGATACTCTGATTAAAAAGTGTTCCTTTAATTTTTTTTCAGCAGTGTAGTTTGAGTATATTTAGGACAATGTTAACTTACAGAAAAAAATCAGCATATGGGATATCACTTACGATGAATGCCATGTGTCTCTTGTGATTCTATCTCCTCCTTTAGTATCAAACCCTCCCCCTACAACCCCCACCACCCCACCTGTACTGACTATATCTTCCATGCAGCAGGGTAAATAGAGCCAATTGAGATGTGACAAGCATTAATGCCTATGTCCACCCTTTCTTCCCAGTTCTATTAATAGAACTTGTATTGCAGCTTTTATGAGTGAAACGTGATCTATGAATGGAAGGTGTAAACCTGTCAGTTAACAGACTGTCCTCCATTCATAAATACTGTTTCATTCACAGAAGCTGAAGCTTCTGTGAAAAAGAATGTTATACTCATCCCGAAAGAAAACGTTTTCAGGAGTTAATATAAATTTACAGACATTTCTTCTGCCATCCTAGACAGAGATGATTCTTTATTCCCATGAGCAGAGAAGGGCAGCAAAAGGAATCAGAAGTGTTCCACTAATTGGGGAACACTCTAAACGTTTAGTCTTTGTGGGAAATGTTATGTGTTTAAACTTAAACTGTACATAACTGTGTAAGCATGTTTAAATGTGTAAACATTGACATTTCATTTTCCCAATGTGATTAATAACAACAAAGATTTAATATCATACTAACAAACTGTTTGACAAAATAATCAGAAACAATATCTTTAGAATGACCTCTTAAGGTAAGAATATAAAGAAATATAGAATTAAAGCAGAACTTTACCCATAACAACTTGATAACAATAATGGGTTCAATTCACAAAGTGGTATTTTTACTAAAAAATCTATTAAAACACATTAACTATTTTATGAAGTGATGTGGTATTTTAGTAGTGAAAGCTTGTGGCATTTTAACACCGACAGTAGCCAGTGTCCTTAACAACCAGTATACAACATGACTGTTAAGGACCGGTTGGCTACCAGAGTCCTTAACAACCAATGGAATGTAAACAAAAGAATTGCTCACTGATAGCAGAATGTGAACAAAACAATTGCTAGCCTTTAAAAGTTAAACAAAAAAAAAGTGTGGGGGTCCCCCCAATTCTTACCAGGCTCTTCTGGTCTAGTGTGGATTTTGAGAGGAGCCCCACACCTGCAGCCCAGCAGGCCGGGAAAAGGGAGGACGAGCGAGTGTCCCTTTCTTTGCCTGGTATAGGCCACGTGCCCTCAACATAAGGGGTCCTTTGGGGGGAGGGGGTTGTTGATGTCATAAGAGGGCGGGGTCACCCAATGATGTCATCGGGTGGCCCTGTCTCTTAATTTATTTTGAGACATGAGGTGGAGGAACTGTCATTTGGTAGGAGCCAAGCGTGTTGGTCAGGATTTTTTTTTCATTCGGGTCAGCAGCAGGCATTTATTCTTGATGCTGGATCTACTTCAGGCGACATTTATTTTTTGGGGAGGATCTGAATAAAGGACTTGTCAAAAACTGGCTGTGTGGGGCACATGACTGGAAGAATGTACAGACCACCTAGAAACCAAATTTGATGATCTGGGGCAGTATGTACATGAACTAGAGGAAGATAACCACACTTTGAAACAACAGATGTCCCACTTGCAATCCCTACAAGAAGATTTGTAGAACGGAGACAAAATCTCTGAATATGCGGTGTCCCAGAGTCTGTAGGGGAAGCCAACCTACAAGACTACCTGCGAGGTCTGTTCACTGCATTGGCCCCGTCAATTCTGGACATAGGTTGGCGAATGGACAGGGCCCATCGCTCTCTTGCTCTGAAGCCACTATTGGGCGAGAGACCAAGAGACATAATTGTCCGGTTTCATTACTACGATAGCAAGTAGTCTTTGCTGAATTCCACACGTAACACTGCCTCGGTTAATTTTAGAAGGGAAAACATTCAAATCTCTAGTGACCTGTCCCCTATCACATTGTCTAAAAGACGTACACTTTGTCCACTCACTCTCCACCTATAGAAGCATCATATTGTATACAGATGGGGCTTTCCGTTCAGATTAACAATAACCAAGGATGGTACTCAACACACAATCAGAGATCTTCAGGAAGGAGAGTCATTTCTGCGGAATCTAGGTCTGCCTCCTCTCCCAGATGAAGCCTTGACACTACCTCTACCCAAACCGAGAGCAGCCAATACTCCTAATAAGATGTGTACACTCGCAAGATCCAAAAAAGATACTGTACATGCCTACCAATTCCTGAAAGGTCTCCTGCACCTCTGTTATCTTCTGTCACCTGATGACGTTATGCAAACTGTAGTTGAAGTCATTTAGACTTAATGTCTATTGCTTTGTCTTGCCCGACAATTCGGATATCCCACTATGGATAAATCAGACACCCCATCAAAATCTTTTCAGATGATGTCATGTTAATTGCTGTTTATTTTGGAAGAGAGAGGTGAAGTCTTTGCCTGACCTTCACCGTTCGTATGCCGTCCCCAAACATCTAAAGCTACTGCTGTAGATGCCTGGGTAGCCTAGGCTGCTCAGGCCTTCTCCATGTTTTGTTCTTACATTATGTTTGCAAATCTTTTCTTGATTTGTTTGTTTTATGTCTGCTGGTTTTGATGCAATGCACTGGATGCGTCTTACTCAGTCATTGTTTTTTGTGTTACTGTTTGTTGGAACAGCATGGTCTATTTGTCATAGTACCCTGCATACATTTTCTTAATGTTCAGATTACACCAACATGTCTTTGCAATTATACTCTTGCAATCTTAAAGGTTTACATTCAATGAGGGGGGGCATGTCTGGCCGGCTCCGTTGAAGATCACTCACTGACAGAGCTCCTCAGCCATCCCAGTTCTGACAGCGGCTCCAACGCGACAAGCAGGCTCATGACCATCAGCGGTGATGGTCTCCCTCTCCTGTCAGCTCCACCAACATGCCCTGCCGCAGAAAGTCCCCCTGTCAGCCATGGAAGTTGACAGATTTCTACCCAGCCTGGGATCCTTGCAGCCAAGATGGCGCCAATGGCTTGCAGAGCGGTCCCTCACTGTCAAGGTCCTATCTTTTCCCTGAGGTTATGTTACTCCATGTGCTGGCGTCCATCTTGGATTTCTGCTGTGCATGGTGGGAATCCTTTTATGCCTTCAGGTCTCTGAGGTCCATCCCCCAGAGGGGTGTGGCTGATGACATATAAGCCTGTGGCCCGCACATGCTCTTTGCACTTGTGTCTTTGTGTTACTATTACTCTGTTCTGACTCTCGTGACTCTCCTGGTATCTGATTCGGCTTGTGACTCGACTATTCTTTGTATTCTCCTTGATCTGACCCTCTGTTGCTGATCCCGGCTCGTGACCTGTGATTCTCGTCTGCTGTCCTGTACTGTTTTGTCCTGTTGTTGTTGACCCAGCCTGTCTGACTACTCTTTTGTCTCTTCCACCAGCTACACGCCATTGGCGGCGGCCATTACCACAGCTGAGGTGTCTCGGGGGCCGCGACCTGGTTCCTGGCTGCGTCAAGTCCATCCCCACCATCAGGGGCCCTGGTGAAGGGCAGCCTGGGACTTAGACTCCACGCCCTGAGGGACTTCGGTCTGTGGGTGGTGGTTGTCGTCAGCCAGTGCGTTACATTGTTATGCCTGCCTGTCCGTTCCTCGGCCCCTGCCCTGACACTCATGTGACAGACCTGCCTACACACCAGACCCGAGGCTGCTGATGCCGCTATATGACAGTTGAGTCTTCTCCCACTCTGTCCCCCTCCACAATGAGCCCAGCAAAATCAAGGCACAGAAAGGAGGAACCCACACAAGCAGAATCCCACATGCCTACCATTCCCCATGAATCTGAATCACAGCTGCAAACTACTATTGAAGCATTCCCAGTTTCTGACCAGCCAGTTTCTGAACTCACAATGAAGAATATGTTGCTGTCTTTAAGGCAAACTCTACATAGCAACATATCAGCTGACATGGCCCCTATATCAAACACTGTATATGAACATGCAAAATGCCTGAACCATATTGAAACCAAAATGAGTGAACTGTACATGGCCCAAAACAGCATGGCCAAATTATACGCCAATCTATGCAAGGCGACACTTAGCAACAGGAAAAAAAAACATTTTTGTCACTAAAGCACTCTGTAACCATGGCATAGGATACCAGTAGGGTTTCCCCACCAAGCTTACTATCAAGTAACCACCCAGAGTTAACAGTAGCTAGTTTTGCTACCCATTTGTCTTGTATTTTTAACAAGTTTTTTTTATATTTTCTCTGTTCACTAGTTCTCTATTGGAACAACCAGTCCTACATACCCCTGTACCCTCCATGTGCTCTGCGACTACAGAAACCACGCGAACCACCTATACATGACCTAACTAACTCTCCCTGGACCTATGTATCAATGTTCGCACTTCACATATATGCCAGATTGACCTTTACCATGATTATCATAAAAAATGTGTACGGGGGTAACAATAGACATGATAACCCATTTGAAGCAACTCTCAAGCTTCCTCCCACACAATTATGGCTCTTAATCTAGTGTCCCTTAATGCTAGGGGCCTTAATTCTCCGTTCACGAGATCAACATTAGGCAAGGAAGCCCGCTCTCTCCAAGCAGACATAATTTTCATTCAGGAAATACATTTTGCTAAGACAAAGACACCCAGCTTCAATATGAAGCAATTTCCTACCCTATACCTTGCATCTAACCCCAAAAAGAAGAACAGCATTATGACCGCAATAAAGGATACATTGAACTTTCAATTAACTTCAGATTATGCTGACCCCCCAAGGCCACTTTCACTTCTTGATTTGCCTCATTAACAATACCCAATACACTTTGGTCAATGTATATGGTCTAAACGCTAACCAAATCCAATTTTGCAAAAAGCTACTCTCCAGGATTTCGTCACTCAGAAAAGGCAACTTAATTATTGGAGGAGACTTCAATATAGTTGGAAATGTCCAACTAGACTCTTCTTCAGGAAAACGTCCCTCCTCTTGCTCTTTGAACCACTTCTTAGACATCAATGACTTATATGACATCTGGAGATGCCAACATGGGACTATTCTCCCTGCCAACGCTCGTACTCAAGGATAGATTTCTTCGTCTCTGACAAATGGACTTTGCAACATATCACCACATTGGAAATATGCACAATTACATGGTCTGACCATGCTCCCATAAGCATTACCATTGGCAACTCAAATAAATCATACACCTTGCGTCCCTGGAGACTCAACTCCTCTCTACTGGAAGACCCTGCTAATCGGAAAACTATTATAGAAGCTCACTCTCCCTTCTTTGACACAAATGACACTTCTGACATTTCTATAACTACTTTATGGGCTACTTACAAAGCCTATATGCGGGGGATCCTTATAAAGATAAACTCTCAAATTCTTACCCAGATGAGGTGCCAGGTTGAAGAAGTTCTGAGCTCTATTAGAAGGGCAGAGGAATTAAACAAACATGACCCTAATGCTATTAATTCAGCTTCCTTATTAGCACTTAGAAATAAACTTCAGTCTTTACTGTTATTCAACTATGATCTTAACTTACAGAAAACAAAAGCGAAGTATTATTCTCTAGGAAACAAAGCCGAATGTCTACTAGCCAGATCAGTAAAACAATAACGCCTCAAATCCAAAATAAATTCAGTACGTCACCCCCTATCAAATTCTCCGGTAACCAGGGGCGGACTGACCATTGGAGCACTCGGGCACTGCCCCAGGGCCCGGGGTCAGTAGGGGGCCCCATGAAATGCCCCTGGTACCTTTTTTATAGGCTTTTTTTTGAGTGTGGGCAAGGACATAGGGGTCCCATGATCCCCTATTGCCCGGGGTCCCCATGAGTTGTCAGTCCGCCCCTGCCAGTAACCAACCCCCTAGACATAGCTAACGCATTTGCCGAGTTTTACCAATCTCTTTATAATCTTAAAGATGATAAGGAAACAATTCAGCTGACCTCTGCCTCTATACAACGTTTCTTAAATTCAGTCTCACTCCACCTTTATTCCCATCCCAAATCCAAGAAATCTCAGAACCGTTCTTCCCTAAAGAAATTGAATCAGAGATTAAAACCCTCCCACTCCACAAATACCCAGAAGGAGATGGTTATTCCAATGAATACTATAAATGTTTTGCTAACATCTTCTTTTCGTATTTAACAAACCTCTTCAATCATGCCGCACTCTCTGGCTCTCTACCTAAAGAAATGTTACAATCTATCATCGCTACCATCCCTAATCCGGGCAAAGATCCCCAATTAGTACAAAACTACAGACCTATATCTCTCATAAACACGGATATGAAATTATTTAATAGCTATACGAACGATACCTTTTCACAAAGCACCTGGACCAGACGGCTTTTGTAACGAATATTACAAAATGTATGCGGATGTCCTAGCCCCGTATTTATGTAAATCCTTCAACCGCATTATGTGTACAGGTGACCTACCCTAAGAATCTCTTGAAGCACTCATTCTTACCATCTCCAAACCTGGTAAGCCACACGATAGCCCCGCTAACTATAGCTATCAGCTCATATCACTGTTAAATACAGACATAAAAATGTATGCAAAAATTCTAGCTTCCCATATCACCCTGTATATTCCCACATTAGTGCACTCTAATCAAGTGGGCTTTGTATCACAATGCCAGGATTCTGATGGTACCAGGAGGTTCATTAACCTCATACAAAGAGCTGAACACCATAATATGACTTCTCTGCTTCTATCACTGGATGCAGAGAGAGAATTTGACAGAGTACACTGGTTCTAACTTAAGGCAGTCCTTCCAAAGTTTGCCTTTATAGGCAATATTTACATGGCAGTCCTAGTCCTAGACCATCTGCTAGAGTATGGACCTCAGGTATGATATCAAGTCCTTTCAACATCACTATTAGAGTGCACAAGGGCTGCCCCCTATCATCATTAATATTTGCCCTTAAAATGGAATGTTGAAGCAATAAGACTTCACCCACTAATCTTGGGCTTGCAAGTTGGTAATGTCACCCATAAAATTGGATTTTATGTAGATGATGCTATTGTGGCTATGACAAATCCCCTTAAGTCCCTTCCAGCTCTTTATGACCTCATCTTATTCGGCCAAGTCTCTCTTTATAAAATTACTTGCTCTAAGTCTTGTATGATTGGCATTTGCCTAGACCACACCTCATAAATTAGTCCCTAGAGTTCGTCTCCCTTCCCATGGGCCCCAGCATTATCGATCACTAATATAGGAATGCAATTAACGTCTCCTTACAATAGTATTCTCTGCATCAATATGAAGCTTTACTTTAAAAATTACAAGATCTCTGCTCCTTACTTCACTCTGTTTGAGCCTCTTGGGCTGGCAAAATAGCTCTAACCAAAATGTTTCTCATTAGAGATGAGCGAAGTATTCAAAAATTCGATTCGACTGATTCGGCGAATTCGTGAAAAAATTTTGATTCGAGTCGAATATATTCGCTGTGAATTTAACTTAAAAAAGGGTGTTTCTAGGCTTCAGAGAGACTTAATATTAGTGCAGAACACTGTACCTTTAATTTAAATGCCCTTGGAGTCTGCTGGGGAAGAGAAATAATACTGTCAGTCAGTATGACATGCAGATGAGTGCCGTCGATCTTAGAATCACTGCACACTTCACTCATTTGGGCAGTCACGGGGCCAAAACCAGAGTGTGGAGCCACAGTGTGGCGGTGGAGGCAGCAGCAATGGGAGGCCATACAGCACCCTATGACAAAAATGGAAACCACCAGCAGTGTGAGGAGACCTGAAAGTGGCACAATGCAGAGTGTGGCGATAGAGACAGCAGCAATGGGAGGCCGTACAGGGACCCATGACACACTCTGGACCTGGCAGCAGCATGAGGAGGCGGTACAGGGGCCCATGACAGATTACGGGCCTGGCAGCAGCATGAGAAGTCGGTACGGGGGCCCATGGCAGATTACGGGCCTGGCAGCAGCAATGGGAGGCCGTACAGGGACCCATGACACACTCTGGACCTGGCAGCAGCATGGGGAGGTGGTACAGGGGCCCATGACAGATTACGGGCCTGGCAGCAGCATGAGGAGTCGGTACGGGGGCCCATGGCAGATTACGGGCCTGGCAGCAGCAATGGGAGGCCGTACAGGGACCCATGACACACTCTGGACCTGGCAGCAGCATGGGGAGGTGGTACAGGGGCCCATGACAGATTACGGGCCTGGCAGCAGCATGAGGAGTCGGTACGGGGGCCCATGACACACTCTGGACCTGGCAGCAGCATGAGGAGGCGGTACAGGGGCGCATGACAGATTAGGAGCCTGGCAGCAGCAACTTGGACAGGAGGACGTTCAGCTTCTGCACCGTCGGGTGCGTGCTCGCAAACTGTTGTCTCTTGGAAACGGATTCCAAGAAAGACTGCTGACGGAATCCGTGAAGAAAAGTAGCAGGAGAAGGAGCATCTGAACGAGCGGAATATGCCAACAAGCGACAACAGGGGCCCATGACAGATTACGGGCCTGGCAGCAGCATGAGGAGTCGGTATATAGGGGCCCATGGCAGATTAGGGGCCTGGCAGCAGCTATGGGAGGCCCGTAATCTGCCAGCACCCTATGACAAAAAATGGAACACACCAGCAGTGTGAGGAGACCTGAAAGTGGCACATGGCAGAGTGTGGCGATGGAGACAGCAGCAATGGGAGGCCGTACAGGGACCCATGAGAGACTCTGGACCTGGCAGCAGCATGAGGAGGCGGTATAGGGGCCCATGGCAGATTAGGGGCCTGGCAGCAGCTATGGGAGGCCCGTAATCTGCCAGCACCCTATGACAAAAAATGTAACACACCAGCAGTGTGAGGAGACCTGAAAGTGGCACATGGCAGAGTGTGGCGATGGAGACAGCAGCAATGGGAGGCCGTACAGGGACCCATGAGAGACTCTGGACTTGGCAGCAGCATGAGGAGGCGGTACAGGGGCCCATGGCAGATTAGGGGCCTGGCAGCAGCTATGGGAGGCCCGTAATCTGCCAGCACCCTATGACAAAAAATGTAACACACCAGCAGTGTGAGGAGACCTGAAAGTGGCACATGTTTGGGGCATGATTCATGGCGGATTTAGTCAGTTGTGTCAGGAACTGGTGGTTTGAAATCCAGACTAATCCACGCCTGATTCATTTTCACAAACGTGAGTCTCTCCACACTTTGGGTGGACAGTCGTGTCCTCCGCGGAGTTGCAATACCTCCTGCCGCACTAAACACGCGCTCCGATGCCACGCTACTGGCTGGGCATGACAGCCTTTCAAGGGCAAATTCAGATAGTTGGGGCCAAAGGTCAAGTTTCGTTGCCCAGTAGTCAAGGGGATTGTCTACCTCGGTTGGCAGGGTGCTGTCCAAGTAGGCCTAAGCCTGTTGTTTGAGGTCCTGCTCCAGGTCCACCTGATGCTGCTGCTGCTGCGGCTGGTTAGTAGTTTCCTCACTGCGCTGGTGAAGAAAGCTACTCATCATCGACTGCAGACTGAGGCAGCCGCTGCTGGTGGAGCTGCCACTGCTCCTACCACCCCACCCCTCCCCTGCTGCCATGGCAGCGGAACGCGAGTGCACAGGGCCCACAGTGTCTGAGGATGGACGTTGGCGCAGACAGGCAGAGACCAGCTGACTACATAGGTGGTTTTTATAGTACGTTATTTTGGCCTCCCTCTCAGCAGGTGTGAAAAAGGCCACCATTTTTGAACGGTAGCGAGAGTCCAACAAGGTGGACAGCCAAAAGTCATCCCTCTGTCTGATGGTTATTATTCGGCTGTCGCTACGCAAGCAAGCGAGCATGCTATGGGCCATTTGTGCCAAGGAATGCGAGGGACTCCCTGCCTCCATCTCCACAGCATACTGCCACGGTGCGTCTGGGTCCTCTGTCTCCTCTTCCTCCTCCTCTACCAGATGCTCCTGCTCCTCCACTCCTGTCCGCTGAGTGGAAAAACCACCCATTTCACTCAATATTTCCTGAGCACCAATGTCCTCCTCTACCTCCTCCTCTTCTTCCTGTCCTGCCCCCACAGGGGTCATGTGGCGTTGAGATCTGTGCGCCACGTCTACCGCACCCTGACCAGCCCTTGTTAACAGCATTTGTTCCAGGACGTGCAACAGAGGAATGACGTCGTTCATCCCATAGTCCTGGCGACTCACGAATAGCGTGGCCTCCTCAAAGGGCCTGAGCAAGCGGCAGGTGTCACGCATTAGCTGCCAATGGCTGACATCTAAGTTACACAGGGGAGTACCTTTATCCACTTGTAACATCAGGAAATCGGTGATGGCCTTTTGCTGTTCGTAAAGGCGGTCTAACATATGTAGGGTTGAATTCCACCTTGTTGGAACGTCACAGCATGAGGAGTCGGTATAGGGGCCCATGGCAGATTACAGGCCTGGCAGCAGCTATGGGAGGCCCGTAATCTGCCAGCACCCTATGTCAAAAAATTCAACACACCAGCAGTGTGAGGAGACCTGAAAGTGGCACATGGCAGAGTGTGGCGATGGAGACAGCAGCAATGGGAGGCCATACAGGGACCCATGAGAGACTCTGGACCTGGCAGCAGCATGAGGAGGCGGTATATAGGGGCCTATGGCAGATTAGGGGCCTGGCAGCAGCTATAGGAGGCCCGTAATCTGCCAGCACCCTATGTCAAAAAATTCAACACACCAGCAGTGTGAGGAGACCTGAAAGTGGCACATGGCAGAGTGTGGCGATGGAGACAGCAGCAATGGGAGGCCGTACAGGGACCCATGAGAGACTCTGGACCTGGCAGCAGCATGAGGAGGTGGTATATAGGGGCCTATGGCAGATTAGGGGCCTGGCAGCAGCTATAGGAGGGCCGTAATCTGCCAGCACCCTATGTCAAAAAATTCAAATCACCCTTAGTGTGAGGAGACCTGAAAGTGGCACATGGCAGAGTGTGGCGATGGAGACAGCAGCAATGGGAGGCCGTACAGGGACCCATGACAGACTCTGGACTTGGCAGCAGCATGAGGAGGCGGTATATAGGGGCCCATGGCAGATTAGGGGCCTGGCAGCAGCTATGGGAGGCCCGTAATCTGCCAGCACCCTATGTCAAAAAATTCAACACACCAGCAGTGTGTGAGGAGACCTGAAAGTGGCACATGGCAGAGTGTGGCGATGGAGACAGCAGCAATGGGAGGCCGTACAGGGACCCATGAGAGACTCTGGACCTGGCAGCAGCATGAGGAGGCGGTATATAGGGGCCTATGGCAGATTAGGGGCCTGGCAGCAGCTATAGGAGGCCCGTAATCTGCCAGCACCCTATGTCAAAAAATTGAACACACCAGCAGTGTGTGAGGAGACCTGAAAGTGGCACATGGCAGAGTGTGGCGATGGAGACAGCAGCAATGGGAGGCCGTACAGGGACCCATGACAAACTCTGGACTTGGCAGCAGCATGAGGAGGCGGTATATAGGGGACCATGGCAGATTAGGGGCCTGGCAGCAGCTATGGGAGGCCCGTAATCTGCCAGCACCCTATGACAAAAAATGGAACACACCAGCAGTGTGTGAGGAGACCTGAAAGTGGCACATGTTTGAGGCATGATTCATGGCGGATTTAGTCAGTTGTGTCAGGAACTGGTGGTTTGAAATCCAGACTAATCCACACCTGATTCATTTTCACAAACGTGAGTCTCTCCACACTTTGGGTGGACAGTCGTGTCCTCCGCGGAGTTACAATACCTCCTGCCGCACTAAACACGCGCTCCGATGCCACGCTACTGGCCGGGCATGACAGCCTTTCAAGGGCAAATTCAGATAGTTGGGGCCAAAGGTCAAGTTTCGTTGCCCAGTAGTCAAGGGGATTGTCTACCTCGGTTAGCAGGGTGCTGTCCAAGTAGGCCCAAGCCTGTTGTTTGAGGTCCTGCTCCAGGTCCACCTGATGCTGCTGCTGCTGCTGCTGCGGCTGGTTAGTAGTTTCCTCACTGCGCTGGTGAAGAAAGCTACTCATCATCGACTGCAGACTGAGGCAGCCGCTGCTGGTGGAGCTGCCACTGCTCCTACCACCCCACCCCTCCCCTGCTGCCATGGCAGCGGAACGCGAGCGCACATGGCCCACAGTGTCTGAGGATGGACGTTGGCGCACAAAGGCAGAGACCAACTGACTACATAGGTGGTTTTTATAGTACGTTATTTTGGCCTCCCTCTCAGCAGGTGTGAAAAAGGCCACCATTTTTGAACGGTAGCGAGGGTCCAACAAGGTGGACAGCCAAAAGTCATCCCTCTGTCTGATGGTTATTATTCGGCTGTCGCTACGCAAGCAACCGAGCATGCTATGGGCCATTTGTGCCAAGGAATGCGAGGGACTCCCTGCCTCCATCTCCACAGCATACTGCCACGGTGCGTCTGGGTCCTCTGTCTCCTCCTCCTCCTCCTCTACCAGATGCTCCTGCTCCTCCACTCCTGTCCGCTGAGTGGAAAAACCACCCATTTCACTCAATAATTCCTGAGCACAAATGTCCTCCTCTACCTCCTCCTCTTCTTCCTGTCCTGCCCCCACAGGGGTCATGTGGCGTTGAGATCTGTGCGCCACGTCTACCGCACCCTGACCAGCCATTGTTAACAGCATTTGTTCCAGGACGTGCAACAGAGGAATGACGTCGTTCATCCCATAGTCCTGCCGACTCACGAATAGCGTGGCCTCCTCAAAGGACCTGAGCAAGCGGCAGGTGTCACGCATGAGCTGCCAATGGCTGACATCAAAGTTACACAGGGGAGTACCTTTATCCACTTGTAACATCAGGAAATCGGTGGTGGCCTTTCGCTGTTCGTAAAGGCGGTCTAACATGTGTAGGGTTGAATTCCACCTTGTTGCAACGTCGCAGATCAGGCGATGCTGTGCAATTCCGTTCTGCCGCTGCAGCTCAAGGAGGGTGTGCTTTGCGGTGTAGGAATGGCTGAAATGCATGCAAAGTTTACGTGACATTTTAAGGATGTCTTGCAGTGGGATGGTGGATTTTAGGAACCGCTTGACAACCAGATTGAACACGTGAGCCATGCATGGCGCATGGCACAACCTTCCTTGACGCAGAGCAGACAACATGTTCTTTCCGTTGTCGGTCAACATGGTTCCGATTTTGAGTTTGCGCGGAGACAGCCATCTGTCGATTTCTCTGTTCATTACACTGAGAAGTTCCTCCCCTGTGTGACTACGTTCGCCAAGGCATACCAGGTGCAGCACAGCGTGACACCGTTGCGCCCTGCACATGTGATATGCCGGTCGGGTAATGGGACTTGGCACGGGGGTGGCGGCTGAGGACACGGCGGAAGAAGAGGTGGTAGAGGCGGACATCTTTGCCGGACCAAGGACGTGCAAACGTGGAGGCAAAAGCGGCGTGACCTGTCCAAGTTGCTGGTGCGGCTGTGCCGGCACCACGTTCACCCAGTGGGCCGTAAATGACATGTACTGTCCCTGACCGTAGTTACAGCTCCACACGTCGGCGCTGCCGTGCACTTTGGCAGAGACCGACATGCTCAAAGACTGGCCCACCATCTCTTCTACATGTGAATGCAGGGCTGGCACTGCCTTTTTGGCGAAGAAATGACGGCTTGGCACTCTCCACCGCGGCGCGGCACAAGCCATCATTTCTCGGAAAGGTGCTGAGTCCACCACTTGGAAAAGGAGGGACTGCAGCACCAGCAACTTGGACAGGAGGACGTTCAGCTTTTGCACCGTCGGGTGCGTGCTCGCAAACTGTTGTCTCTTGGAAACGGATTCCAAGAAAGACTGCTGACGGAATCCGTGAAGAGGAGTAGCAGGAGAAGGAGCATCTGAACGAGCGGAAGATGCCAACGAGCGACAACTCCCCTGAGCAGAGGTGTTGGAGCCTTGACTGGCTGATGGAGGGCGATTGACGTCAGGTGACGGAGCAAGTAACGGAGCGGGTGATGGAGCGGGGGCTGGGGCGGGCAGAACCGCCGTATCTTTATCACGGTTTTCCCAGGCCACCAAATGGTGATGCTGCATATGCTGCCGCAACGCTGTAGTCCCAACATGGGCCCCCTGGCCACGCTTGACTTTCTGGCCACATAGTCGACATACGGCTACGTTTACTTCCTCGGGCGGCTTGACAAAAAATTGCCACACCGCCGAGTAGGAAACTTTGCCCCCGATACTCCTCACTGGCTGACTGCTGCTTCCTCCGTGCACACCGGCACCACTACTGGCCGTGGTGGTAGGCTGCAGTGGAGCTGGTGCTCTACTCCGTGGCCGTTTGGCTCCACTGACACTGCTGCGACCCTGCTGCTGTCTCCTGGGCAACCCACCGACTGTTTTGCTCGCTGCCAAGCTGCCACCCTCTTCTCCTGATGATGCGGAAGAAATTGCCTGATGACGACGAGGCTGCCAAGTGCGATCAACCTCCTCATCATCAAGTAGGGTCTCCGCCTCACTACTAGCCCCCTCGGCTGCGTCTGGGTCAGGAGACAGACCTGTCTCTAGACCGGCTACCGAGCCACTCTCCTCGCCACTACTTCTTCGCCTGGCTGCTGAAAAGGCGGATGTCTCCCCCCGTTCCTGACCGCCCTCTGTTAGCTCTTCCTCACTGTACAGTGGGGCTGAGCCCACAGCATGCGATACTTCGCTTGGTGAGGGAACACCAAAGGACAGGGGCAGGTAGAGGACACGTGATTTCAGTGGGCTTGGTCCCGGGCCATGCCAACTAACGGTTGTGTCTGACGTACCCACCGACCGTTGGCTGTAGGTGTCAGAGGTGACCTGGGAAGAGGAAGACGACCGAGCCAACCAATCGACGACGGCAGGGTTGTCGGTGGAGACACGACCGCTGGATGACACCGGGAGCACTGGCCTCTGGCTGCGAATAGTGCTGCCTCGACCCCTTCCTCTGCTGCCACGTCTGCTCGCTCCTAAAACATTGCCTCCTCTGCCACTCCTCTGCATGTTTTCTGACATACTCTTTAATTCAACGATTCTGTGTCCCTGAGTAACAATTCTGTGTCCCTGAGTAACAATTCTGTGTCTGTCCCTGAGTAACAATTCTGTGGCCCTAAGTAACGGTTCTGTGGCCCTCAGTAACAATTCTGTGTCTGTCCCTGAGTAACAATTATGTGGCCCTAAGTAACGGTTCTGTGGCCCTCAGTAACAATTCTGTGTCCCTGATTAACGTTTATGTGGCCCTAAGTAACGGTTCTGTGGCCCTCAGTAACAATTCTGTGTCCCTGAGTAACAATTCTGTGTCTGTCCGAGTAACAATTCTGTGGCCCTAAGTAACAGTTCTGTGGCCCTCAGTAACAATTCTGTGTCCCTGAGTAACCTTTCTGTGGCCCTAACAGTTCTGTGGCCCTCAGTAACAATTCTGTGTCCCTGAGTAACAATTCTGTGGCCCTAAGTAACGGTTCTGTGGCCCTCAGTACCAATTCTGTATCCCTGAGTAACAATTCTGTGTCTGTCCGAGTAACAATTATGTGGCCCTAAGTAACAGTTCTGTGGCCCTCAGTAACAATTCTGTGTCCCTAAGTAACAAATCTGTGGCCCTAAGTAACGGTTCTGTGGCCCTCAGTAACAATTCTGTGTCCCTAAGTAACAATTCTGTGGCCCTAAGTAACGGTTCTGTGGCCCTCAGTAACAATTCTGTGTCCCTAAGTAACAATTCTGTGGCCCTAAGTAACGGTTCTGTGGCCCTCAGTAACAATTCTGTGTCCCTCAGTAACAATTCTGTGTCCCTCAGTAACAATTCTGTGTCTGTCCCTGATTAACATTTACGTGGCCCTAAGTAACGGTTCTGTGGCCCTCAGTAACAATTCTGTGTCCCTGAGTAACCTTTCTGTGGCCCTAAGTAACAGTTCTGTGGCCCTCAGTAACAATTCTGTGTCCCTGAGTAACAATTCTGTGGCCCTAAGTAACAGTTCTGTGGCCCTCAGTAACAATTCTGTGTCCCTGAGTAACAATTCTGTGGCCCTAAGTAACGGTTCTGTGGCCCTCAGTAACAATTCTGTATCCCTGAGTAACAATTCTGTGTCTGTCCGAGTAACAATTCTGTGGCCCTAAGTAACAGTTCTGTGGCCCTCAGTAACAATTCTGTGTCCCTAAGTAACAAATCTGTGGCCCTAAGTAATGGTTCTGTGGCCCTCAGTAACAATTCTGTGGCCCTAAGTAACGGTTCTGTGGCCCTCAGTAACAATTCTGTGTCCCTAAGTATCAATTCTGTGGCCCTAAGTAACGGTTCTGTGGCCCTCAGTAACAATTCTGTGTCCCTCAGTAACAATTCTGTGTCCCTCAGTAACAATTCTGTGTCTGTCCCTGATTAACGTTTACGTGGCCCTAAGTAACGGTTCTGTGGCCCTCAGTAACAATTCTGTGTCCCTGATTAACGTTTCTGTGGCCCTAAGTAACGGTTCTGTGGCCCTCAGTAACAATTCTGTGTCCCTGATTAACGTTTCTGTGGCCCTAAGTAACGGTTCTGTGGCCCTCAGTAACAATTCTGTGTCCCTCAGTAACAATTCTGTGTCTGTCCGTGAGTAACAATTCTGTGGCCCTAAGTAACGGTTCTGTGGCCCTCAGTAACAATTCTGTGTCCCTGATTAACGTTTCTGTGGCCCTAAGTAACGGTTCTGTGGCCCTCAGTAACAATTTTGTGTCCCTGATTAACGTTTCTGTGGCCCTAAGTAACGGTTCTGTGGCCCTCAGTAACAATTCTGTGTCCCTCAGTAACAATTCTGTGTCTGTCCCTGAGTAACAATTCTGTGGCCCTAAGTAACGGTTCTGTGGCCCTCAGTAACAATTCTGTGTCCCTGATTAACTTTTATGTGGCCCTAAGTAACGGTTCTGTGACCCTCAGTAACAATTCTGTGTCCCTGATTAACGTTTCTGTGGCCCTCAGTAACAATTCTGTGTCCCTCAGTAACAATTCTGTGTCTGTCCCTGAGTAACAATTCTGTGGCCCTAAGTAACGGTTCTGTGGCCCTCAGTAACAATTCTGTGTCCCTGAGTAACAATTCTGTGGCCCTAAGTAACGGTTCTGGGGCCCTCAGTAACAATTCTGTGTCCCTGATTAACGTTTCTGTGGCCCTCAGTAACAATTCTGTGTCCCTCAGTAACAATTCTGTGTCTGTCCCTGAGTAACAATTCTGTGGCCCTAAGTAACGGTTCTGTGTCCCTGAGTAACAATTCTGTGGCCCTAAGTAACGGTTGTGGCCCTCAGTAACAATTCTGTGTCCCTCAGTAACAATTCTGTGTCTGTCCCTGAGTAACAATTCTGTGGCCCTAAGTAACGGTTATGTGGCCCTCAGTAACAATTCTGTGTCCCTGAGTAACGTTTCTGTGGCCCTAAGTAACGGTTCTGTGGCCCTCAGTAACAATTCTGTGTCCCTGAGTAACAATTCTGTGTCTGTCCCTGAGTAACAATTCTGTGGCCCTAAGTAACGGTTCTGTGGCCCTCAGTAACAATTCTGTGTCCCTGAGTAACGTTTCTGTGGCCCTAAGTAAAAATTCCGGGGCCCTCAGTAACAATTCTGTGTCTGTCCCTGAGTAACATTTCTGTGGCCCTAACTAACGTTTCTGGGGCCCTAAGTAACAGTTCTGTGGCCCTCAGTAACAATTCTGTGTCCCTGAGTAACGTTTCTGTGGCCCTAAGTAACAATTCTCTGGCACTCAGTAACAATTCTGTCTGTCCCTGAGTAACAATTCTGTGGCCCTCAGTAACAATTCTGTGTCTGTCCCTGAGTAACAATTCTGTGGCCCTAACTAACGTTTCTGTGGCCCTAAGTAACAGTTCTGTGGCCCTCAGTAACAATTCTGTGTCTGTCCCTGAGTAACAATTCTGTGGCTCTAACTAACGTTTCTGTGGCCCTAAGTAACAATTCTCTGGCACTCAGTAACAATTCTGTCTGTCCCTGAGTAACAATTCTGTGGCCCTAACTAGCGTTTCTTTGGCCCTAAGTAACGATTCTGTGGCCCTCATTAACAATTCTGTGTCCCTGAGTAATGCTTCTCTGTCCCTAAGTAACGTTTCTCTGTCCCCAAGTAACGTTTCTGTGGCCCTAACTCTGTCCCTAATACAGAGCGGTCTGCCTCTCTTGAATGACTGGAGGCAAATGAAGAATTCTAAAATGGCCGCTATTTATAGCTCGACCATTACACAGTGCTGGCTGCCTGGCTGCTGATTGGCTAATGCGATCACGTCATTAAGGAATGCATTATGGGTCAGCGCGCCTTGTCTGCGCGCCTTCCCAGACATCCCCGCTCCGTCGCCGCACATGTCCGCCGCCATTTTAGGAAAAATTTCGATTCGCGCGTCCGAAGTAGGCTATTTTTCGGATTCGGCGCGAAAATTTTCCAATATTCGACTCGAATTCCACTTCGCCTACTTCGATTCGCTCATCTCTATTTCTCATGCCTCGTATTTTATATTTGTTCCAAACACTCCAAATTACCTTTCGGTCTTCTCAATTAACCACACTTCAACGTGTCCTCAACACCTTTATTTAGGACAGTAAACACCTCAGTGTGGGAAACTATTTATCAGCAATCTAATGGCCTTTCAAAATAAGCCTTAGCACTCTTTCCTCTCTCCTCCCTGGAAATTCTTTGCGAAGACCTATCCATCTCCACCTGGTCATCAGCTAGAATTCATACTATAAGAGACATTTCTGACAAGGGAGACTTATGTTCCTATTAAGACTTACATCAAAAGTACAATATACCCATCAAGATTTCTGCAAATATCTCCATATAAGACATGCCTTGTGATCTATTAAATGGTTGGATAATACTCTCACTGCCAACATTATCCGTTCTTATGAACAACCTATATTACCTCCCAAGGGGATTTCACACTTCTATTACACTCTAAACTGTGTACAGACCCCCATAAAGTTCTTATCAATTAAAAACCAGGAAAAAGTCCTCAACGTCTCATCAGACTTGGCCACCTAGCATCAAGCATCTTGTAACATGCTAAAATTCTCTAGATGTCCTTCCCACTGGGAATCAGCACAGAAGCTTTTACACCTCTGGTACCAAAATCCAGTGAAAAATGTTTGCTTCTATCCATCTTAGCCCCCTTCCTGCTGGAGAAACTTCAGCTGGATTGTATCAGCTCTACATATCTGGTGGTCCTGCCCAGTATTATCCTCTTTCTGGAAAGATGTGCAAATCCTTATCACTTGTATTACAGCTAAATCAGTTGCAATTACGCTTCAGTTGGCTTTGCTGATACAAGGACTAGAAGCATGGCCTAGACACTTTCATCCCATTATGATGCATACTTTTATAGCTGCCAGACTAGCTATTGCACGTAAATGGAAAAATAGCTCCCCGCCATCTATCCAAGAACTTCATCTCACTCTTATTTAACATGCACATTCGGAATTTATGTTTGCAAAAGCGATCTTAACTATACCAAAATTTCAGACAGAATGGGCCGCTTGGTTAGATTACTCCAGCATCAAACCCAATGTGAAATAGAATAAATCTGTGAAAAGTCAATAGTAAATAAAAAAACAAAAACTGGCGGAGCCACTAAATCCAAATGATATGTAAAACATATATAAAAAATAAACCAAAATCAAGTAGCAATAAACACCTGGCCAGTTTATAATAAACACTCGTCTGAGCTGAAGCATAAAGTGTAAAAAAACAACAAAATCAGTTAAATATGTGAAACGTATATCAGAAATAAAACACGATCACAATGTCAATGCTGAGAGATAGGATAGCGAAGAACATGGTTGATCCTCCCCTAAAAAAACATATCTCCTTTTTATAAAAATGGGTTCTTTCCTTGCAAAAGGTGTTACACTTGTGTTGAGACAGAGAAAGAATATGAGAAGGGACACTTTTTCCTCATATACCACAGGAATTGAATACAAAATCAATGATTGTATCACTTGTAGGACTGAGTCAATTACACTCCTGGGATTATTGATCTGCTCAGTTAAGAAGGGGTTGTTAATCAGTTTCAGCTGCTTTGGTGTTAATGAAATTAACAACAGGTGCACTAGAACAGGATTGGTTTTACAGGTGGAGACCACTGACATATTTTTCAATACTCATCTTTTCTGACTGTTTTTCACTAGTTTTGCATTTGGCTAGGGTCAGTGTCATTAGTGGTAGCATGAGGTGATATTTGGACCCTCCAGAGGTTGCACAGGCAGTCCAACTCCTCCGGCATGGCACATTAATAAGTGCCATTGCTAGAAGTTTTGCTGTGTCTCCCAGCACAGTCTCAAGAGCATGGAGGAGATTCCATGAGACAGGCAGTTACTCTAGGAGAGCTGGACAGGGCTGTAGAAGATCCTTAACCCATCAGCAGGACCAACATCTGCTCCATTGTGCAAGGAGGAACAGGATGAGCACTGCCATAGCCCTACAAAATGATCTCCAGCAGGCCACTGGTGTGAATGTCTCTGACCAAACAATCAGAAACAGACTTCATATGGGTAGCCTGAGTGCCCAACATACTCTAGCAGGCCCTGTGCTCACTGCCCAGCATCACAGAGCTCAATTGGTATTTGCCACTGAACACTAGAATTGGCACTGGTGTCCTATGCTTTTCACAGATGAGAGCAGGTTCACCCTGAGCACATGTGACAGACTTGAAAGGGTCTGAAGAAGACATGGAGAACTTTATACTCCCTGTAACATCATTCATCATGACCGTTTTGGTTGTAGGTCAGTGATGGTCTGGGGAGGCATATCCATGGAGGGATGCACAGACCTCTACAGGCTAGACAATGGCACTCTGATTGCCATTATGTATCTGGATGAAATCCTTGGACCCATTGTCAGACCCTATGCTGGTGCAGTGGGTCTTAGGTTCCTCCTAGTGCATGAAAATCCCTAGTCTCATGTGGTGAGAGTATGCAGGCAGTTCCTGGAGGATTGAATGGCCCTCACGCTCGCCTCACGCTCGCCTGACCTAAATTAAATAGAACACATCATTGTTTCGCCAGGTTGCACCTCGGACTGTACAGGAGGTCAGTGATGCCCTGGTCCAGATCTGGGAGGAAATATCCCAGGACACCATCCGTTGTCTCATTAGGAGCATGCCCCAATGTTGTCAGGCATACATAGAAACTACTGAGTAACATTTTGAGTTGATACAATGAAATTTCAGCAAAATGGACCCTCCATCATTTGTTCACTTTGATTTTGGGGTGTCTTTGAATTCAGTCCTCTGTAGGTTGATAACTTTCATTTCCATCAACCAATGGGGCATCCTTATGTTCCTAACACATTACCCAGTCCATATCAGTATAGATATCCAGCATGATATTTTTCCCCATTGAGATCTGACGTGTTTGCAAAGTGTTCCTTTAATTTTTTTGAGCAGTGTATGTATGTATATATATTGCACAGGTGGCAACCTATCATGGTACCATGCTTGAATTCATTGGATGTGTGAGTTAACACAGTAAAAATTCTATTCATAATTATGTACAACTTTATATATGTCAATGCAGTATTTATGTATGTCAATGTTGGAATGATCCTTTCTATTTTTCAGTAGAGCAGCATTCTGTGTTAATAATTTTATCAGCTTATGTGTGAAAACAAGCAGATGCTTGAAGCTATTTGAGTAGTTTATTTTGTAAATTTGCACTAATATGTGACACAGTAAGTAACACAAGAGGTTTTTTTTTTAATTTTTATTACAGCAGCATGCAGACTGAAAAAAGAATTGGAAGTATTTGGGGTCAATCAGGCATTCAGCATCCAAATGTACTTTCAAGGAACATGCTGACAGTAAGACAGAGCAGAGAGAGAATTTATCAGTTGTTGTCACTTCTTTTCTGTATGATCATAGACCTAAAGTGCTGAATCTGTGTTGCTTAAGTGGAGCAGAAAAAGGCCAGATCTGCAACCATGCTGCATATTCTGGCAGACTATGTAAATCACAGGACTGGATGCACATAAATACAAATATTTTTTCAGGAGATTGTGTATATATATATCCCATGTGTATATGTATATTAAACTGTTTGCCTGAAGTTCAGCTGTAATAAAGGGTTCACCTATGGCACATGAATCCTAGAGTAGTATAGGTTTTCTAAAGACAGCGCATGGCAAAGGCATCAGATTTTCTCTCTCTCATGGAAACTATGTAGGTCCCCATCTAAACAGAGGAGCGAAAGGAAGGATGTGTCACTTTGACTTAGTGATTTATGCTTTTACATTTTATTTTGTGCATCTGAGCTCAGGAAACAGGCTATTTTAAACCAAAGATAAAGACAGATAGGAAAATTTGAAAACAAAAATGACAGCTATAAAGTACAAAATGCTTAGTAGCCATAAAGTTATCAAAAGACTCTTCATTAATGCCAGCTTCCAGCATTGCTCTACTCAAACAGCCATTACCTTCTGAAGTTGAATTACTGTACAATACTGGCTTTACATTTGTAAAACCAGTACATTTTTATGTGTGTACAGATTAGAGCTGAGGTTAAAGTTTGAGCAATGTTAATTCAACCAAATTCTGAATTTTCCCTTGGTGGCAAAATTAATGCCTCAAAATGATTTGCAGTGTACTTTAAACTGTGGTCAGGTGTAATACTGTGTGCTGTGAAGAATGTCCCAGCCTCTTACCATTAAAGTCAGCTCTCCCAGTAGCCCTTTGCTGGTATATGTCAGGGTTAGTAAGGGAAAGCTGACAAAGATTGCAGAGAGAGATAGTTAGTGCCAATGTATTGTGCTAGAATTATACCCAAGTGATATACAATGATATGGTATATTCAGTGCTGTATATTGGGGGAGTAGAGAGAATGGAGTGTTACCCCAGATGCATTTAACGTGAACAGAACCAACAATCATTTTTCAACTACTTTTTTTGTTAACTACACATTTAGCATTTTTAAGTTCATAAAAAACAAAATGAACGTTTTTGTGTGGTTATAGTGTTTTAGGGTCAGTGTTTGGGATTTAGACTCCTTCCCAGTAATACATCTTGTCCCTATGTTGAAAAGAATAAGGGCCTCTTCCTCAAAACCCTAGCTCAGGGATTTGTGAGTCTTTTGGAAGACTTTTTGTAATTTAAAAATCAGGTAGACCTAGATAGTGGCTCCCCCTATATGTGTCACAGTTTAGCCTGTAGTTTCCAGCCTGTGAAATTCTTGCCACCATGCTGCAGTGGTTCTGCTAGACCTGGGATTCTATTTACATATCTTATTTGCTACTGTATTCACCTATGGAAATTCCCTGCGCTTCTGTAGACTTATATCCCTTTCCTTTCTGTCATTTCCTGGCCTGCCTCCCAGTCTGCTTCCATATATAACACATGCTCAGTGCAGCCCTCATTGCCTGAGCAATGTCCTAGTTTCTCTGTGCTCCTGTTGGCCTAGTATTACTCCTATTATGTGTCTGACTTCCCATGTACCATCTCCAGCTTCGTTTACCGCTTGTTCTTGCCCTCATTGACCTCGGCTTGTTTCCCAGATCTTCTGTCTCCTGCCACTTGTACTCAGGTTGTCTCAGCATCCTCAGCAGGGTGTACCTGGGGCCGCGACCTGGTTCCAGCTTGCTGCAAGTTTTTTCAAACCATCAGGGGCCATGGTGAAGAAGCAGGCTGGGGCTTAGATTCCATGCCCTGGGGAACATCTAGTTGACTTCTACAAGAGCTCTCTATCACTGAAACCTGACAATATGAATGGGTAAGTGGTACATATAACCAGAAATGTATACAGTAAATAGAGACATTTTTGACAAGTCCTTTATTTTTAAAAAAGGTCCATTGATGCATCGTCAGCCATGTTGTCCTGTGATGGAGATCTGTGTCAATTGTAATGACACCTGGAGACCTGCTGAAAGTAAAAAACCCATAACCACTGACACAATTTGCTCTCAACAACTGCTTGCTGTAAATGACAGCTCCTGTTCCCTGCCACAGAATTTATACAAATGGGCTAGATCCCCTTGGTGAAATCCATAATCAACCATTGACATAAATACAGGGATTCCCATAAAGTTATAGACCAATTATGGTCAATCTGTTCAGAGATTCAGTAAACAGCCAAGCTAAATGAGTATCCAGCCAAACTTTACCTCCAACTGCAGGGGGAAGTGAAACATTTAACTCACGTATTATTACTGCTGCTAAAAGTTACAGCTTCCTACTCAAAGCTGCTGATTGTTAGAGTACCAGTGGTTGCTGGCATCCTAACAACCTGTGACAGCCCATTCAGCTGTTATCTATAGATTCCCAACCAGGGGCAGACTGACCATTTGGAAACTCGGGCACTGCCCAAGGGCCCGGGGTCAGTGGGGGGCCCCATGAGATGCCCCTGGTACCTTTTGCATAGGCTTTTTTGAGTTTGGGCAAGGACACAGGGGCCCCATGATCCCCTATTGCCCGGGGGCCCCCATGAGTTGTCAGTCCGCCCCTGTTCCCAACTGACAGCTTGAATGTAAGCACATGGGCTTAGTGTAAAAAATAGCATTTCCTCCCTAGTGAAAATTTCACAAAATTGTTGGCCACCCCTTGACAGGGAAAGTTCACCCCCATGCCTTTTCTGACACAGGCCCACAAACTAGTGATACAGTTTTGAGGTAGTCCAAAAAACTGTGTAAACATTCCAGCCAATAATCTAATTTAGTGTTCAGATGGCTGACATTCAACTCAACCTTCCTGTAAACTTCCCAATACCTGCAACACCCACTCACTGGAAATCAAGCATGGCCATTTTGAAAAGGTTTCACTAGTGTCAGTGTTCCATAAATTAGTATTTGTGCGGGTATGGCAAGAGGAAAGGCTCAGGAGACCTGAGTTCTTTTTTCTCCTAATTCTGGACACATGTACAGTATTGTTACAATTCGTAGAAGCAATCAAGATGGTGAGCTATGACAAGGTGGGCTTCAGACACTATGGCCCTGATTCACTATTGGGCGTGGGCGCATATTCATGGGCTTAAGCCCAATTTTCATGGGCGTCTGTCTATTTTTTACCCTGCAACCTAATTCACTATTGACCAGAGCCCATAAGCAGATGCCCAATCTAATTCACAAAAAGACACACGCCCGAAATCAGACTCACAAAGCAGACTTGCTAAGAAGCAAGTCTAACACCATGAAAAATCACTGCAGAGATATGTTCACTTAGAAATTTGCTTTGCCAAATATCAGGACTTCACTTTAAACAATATCTGCTATTTCAAAAAAAATTAAGAATGTGTTAAAAATCGTTTTTTTGAAGGAAATCGACACAGTAAAAATCTAGACGCCCGTGCAGTGTCTTTGGCAGATACAACTGAGCATGTGCAGAACACATTTTAGACCTCTGCCATGGGCTTTTGCTTTTTAGCCACTGACTAATAGTGAATCTTACTGTGGAGTCCTCTGACAGCCGGCACTCGGTCGTGACTATTGTGTTTAATACACAGCACTCGGCATATCTTCATGTAATCTAACTAGATTTCCTTAGTTCTAGTGATTCTATTTTTGTTTCTTATACTTTATAATTATTTCTGTAATGATTTTACTTATTTCAAAGGTCTAGATAATATTTATTTTGACAGCTGAATGTAAAAATAAAGGTCCGCAATAAAAAAAAAAAAAAAAACAAAAAAACAAAAAAAAAAAACAGCGTGGGTCCCCCCTCTCATCCTTACCAAGCCCTTCAGGTCTGGTATGGATATTAAGGGGGAACTCCACGCTGAAATTTAAAAAAAAAAACAGCGTGGGTCCCCCTCAATATCCATACCAGACCCTTATCCGAGCATGCAGCCCGGCAGGTCAGAAAACCTGAACCATACCAGGCCACATGCCCTCAACATGGGGGGGTGCTTTGGGGCAGGGGGGGCTCCCCCCCCAAAGCACCTTGTCCCCATGTTGATGAGGACAAGGGCCTCTTCCCCACAACCCTGGCCGGTGGTTGTGGGGGTCTGCGGGCAGGGGGCTTATCAGAATCTGGAAGCCCCCTTTAACAAGGGGGCCACCAGATCCCGCCCCCCCTACGTGAAGGAGTCTGCGGTACATGCTCCCGCAGACTCCTTCACAAAAAAAAAAAGTGTGGTGTAAAAAAAACACAGTACAGGGTCCCCCCCCTTTTCTGACCTGCCGGGCTGCATGCTCGGATAAGGGTCTGGTATGGATATTGAGGGGGACCCACGCTGTTTTTTTTTAAATTTCAGCGTGGAGTTCCCCCTTAATATCCATACCAGATCCGAAGGGCTTGGTACAGATGGGAGGGGGGACCCACGCTTTTTTTTTATTATTTCTGCAATAAAGGGAATTATTTTACATTCAGCTGTCAGTGGGGAACCCCGCTGACAGCTGAAACATTAACACATGGCTGTCGCTCCTACAATCCCGCATGAGTTATGTTATCAACTCATGCAGCGTTTTAGTAGTGAAAACCAATGCAGCGCTCATGTTTCAGCTGTCGGCGGAGTTCCCCACTGACAGTTGAATGTCAAAGTATTGCAGGGAATTATAAACAGTGTTTTAAATAACCAGCGTGGGGTATTCCCTCCCATCCATACTAAGCCCTTCGGGTCTCGTATGGATGTTAAGGGGTAACTCCACGCTGAAATTAAATAAAAATCAGCATGGGGTACCCCCCAAAATCCATAACACATACTTATCCGAGCATGCAGCCCGGCAGGTCAGGAAAGGGGGGGGGGGACGAGCGAGCGCCCCCCCCTTCCTGAACCATACCAGGCCACATGCCCATACCAAATTATTCAAACATTTGTAAACAGAACAATGAACTGAAATGGTTTGGCATTTGTACCCCAAATATGACGTTCCCTGAGGCATTGGTAAACCGAGATACGCCTGTATTAGTATTGCAATCCTTTGTATTGGGATACATAGAACCAACATACATCTGAATTGGCAACATAGCACAACATTTGTGTCACATTGGAGATATCTGGTAGTTTCACTGACCTTGCCAGGGACCTAGGATTGATTCACAGCACAGAAATACAGGCTGGATTAGCAATGTAGCTCTGTGGATTAGTGGTTAGCACTACTGCCTCACAACTCTAGGGTTGTCGGTTTGAATCCCAACCCCGGCAAGGAAGTAGCATGATCTCCATGTGTGGCTGTCTTCAAATAGATGTTCTGGCAACATCTTTGCTTTCTGTCTGAATGATCCCTAAAATGTGAATTAGAATGAGGCCTTGTCTGTTGAAACACCTTCAAAGCTGCACCTTATGTGAATGTCATACAATGGGATAAGGTAAGGGCCTGGAGCACTAATAGATTTGATAATGATGGTTTACACTCCACCCACTTTTGTGAAGGATTTGGCAAGCAAAGAGCTGACAGAGAGAGAGAAGAGCGAGCCAGTGAGACGAAGAAGAGTGAGCGAGATATACATACTGAAGAGTGATAAAGAGAGACATTCAGAAGAGTGAGCGAGAGAGAAAAGACTTGGTTGGTGAATCCACACATCAAACTTGTCACAAATCCTGGCGTGCATTTTTCCCCCAAATGCATAGCAGACCCTTATCCCAGCAGGCAAGTACCGCACGCCTTCAAAGATTTATTTCCTTTGTTGATTTTCCTGCTTCGCTCACACTATATGCAATTGAAAATTACTCTTTAAGTTGCCAATTTTACTGTGTTTTCTAGAGAATTACTAACTAGTTGTGTTTTCAATTGTGTGTAGCATTGCGATTTCTATTTGAGTCTAGATGTTAAATTGCTAATAAATGGCCACAATTCTCATATACCTTTGAACTCTCGCTGCAACAAATGGTGTATGTTAATACACTCACATTCACATTCATTATATCCAATATCAGATACGATGTCAATGCACAAATCGCACCTGAAATTGCACACCCTGGATGTGACTTGTCATGTGATTGGCATGGCCAGCAGCTTGCTCTTTGCATGGCAAATTGCACACAATGTTACTGGGGGCCAACACCACTGTCACATCTAATCCGATGCGGCAATTGCCCAACATACAGTGAAGTTGCACGAGTTCACAACCCAATTGGATGTGAACAGAGCCTACAGTGGCCAATAGGGTGCGACTTGGTCTACGATTTGCAAGTCGCCTGTCATGCCAATTGCATGGCAATCCCAAACAATGTTAATGGGGGCTACCCGGTCACATTAAAGCAGCTTTCTAAGTGGTGTTATTGACACCACAGTCACATCATGTGACTTGCATAGAAGTTGCATGATTTCAAAGTCGGGGTACATGGTGATTTCAAGTGCAATTTGCAAGACATCCGACACCGATCTCTCAGCAAATTGCATGAAAAGTAGTGTATTCATTACTCTATTATTACTTGCGGCTCCTACCAAGTTTGAACCACAACAATATGAACGCTCCAATAGCGTGCACATTGCGTGGGACTTGGCATGTGATTTGCACAACATGCAAGTTGTAAATCGTCTGCAAAGTCGCACCCTATTGTCTGCTATTAGAGCAGTGTTTCTCAACTCCAGTCCTCATGGACCCCCAACAGGTCATGTTTTCAGGATTTCCATTATTTTGCACAGGTGATTTGATCAGTTTCACTGCCTTAGTAATTACCACAGCTGTTTCATCTGAGGGAAATCCTGAAAACATGACCTGTTGGGGGTCCATGAGGACTGGAGTTAAGAAACACTGTATTAGAGCGACCATATGGGTGTGTTTCAAACACTGATTTCTTAAGTAGTACATGTACTACTTTAGTGGCAATTTGCATAGAGATCTGTGTCAGATGTCTTGAAAATTGCATTGAAATGGTCAACATTACTGTAAGTCGCATGATTTGTAAATCCGCTTTGCCCAGAGTGTAATGTTTGGTGATGTTTGATTTCTGGAGTGTTTCGCCAATTGATGGGAAATTCACCATACTAGTCAAATCGATTTGTCATTTTCAGTATTGCATACAAGATGTGGTCATGTGACTGTCTTAACTCATGCGAGAATCTGGAGGGAATTGTGACCATAGTAGCAATAACGGTTCCAATTGGGGTTCCCTTTCACATCCCTGCTCAATGTTCTGTTGTATGCTGCACACGTACATTTCACTGTATATATCTTTCTGATTTGTGGGGCCTGTATACCAAGGGTTAATGCAGGTAGGAAGCGGATTCATCAGGTGAAAACACTTTCACTGACCAACTTAAGGTCAGTGGTGGGTGTGGCTTCATTGGGTGTGGGGCCTTGTTTGGCGCGCTCCAAATACAACCTAGCTTATATAAAGATGTGCAGTAGGGAGTGATTTGGCCTGTTACTAGGCCGGGTGGTTTGTGACTAAGTCCTTGCATGGTGTGGTTTGGGGGAAGGAGAGATTTTGTGCTGAATTGCCCCAGACACCACTCAGGCTGTGTTTGGAAGTGGGCTGGAAATGTTTGCATATTTTTGGCCTTGTAAAGTGTTTGTGTGTTATTGCACAATGATTGTTTTTTCTCTTTGCATTGAAAGCCTCACACATGTCAATTGTTTTGTTTAAAATCTGCTCTTGTTTTAATTTTGCTTGCTTATTTAGACTCCAATGCATTTTTCTGACAAACCTGCTGACAAATGTATGTGTAGGGGATTTGTAGAGGTGGGAGGGGTTTTGTAGAGGTGGGAGGGGTTTTTTGCACATGCTTTGTTTTCTTTATATTTTGATGTGTAGACTTTTTTTGTGAATGGATCTTTATACTAAGTGATTGTGTAAGTAAATCTTATGTGCATGAAAATGTTACTTGATTCATCTTCCTCTTTGTTTCCTGCTATAACCTGAGCACACACAGTTCACTAGAAGTATCTTTAGATTGTAAGCTCTTATGAGCAGGAGTGTTTTATTTTCGCCACATCAATGCTATTCTTTTTGTGACTCACCAAGATATTGACTATACCTACTTGTTCCTGCTGACCAAATAAATGAAGATATATTTGATTAATAAATGTTGGACTGTTGTTTTTGTGTTTATTTTATGTTCAATATATGACCAACCTTAATAGTTACTTTGTATACTTACAAGCTACATTTGAGTAGATTATATAAGAGTGTGAATATGCAAGTGGGTGCAAACTGGCTTTTTCAAAAACAAAACAAAAAAAAAAAGAACCAGTTTGCACCACAATATTATGTACCAATGAATATGTCACATTCACTGTGCAGCCAGCTACAGGTGTTCTACAATTCGATTTACAGTTATAAAATAGTCCACACTGTGTTGATTTTTGGCCTTTGGAAACAAATATATATTAGCCAAGGTTAAACAAATCACTAAGTAACACACATTCACGAAAGCTATCATAGCTGCGCATACAAATGCGCGATAGGGTACAAAATTGCGCGATCGCATACGAATAAGCGCCAAACAGGTGTCCCCATGGCGCACGAGCGGCTGCCCTCCCAGAAGTCCGTCATCACGTGCGCGCGCACCCGGAAGTGGTTGTGGGGAGTGTCAGTGGATGACAAGTGGTTGGCGGTTTGCTGTGTGTCGTATATTTTGAGAACTCTAGTGGCATTTGGACATGGCGAGAGCACAGTTTTCAACTGAGGAGATGATCCTTATATGTAAAGTAAGTGTGGCCATTGCAAATATGTTTATAACATGTGAGGGACAGGTAATTGTAATTTTGTGGGTGGGGCCTATCAGAATCTCACTTGGTGCACATGCTACTTATCTGCACATTAGCTCCTGGGTATTGATGGGTCAATTATATTAACCACTTGCCTACTGGGTACTCCTACCCCCTTCCTGTCCTGGCCAATTTTCATCTTTCTGCACTGTTACCCTTTGAATGACAATTGTGCGGTCATGCCACACTGTACCCATTTTAAATTTATATCAGTTTTTTCACACAAATAGAGCTTTCTTTGGGTGGTATTGACTTGCTGCTGTGTGTTTTACTTTTTGCTCGATAAACAACAAAATAGCTCATAATGAATAAAAGTCTGTTTATATTATAACATTTGGTAAACCGGTAATTTAGCAACACTGATGTGCGTTGATGAGGCAGCACTGGTGGGTGGCACTACTGGCCACAGGTGGGCGGAACTGTTGGGTGGCACTGGTGGGCACTGATCATTGGTGCTGACCCCTGCTCTGATAACTGCTGGTTCTTGGCAGTACTTTCCAAACATTCTGACAGCGTGAGGAAAGTGCAGCCAAGACCTGGCAAATGCATTTCCCTGTGATCAGCGTGTCATTGGACGTGGCTGATCACATGGTAAAAAGCCGCTGTGATTGGCTTTTACCATATGACGTGATCAGCTGTGTCCTTAGGACACAGCAATCACGGAGAGCGCGTTCTGCCAGGATGTCATATGACACCCTCCCAGAGCTGCCTGGATGCAGTGTAGCGTTATTCGGCTATCTGCGGTCGCCAAATAGGAAACCAGCTAGGCCTTCATGCCTAATCTTTGAATATCTGGACATGTATACTGCGTATAATGCATTACATTCTACAATGTGTTGGTGTACATGGTATTACAGTGTGCAATGCGTTGCTGGATTCTGCATGACAGTGTACAGTGCATCACAGTCTACAATGTGTGGGTGTACACGGTATCACAGTGTGCAATGCGTAGCTCCATCCTGCATGATAGTGTACAGTGCATTACAGTCTACAATGTGTGGGTGTACACGGTATTACATTGTACAGTGTATTACAGTCTACAATGTGTGGGTGTACACGGTATTACATTGTACAGTGTATTACAGTCTACAATGTGTGGGTGTACACGGTATTACATTGTACAGTGTATTACAGTGTGCAATGCGTTGTACACTGCAGTGTGCACTAAAGCATTTTACACTCATGCACTGTACACACTAACGCATTTGACATTTCTAGTGTGCAATGCGTTAGTGTGCAATGCCTTGGACAGTACAATGCATTTGCAGTATTGGTGTATGTTTATTAAGCACAGATAATTCATCTGATTTTAGTTATCAAGGAGAAGTCTTCTCTGTCCCCCTGTTTATGAGGTGGAGGACAATTGTTTTCCGAAGAAGAGAGGAGACTTTTTTTTCAAGGAGATCTGTATAGATTTCCAGAGATATGTGTAGATGGTTGAGGGGCTGCATGTGATCTCCGGAGATAATTGGGATTAACGATCACCTGAGTTAAACCAGTGAATGAAAAGTGTCAAAAAACATGGATTGAAAATAATCTGCACTGACCACTGTGCTTTGTCAAGCCACATATTGGCACATTCTGGTGTCACACAGATGCCATGTGAAATTTGCAGTGTTTTCTGTGCAAGCGCTGCACCGCATCACAACCGCAACCCCTTCATGCCACCTGCTGCGGCTTTCTAGGTGAAGTTACCAACACACCAATATTGGTACACAAAGCGTATTGCGTTTTGCCAAATTGGATGGCATACCTATTCACACCCATGTGCATACCCTGAAAAAGGGTCCTGCACATTTTTGGCCCGGATGCGGTGCAATTTGAGGTGTGCAAAATGTTTGTCTGTAATTGCAACGCACACAAATTGCATGTGATTTGCCCAGGAGTGCGGTGTTAGACCACAATGCATGTATGTGAAGCCAGAATAAAAGGATGTGGATTTTGTCTACTTTTACTTGCGCATGTTAACATTATGGAAGTGCATTTTTCTTCTGTTTAACATGCTATAGAAATGGAACATGCATTTGGATGGAGTGTTTTTGTATGTGCATTTTGGAAGTATTCTAAACACACATTGACCCTAGGGCCACACCATATCTTATGCAGGCCATAGATAGGTCGAAAATCGGCCGATTTTCGGATCGTTAGTGGGCTATTTGTTCGGCCATTTTTCGGTATTTTGGCAGATTTTTTTTTCTCGGTAAAGTTGGAAAAAAAACGGCCGAATTTGCCGATCGGCCGATTTTCGCGGCAATGATGGGCAAATCGGCCGATTTTTTTACTGATAAAAAATCTGCACATGAGCAGTGACCTGCAAGAGGAAGACAAAAAGAAGAGGATGAAGAAGAAGAAGAAGAAGAAGAAGAAGAGGATGATGATGAAGAAGAGAAGAAGAAGAGGATGATGAAGAAAAAGAAGAAGAGGATGATGGTGAAGAAGAAGATGAGGAAGAAGAAGAAGAAGAGGATGATGATGATGAAGAAGAAGAAGAAGAGGATGATGAAGAAGAGGATGATGATGAAGAGGATGATGAAGAAGAGGATGATGAAGAAGAGGATGATGAAGAAGAGGATGATGAAGAAGAGGATGATGATGATGATGATGAAGAAGAAGAAGAAGAGGATGATGATGATGATGAAGAAGAGGATGATGATGATGATGAAGAAGAAGAGGATGATGATGATGAAAAAGAAGAGGATGATGATGAAGAAGAAGAAGAGGATGCTAATGAAGAAGAAGAGGATGATGATGATGAAGAAGAAGAGGATGATGATGATGAAGAAGAAGAAGAAGAGGAAGAAGAAGGATGAAAAATGAGAGGAATTCCAGTATGGCAAAAAGTGTCCCTGCAGAGAGCTCCACTATTTCTTTGACAGTTCTTTGACATTTACAGCGGTTGCAACATTGTATCTATTTGTTTCCGAATAAAAACATCTGTATCCTAAATGGATACAAATACATTGTTGCAACCGCTATAAATGTCAAAGAACTGTCAAAGAAATAGCGGAGCTCTCTGCAGGGACACTTTTTGCTGGCTGTAGACGGGATGAAAATCGGCCGATTTTTTTTTTACCATTGCTGGTAACGTCGGCCGCTTGAACAACCGATTTTTCATTTTTTAAAAGAAAAATCGGCCGTTTTTCTCCCCGTCTATGGCCTGCATAAGCATTAGTGTGCCTGGGGGAGGGGGGGACCTTTGGCCTTTCCAAACACAGTAGATGCTCCAAGAATGTTTCCTTGAACTCTTGAAATGGTTAAAAAGGAAAGACACTCTAGATAGCCTGCACTGAGAATTGACTGTCATGATGACGTGTCAATGATTATTTGCTCTCATTTTTCAGGAGTGGTACTGCTTGCGGTTGAAGCTGGTAGAAATCCACCTTCACGTCCTCCACTCACCTTCACTCGTGGCCAGTGGATATTTTGTGGCCGCAGGCAAGAATTGGCATCGAGGACCTGCATAAAGACCCTGGCATGCCAGAGGTGGTTTGGAAGCAGCACAGCAATTTGACCATCCCTTTCCTCTATGTTGGTTTTAAGGGTGCAGAATTGCTTCTCGTCCGTGAACGGACTGTCGCCGGATATCAGAGTCCCCATATTTTCAAGATATGTTTTAGCCATGTTGGCTTATTTTTATGTTATTTTCCAAGTGTGTCGCACCTAACCGCACAGTAGTGTGGTGCCATGCGTATTTGTGGCTGTGAATGGGGCTGTTTTTAATAGACGTGTGTAGGTGCAACAACGTTTTCATCATGGTACCTGCGCACATCTACATAGGGCATTGCATTTCTTTGCTGTGCTGGAAAATGTGTGTTCTTGCATGCGTTTCTGCACCACCAAAGGTGTGAACAAGTCCTAAGGGCCGGTTCACACTATAGAAACAGTCTAGATGTGTTCCTGATGGGTTTTTTTCATGCCCTTTTGGCATGCATGTTTAGTGTGTTCCAGTACATTTTGGATGCGTTTTGGACATGTTTACATTGCATTTTTGTATCCCTTCCACTTATTTTTTTCTATTTTCTTTGTATTCAATGTAGTTAGGGACATGTGCGTTTTAGTACATTCAAGGACGTTTCAATGTGTTCCAGTACAGTTCTGTGCAGAAACAATGCAGCGTGGTCAGCTTTGTTTACAGCACCTGCAATGCACTGAAAATGCAAGCGCTGATGTGAACTATGACATTGACAACCACATAACCTTCTTTCTGTGCGTTTGTGATGCCGAAAAAGCAACTGAAACACATGTAGTGTGAACTGGCCCTAAAGGTTATTAAAGGTCAGGGAACGGGACTGACCAGGAATTGTGAATTCAATCAGACTAGTGGTGAGATACAATCAGCAATCATATAATAATGTGAGATCTGAGCTGTAGCTGATAGAAAATGAGACACATTCACTTGATCAGTAAATAGATAGTTAAAGAGTGGGGCGGTGATCCATAGATTTGCATATGGGATAGGTGATGACGGGGTGGGGGAGGGGGTCAAGTTGTATAAGGAGACAGATTTAAAAGAGAAAAATGTTACAATGAAATATACACGGCATGAAACTTGCACATTTCCTAACTGGCAGAAGAACAATACATAGGTAACATTCATCCACTTTCTAGTCATTAGGCAAAATCATAATTGATTGATCAATATTCCTGGCACAACCCAGAAAATTGATCTCCATTTTTTAGGATATAGCCATGACTGGGATTAGAACCCATGACCCAAGTGCTGTAAGTTCTGAGCTCTAACCACTAAACCACTGTGGGAGACACAGTTTGAGCTATAATGTAGAATAGTTACATTGTTTAAAAATGATAGAGCGAGCTGGTCACTGATATAGACTAGTAAAATGGTATTACACAAGATAAATATAACCACAAGCAGTAGTGCATGAACTCGTGAAAGGTCATCCACCCCTGTGACAGTGTACTACACTATTGAGCACCTTTCTGGCTCCTGTGGCTGAGCTAATTCCTCCCCAGGACCATTTGGGAACCCACCCTGATGGATGGATTGAGCTGGATGACTAACCCATAACTGCCAGCATACCGCTGCACCCCCAGATGTGTGATGTGTATAACCCATGCACATTAATACTTTTGTTCTGGTGAGTGTAGACCAGTCCCAAGGGTGGTTTACCTTTCACGAGTTCATGCACTACTGTCCATCACGGAGAGACCACACGTGCCATTCATAGGCACTCTCTGAGTTGGTACTCTCACACGAAGGACATTCCATTATTCAGGAATGATTCTATGAACTTATTTTAGCACCATTTACAATATTACATCATTGTTGCAATTCTTTGCACTTTTTGGTTTTTACATGCGTTCATTATTGATCACATGCATTTATAGCACTGCACTTGTCTTTACCATAGAATAGTTATGTGATTAAAGAGAATGAAGATATATAATTATATTGGGAAATTAGAAGTATATAAATTATTTGAGATATAAGTGTGAAAATGTTTAACATTTGAATACAGAATGTATGACATTCATTAGTAAATGCATTAGTTTCCTGATCATTTTGGAGACACAGCAAAAAAAAAGAAAGAAGAAAATAGAAAATTCTAATACAGGTGTACTATTTAATACATTCTAAGAATTTTCTCTTTTGCCATCATAAAAACGCCAATATTAATAAAGCCCGCGCTTGTGCGCCATCTAGCGAACATATCCGGTATTGCACCTAAAAATGTGCCAGACGGGATACCACATTTAGTGATAGCAAAGTAGTCAGTAGACGCTCGTTAATGAGCTTGCTAGACGCTGGTCAGACCACTGATTGATTGACCGGAGTCTGCCTGAATGGTCAGTCTCTGCTATTACACTCACATCTTAGTGAATCAGGGCCTATATCACTCTAATGTTTCTCCTGCAGCACACACTGTGTGGTGTATTAGGCAGGGCACAGGAGCCACATCAGCAGGGGGAAAAGCATGAAGAGGAGGGTAACAGTGTTGGCACTGAGAAGAATAAGGTGTACATTTTGTCCCTGCCAAACCCCAGAAGTTGTGGATGAAAAGAGAAAGCTGAGGACAACCTCACGGACTCGGGTTCCTCTGCCTCTGGAAATTTCTGGGCTCATTTATGCTCCATTGACTGTGAAGGGACCCCAGTGTTTGTGCTATCAAGGAGATAGACCGCTATTGAGGTGGAAATGGCTGCTTAAGAGAAGCTTTTGAAATCTTTCTTTAGTACCCCGTGCTCAGGGCTGTCTGCTGCCAGAAGTTATAGGCTGTGTCTGAACCACATGGTGAATGAGCATATGGGTCAAAAAAGGAGGTTAACACCCTTATAACAAATTAACCTTTACCCATAATAAGGAGGAATCACTGGCCATAGCTTTCTCAGTATGCAATAGAACTGGTGGGTTGTCCTGCAGCCAGTGTGCTTTCAGAACATGCATTTAGTATAGTGGGAGGCTTTGTGACAGGTAAAAGAATCCACCTATCCACAGACACAGTTGACTGGATTTAGAAAATGAACCTGGATTAGCAATTCATACCAAGCCCCTGATGATGATGCTAGCTAACAGTTGCATTTTGGTTTTAATTCTAGCCCACCACTGCAGGTTCATGGCAAATACTGTGCCTGCTGCTGACTGGACCCTCTCCTGACATCATTGTAGGCTTGCCAGCGTAACTATTTCACCCTGCTCCTACGGCTGCTATTGCACTTTCAAAGCTCCACCCAAATATGTTTGCATATCTGTTTCACAGATGTACAGTACATTTTTTTTGTAGGGTCAGGCCTGTATTCACTTTTAGCTGCAGCTTGACTTTCATATGAACTCTCACCACCAGAAGTACTGTAGGTGATACAGATATACAAGGTGAACCCACAGTGTTCCAGTTCATGAAGGATCATGAAGACTCCAAATCCTCTCTATAATGTAGATTGAGATCATGCATTATTTACCATTATCAAAACAACTTCCATAGCAGATTCTCATCAAGGAGAAGGGTCTGGTAGGTATGTTTTCTTTGTACATTGTAAATGCCAGTCATGCTGTAGTGAATTGCATACATTTAACATATGCACCATTTCACAGGCAGGATAAAGGCACGCCCAAGCATGGTATTTAAAGAAATTTAGCATTTTTAATGTGGACCTTGTTTTTTTTAAATCAAGTTTACAGAACAGAACAAACAGTGCCAAACAATCTGTGTCACACTTACAGCATACAGTAAAACAATTTGCATGTAGATGCATACTAGTTCTGCAGATATTGTACAAAATGGAAGACAGATATTAGTTCAGCAAATAACTCACCACAGACCAACATGGTCTGGGACCAACTTAGGAGCAGATTCAAGTTTGATCTATCTGTAAGGGTAGGACATACATCTAGGGGTTCCAACCATAGCCTAACAGACTTGGGAGCACTAGTTCTACTAGAGCCAAGCCAAGAACTGACAGCTAGCCAGCCCATATTTTGTCAAATTTACCCGGGCATATACGTTTTTCATAAAGCAGGGTGGTATTCATATTGTTAATCTAATCCTGTGTAGACGGGAGTGCGGTGCTCTTCCAGCACATCAACAGGCCTGAAATAGGGTTCTAGATACCACCTTCTTAATAGAAGAATTGGTATCACTGGGTCCAGAATACCCAATATGCAGGTCAAAGGGTCCAGAGTTAAATTCAATTGGTAAGATTTATTTATCATGCATTTGACATTGTCCCAATATCTATGGAGCTTGGGACAGCATTATTGCATATGAATCAAGTCCTCATGATCCCTTTTACCCCTCAGGCAAATGTCCTGCAATAATCCCATGCAATTTAGGTGGAGTGTAATGCACTCTAAGCAGTACGTACAGTTGCGAAAAGGCATTGGGACACATTCAAGGAACTGTAACAAACCACCTCCATAGCCTCCTATTGCTCTCCAATCAGTTCCCCCACATCTGCCGCCCATTGAACTCTGGCTTTGCATGGTTAGTTATCTATGTAGGACCCTAGTAATTGTGAGTAACAGAAATAAAACCCTTAGTGGAAGAAACTTGTTGCATCATATGAAACACTGGGGTAGGAGAAAGATAGATAGAAGTCCGAGTTAAAACGTTGGGCCATTACAGCACGTCTTAATTGCAAATAGTAAAAGTAAATCTGACTAGGAGGACCAAATTTGATTTGCATAGCAGAGAATGTCAACGACTTGCCATGATCAAAAACCTGTTTAAAATGAGTAATACCATTGGCTTGCCACTTAGGTACATATTGAAGCTTGGCCAATTCAAGATATGTGGGATTATGCCAAAGAATACTGAAACTGGTATACATTATGACATCTTGTAATTGTTCATTTTTATGCCAGACCTTATGCATCAACCTATATGTGGGATAGGATCTATTCAATTTAGCTAAAGAATGTGCCTCCAAGCCTTCAGACAAAGATGTAGAGTTGACAAAGAGAAGAGCTATATTTAAAGTGGCATCATGGAACAGTAAGGTGTTACCATCAGGGGGAGACATACAGTACCTTTCACCATATGCTGCAATTGTGCAGCCATAATAAGGGTGAGGGAATGCAATTTTTGGGTGTTGAAGTTGTTCAAGTCTAATCTGAGGGGGACCCTGTTTCCATAGGAGGGTGTGGTAAAGAGAGGTAATTGTGCAAAAGGTCTTAAGAGGAATCACCACTGGGGAATTATGTAAGAGGTACAGTAACTGGGGCATGAGTATCATTTTAACTAAGTTAGCCCAGCCTATCAGAGAGAGCCAAAGCTTCTCCCATATCTGTATTTTATCCTGAAAACGTTTAAGCAATGGGTTATTATTGAGACCCAGGAACTCAGTGAGTGTTCTAGAAATCACTCTATCTAAATACTTAAAATTGGAAACTATAGGTACCGGACAAGATAGAGGAAGATTAGGAGTTACTGAACTATGTCTAAGAGAGCTGATTTGGGCCAATTAATAGTTAGGCCCGAGTACAGGCCAAAGTCCCCCTATAACCTGCATCACAGTTTACAAAGAGATAGTAGAGTCCTCCAACAAAAGCAACATGTCATGTGTATATAATATAAGCTTTTCACAAACCTCCCTGTACTGAAAGCTCCAGAGAGACACAGAGACCCAAATACGGGTGGCCAGGGGCTCTATCGCCAAGGCAAACAGTAAGGGTGATAGAGGGCAGCCCTGTCAAGTGCCCCGACCCAGTGTGAATGGGTTGGATACTAGAACATACTAGAACACCTACATGGATAACAACCTTAGGGGCTTAGTATAGGAGCTCACCCAAGTGATAAATGTTTTTCCAAAGCCAAAGCTGGTCAAGACCTCTCAAAAGTATTGTCATTCAATACTATAGAATTCCTTGTTGGCATCCAATGACAACAAGATTCTGGATCCCATATTGTCAGAGTGAGACTGCATGTTTAAGAAAAGTCTGCGTAGGTTGACAGCGGTAGATTTGTGAGGCATGCAGCCTGCCTGGCCAGAGTATATGATACTGGAAATGACCTTGTTAAAGCGCCTAGCTAGGATCTTTGCTAGGATTTGTTTTATCTGTAAAAGAGAGATGGGTCTGTATGAATTAGAATCAGTGGGGATGTTTGCCCAGCTTCAATAGTAATACAATGGTGGCCTGAGCCAAGGAATCCAGTAACCTCTGGAGATGAAAAGGAATCATTAAAAGCTGAAAGCAATTGGGGGAGGATGGATTCTGCTTATTGCAAGTAGACTTCCATAGGGAGTCCATCTGCCAGTTGGATTTTAGAGGTGGTGAAAGAAACTACCACTTCCTGTACATCATCTATAGTGATGGGAGAATCCAGCAAGGCCCGTTGGGTGTTGAATAATTGAGGCAGCCACACAACTCGTAAATAGGCCTTCAATTCAGCAAAAGTACAAGATACCTTAACTTGATAAAGATTATAATAGAAAGTGACCAGCTTTGCCATCACCCCATCAGGGGTATTCAATAGGGTGACATTCAGAGAGTGCAAAGTGGTAAATTGTGCTCCAACAAATTTAGGTAAGAGGCAGCCAGTTTGTTCCCCCTCCTTGTAAAAATCCTGTTTAGCAAAAAAGTGCTTATTCTCCTCTACAAAGTGGATCCATAAAAAACTTGGCAGTGTTAGCTGCTATTTTGGTATGTGAGGAAATGAGATGTAGCCAGAATGCATTCATTTTCCAGGGAGGCCTAGTGAGGGAAGTGATGGGTCTAACAATTACCATCACCACTAGGCGGGAGTGGTCTGAGATTCCCCTATGAACATTTTTAATATTCCCAGACACAAATCAAGTCTAGATAAGGAACCATGTGTTTTGGAAAAACAGGAAAATTCAGTACACAGTGGGTTTCTTGCCCTCCAGGTGTCCAACCATCCCACCTCCTCCTTGAATTGTGCCAGGAGAGTACCCCTGCCAGCAGGACTCATGCCTACAGAACCATGTCTATCCAAGTGAGAGTGGACCGCCTCATTAAAATCCCCCATGACAAATGGGAAGGTCTGGTTTGTCCAACAGAAAATCCAGGACTGTCACAGAACCATAGTAGAGAAAGGAGGCGGTACATAGACCAGGGACACAACACAATGAACTGCATATATTTTACAGTGTACTAATATACATCTACCTTCATGGTCAATACAAGTAGAGGACACCTGAAAATCCAAGGACCATTGTACCAGTAAACTCCCCCCTGGAGTAGGAGGTATGAGTAGAATGGTAGGAACAACCAACCCAAGCATAATCAATGCACCTTAGCATATCCCTAGTCAAATGCGTCTCCTGCAGCCCATAAATCCAGAGGTGGTATTTACGCAGTGACGCATTGACCATGAAGCATTTCAAGATATCATGCAGCCCTCATACATTCTATGAAAAAATCAGTATATTAGCCCTTGGGAATAGTGAATATTATCAAGCTGCCCACCTGTATGGAGGAGCCCCCAGTAATGTGTATGTTCCCCATGTAACCTAAGGATAGCAAGGTTAAATACAAACACTGTAGTTATTGCTGAAGTCCAATTTCACCACATGCCTTGTGACACTTTGACATCTGGTTGCAAGAGAAAAAGTAAAAATTGTGAGAACTGGCCCCCTGTCAGGAATGGACTGGCCAGCAATGGTGGGACTCACCTGCCTTTTGATCTGCAGTACCAGGGCTGGCCAGCGGGTGCTCCCAGCAATCAGAGACTCAACCTTTCAGCCAGCTAACACCTGGAACTGATGATACTGGTGTATTTAAGGGATGGCCAGACTTGCAGACTCTGCCTTGGTGTTGTGTTTGTCCTGGGCCCTGTATCTGTCCTGCATCCTGTTTCTGTTCCTTTGCTGACCCTGCCTGATCTGAACCGCTGCTGACTTCTCCTGCTCTGATCCCGGCTCGCTCCTGACCATCCCTCTGCCTGACCCTCTGTACCACGCTGCTTGCTACCTGTTCTGATCCCTGGCTTGTGACCCTGACCATCCCTCTGCCTGACCCTCTGTACCACGCTGCTTGCTACCTGTTCTGATCCCTGGCTTGTGACCCTGACCATCCCTCTGCCTGACCCTCTGTACTACGCTGCCCGCTACCTGCTGAACCTGGCCTGTGACCCCGACCCATCTCCGCTTGCTCCCCCTGTACCTACCTGCCCTATTGATATTGACCCGGCCTGCCTGACGACGCTTGCTTGTATGTACTGTTATCTGTGGGTGGTTGGTTTGGTTTGTTTGCACTGTATTATGTTTTAGTATTGCACTGCGTTTATGTTTGTATGGTTAGTGTTAATAAATTATATTGTTTATCACATATCTGAAGTCTGCGTTTCCCTGCGTCAGTCACACACCTCTGGTCACACCTGGGAGCCCTGACATTACACCAAGGCCAATCCTGACCAGAAGTGGCTGCACAGGGAAGCCATCTTGGCTTGTTGCTGGGAAGGATGGATCTGGATGAGGTTGAGTATTTATCTCTGCTAGTGCTTGATGACAGGGAGTATGCTTATCAGACTCTGAAGGAGTATCCCCGGGATGAACTGCTAGAATGTATACGGCTCGCTCATGTTCTAGTAGATCAGGGCACAGATTTCTCTATGGTGCAGCCATTGATTAAGGTTTGTGTTGAGTTGGTTTCATCTGGTTTCCCCGAATGCAGGGATGAATTTTTGCCACCATTTTGTGCAGACCAGGTAGAGTCCCTGGTGTGGTTATTAGAGGATGATGTGGGTTACTTTCTGGAACGTTATTCCACATGTTCACCACAGATACTAAGAGATTGTATAAACGCAGTGCAGTCTTTGGTCAGACAGGCTTTGTGTAAGCTCAGCTTTGTTCAACCCATACTGCAGACATGGACAGACTTGTTGCACCCAGCCTCAGTCAGCTTACAAAGACCCAGTCCTGCTTCTAATCTATTTCCTCAAAGCTCTACTCCTGTATTCCCAACAACTCCCCCAGTTACAGCCCAGTATACTTGGCTATCTACCGCATGTCAGTACCCTGTTCCCACTCGCTGCACCTATCCTGCCTTTAACCCTGTAAAAAAGCCCTCTGTAGCAACTGCTCCCTCTCCTGTTCCATCCTCCAGTTCTTCTCTGCCTCCAGCTGCTCCATTCGTTTGCAGACCTGCGTTTACTTGCAGTGCTCCAGTAGTTAAAACCAGAAAAAAGCGAAAATTCTTTCCAACCAATACCATCCTGCCAGTATCCGAACCGGTGAACCTGCCTTCCGTGGTTCAGCCTGAATCCTCTACTCGGCCTGAAGCCTCTACTCGGCCTGATGCCTCTACTCGGCCTGAAGCCTCTACTCGGCCTGATGCCTCTACTCGGCCTGATGCCTCTACTCGGCCTGAAGCCTCTACTCGGCCTGAAGCCTCTACTCGGCCTGAAGCCTCTACTCGGCCTGATGCCTCTACTCGGCCTGGAGCCTCTACTCGGCCTGAAGCCTCTACTCGGCCTGGAGCCTCTACTCGGCCTGAAGCCTCTACTTAGCCTGAAGCCGGCATTCAGCCTGATGCCTCTACCCAGCATGATGAACTGATCCAGCCTGACGATCCTATTAGGCCAGTTGACTCGATGCCCGCTGTTGATCCAGATGATCCGGTACCTGATCCGGTGCCCGCTATCGTGCCAATTGACTCAGAGCCCGCTGTCGTACCTGGTGACCCGATGCCCGCTGTCGAGCCAGACGATCCAATGCCTGGTGACCCGGTGCCCACTGTCGTGCCTGTTGACTCGGAGCCCACTGCCTTGCCAGATGACGCGGTGCCCGCTGTCGAGCCAAATGACCTGATGCCTGGTGACCCGATGCCCGCTGTCCTGTCAGACGATCCAATGTCTGACCCAGTGCCCGCGGTCATACCAGTTGACTCGGAGCCCACTGCCTCGCCAGATGACGCGGTGCCCGCTGTCGAGCCAAATGACCTGATGCCTGGTGACCCGATGCCCGCTGTCCAGCCAGACGATCCAATGTCTGACCCAGTGCCAGCGGTCATGCCAGTTGACTCGGAGCCCACTGTCGTGCCTGGTGACTCGGTGCCCGCCGCTCCGCCTGGGGGCCCGAGACCTGTCGCTCCGTCTGGGGGTCCGGCGCCCGCCGCTCCGCCTGGGGGTCCGGCGCCCGCCGCCCCGCCTGGGGGCCCGAGACCTGTCGCTCCGCCTGGGGGTCCGGCGCCCGCCGCTCCGCCTGAGGGCCCGAGACCTGTCGCTCCGCCTGGGGTCCGGCGCCCGCCGCTCCGCCTGAGGGCCCGAGACCTGTCGCTCCGCCTGGGGGTCCGGCGCCCGCCGCTCCGCCTGAGGGCCCGATGCCTGTCGCCCGCCCGGGGGCCCGGCGCCCGCTGCTCCACCTGGGGGCCCGATGCCCGTCGCCCTGCCCGGGGGCCCGGTGCCCGTCGCCCCGCCCGGGGGCCCGGTGCCCGCTGCTCCGCCTGGTGGCCCGCTGCCTGCTGCTTCGCCTGGTAATCCGATGTGCCTCTGCCCGGAGTCCTGCCCGATGTGCCTCTGCCCGGAGTCCTGCCCGATGTGCCTCTGCCCGGAGTCCTGCCCGATGTGCCTCTGCCCGGAGTCCTGCCCGATGTGCCTCTGCCCGGAGTCCAGCCCGATGTGCCTCTGCCCGGAGTCCAGCCCGATGTGCCTCTGCCCGGAGTCCAGCCCGGTGTGCCTCTGCCCGGTGTGCCTCTGCCCGGTGTGCCTCTGCCCGGAGTCCAGCCCGGTGTGCCGCTGCCCGGAGTCCAGCCCGGTGTGCCGCTGCCCGGAGTCCTGCCCGGTGTGCCAGTCTTTGATATCCCGCCAGTTACCAGACCCGGGCGGTGGAACATTTTGCCCAGCTAGGACTGTTTGGAGCGTCCTGAGGCCGCTCCTTGAGGGGGGGGTACTGTCAGGAATGGACTGGCCAGCAACGGTGGGACTCACCTGCCTTTTGATCTGCAGTACAAGGGCTGGCCAGCGGGTGCTCCCAGCAATCAGAGACTCAACCTTTCAGCCAGCTAACACCTGGAACTGATGATACTGGTGTATTTAAGGGATGGCCAGACTTGCAGACTCTGCCTTGGTGTTGTGTTTGTCATGGGCCCTGTCTCCTGCTCTGATCCCGGCTCGCTCCTGACCATCCCTCTGCCTGACCCTCTGTACCACGTTGCTTGCTACCTGTTCTGATCCCTGGCTTGTGACCCTGACCATCCCTCTGCCTGACCCTCTGTACCACGCTGCTTGCTACCTGTTCTGATCCCTGGCTTGTGACCCTGACCATCCCTCTGCCTGACCCTCTGTACTACGCTGCTAGCTACCTGCTGAACCTGGCCTGTGACCCCGACCCATCTCCGCTTGCTCCCCCTGCACCTACCTGCCCTATTGATATTGACCCGGCCTGCCTGACGACGCTTGCTTGTATGTACTGTTATCTGTGGGTGGTTGGTTTGGTTTGTTTGCACTGTATTATGTTTTAGTATTGCACTGCGTTTATGTTTGTATGGTTAGTGTTAATAAATTATATTGTTTATCACATATCTGAAGTCTGCGTTTCCCTGCGTCAGTCACACACCTCTGGTCACACCTGGGAGCCCTGACACCCCCACACAATGATGCTGGGGTCAAACCTTGAAAAGCATTGGATATATGACAAGGATAGCCAGGAAGAACCCACGAGGAACATCCATGAGGTGACCAGTCCACCTTGTCTAACTGCAGGGTCCAAAAGAACCATAGTATAAGGAATATAGGAAGAGTCATCTCCAAATGCATGACGTGCAAAAAGGAAAAAAAAAAAATCACATTCTTGAACAGTTCCCAAAATGGCAAACATAGGCAGCCCCCTTAGCACACAGAAGAAACTAAACAAGTTGCATGTCACTCAAACACCACCAAGGAAGGAATGTATGCAGAGGAAAGATCAGAAAATGGGAATAGTAAAGAAGGAGGGTATAGTCAGCCAGCAACATCCTATGGTGGTGACCTGAGGGAGACTTCATTGACACCCAGCCACTGCACCGCTTTACCTGTCTCAGAAAAATGTGCATGACCTCGCATGGCATATTTGAGTTAGAGACATTGAAGCCATTTCTTGACATCTGAAATCTTTGCCATTTGGTGCTGCACCTCTGCAGAGAAGTCTGGGTAAAAGGACACTCTGGCTCCTTTGTACTGTATAGGTGACTGTTCTCTGGCCAAATGTAGAATATTTGTCCGGTTTCTATAATGTAGCATATGCACCAGAACAGTCCTGGGCACATCTCCTAGAATGGCTCTGGCAGGAACATAATGTGCTCCTTCCACAGAAAACAATGGGGCGAAGGAAGCCTTACCGAAGGTATCCAGTAACCCCTCAGCACGTTCAGGCAGCCCAACTATGCAGACATTGTTGCATCACAGTTTGTTTTCAATGTTATCCACTTTATCTGTAACCACATGGACTTGGCAAGCAGTAACTCAGGACTCAGCCACAAATGGAGGGATCTGATCCTATAGGTTGCTAATGCACTCTTCTGTGGTGGTCATTCATTCTCTGATCTTTTGTAAGTCCTGTCTTAGGAAGGAAACTTCCTCCATCAAGCCATGTAGTTGCTCCTTTACTGACTGTGCTGAAGCTGTAAATTTATTCACAGCCCACAGGATATCACTCAATGTGGGCTGTTCATCTCCCTGTGTGGGTACACTATCCTCCTCTGCAGAGTCATCTGCTGCCTCCTGGATAGCCATTAAATCAGGGATGGGGACCGTAAAAGCTGTGTCCCCCAACATCTCTGAGCAACCCTCCCGAGCTCCAGCATCAGCTGCACATCAAAATGTTTGTGTGTGAGGCAGAGTATGTTGTCATCCTTTCCCATGGAGCGGCCGTTCTGTCCCCATTTATTAGTGGGATTGGGGACCCTTGGGCTTCTCACAACTGCGTGCATCCATGGTCACCGCTGCTTCCTTAGATTTACAGGTCTTCATAGCTGCGTGGTGTTCTTTGCGGGCATACTTCGGTGTCATGTTGAGCCTCTAAGGCCGCCTCTTCTTCCTTAGATTTCCAGGTCATATGTGCAAGCAGCTCCATCTGGGTTTCAGTAGAAAGCTGGGGCAGAGAGGAAACTAGTGGTGGTGTTGTGGATCAGGTCTGTTGCCAGGAGATGAATCAGAACAGGATCAGAACCAAGAGATTTTTGATGTGCGTCCACTCACATGCCCATCTTGGCCACTCCCCCAGTGATGGCCTTAAAGCACAGTTAAAATTGTTGCTTCTCGAAAAATGGAATTTTATTTTTTTTTCCTGTAGTACTTGTTCATCAGGACAGTGCTCAATCCCCATACTATTTTTTGCCAATCCAATCCTTAGCCATTACTTTCTTTTAACCATTTTGCTCCCACTTCTATGGGATTTGGCCCCCAAACTTTAGCCATGTTCTGTGAACCTGCCTTGAACCAAGCCTAGATAGGTTTGGCTCATTCCTACTCACTGAGGGTGGGCATAATGAGCAGAGTGGATCAGGTTTTGCAGGCATGTTTAATTTGGTTTCTTCCAACAGATCCCCATGTATTGCCACATCTAATGTTGTTTTGTACTATAATTCTGTGTACATGTGGGTATAGTTCTAAAGGATAAGTTCACCTTTTGGACAAAAATAATAAATGCACATTTTTTTGCAGTTAAAAAAATGTGCATTTATTATTTTTGTCCAAATGAGCCAGTAAAGCATTACACCAGCGATCAGTAGATCGTTGATGCCATACAGGTCTCCTGTAGACCTGTCAGAATATCTGCTTGCTGAACGGGATGTACGAGCAAGCAGATATTCTGACAGGAAGCTTCAATGAACATTGAAAATTACAAGCCTACAACCGCTAAGGCTACCGTAAATAAATGATGTGGATATGTGGGCGGAGCCCCGCACGGCCACGCTGTTTTCATGTCTGACAGTATGGGGAAAGTACTCCCCATATTATCTGTAGAACATGGGTAGAACATGTTTCCAAAGGTGAACTTATCCTTTTAACCACTTGCCTACCAGGCACTTATACCCCCTTATTTACCAGGCCAATTTTCAGCTTTCAGCGCTGCCGCACTTTGATTGACAATTGCGCTGTCATGCAACATCGTACCCATATGAAATTTTGATCATTTTTTTCTCACAAATAGAGCTTTCTTTTGGTGGTATTTAATTGCCACTGGGCACTTTGCTTTTTGCGCTATAAATAAAAAAAATGCAAACAATTTGAAAAAAAAAAAAAAGTTTCTTTGTTTCTATTATAAAATTTTTCAAAAAGGTAATTTTTCTCCTTCACTGATGTGCGTTGATGAGGCAGCACTGATGGGCACTGATGGGCAGCACTAAAGGGCACTGATAGGCAGTACTAATGAGGTGGTACGGATAGGCGGCACTAATATGCAGCACTGATGATGGGTACTGATAGACGGCACTGACTGGCACAACCGCTGGGCACTGACTGGTGGCATTGACTGGCAGCACTGCTGGGCTGCACTGGTGGGTGGCACTGGTGGGCAGCACTGGTGGGTGGGCACTGGTGGGTGGCACTGCTGGGCACAGGTAGGTGGCACTTCTGGGCACAGGTGTGTGACACTGCAGAGTGGCACAGGTGGGTGGAGCTAGTGGGGGCACTGCTGGGCACAGGAGGGTGGAACTTGCTGGTGGCACTGCTGGGCACCGATCATCAGGGCACTGATCATCAGTGCCCTGATGATCGGTGCAGATCCTCGCTCTGACAACTGCCGATTCTCGGCAGTACTTTCCTCACGATCTGACAGCTTGAGGAAAGTGCAGCCGAGAACCGGCACTTGCATTTCCCTGTGATCAGCGTGTCATTGGACACCGCTGATCACGTGGTAAAAGGCCGCTGTGATTGGCCTTTTACCACATCACGTGATCAGCTGCGTCCGTAGGACACAGCAATCACGGAGATCGCCGGGTGCGTGCCCCCTGGGGCACGCAGGAGAGCGCGTTCTGGGAGGACATCATATGACGTCCACCCAGAACTGGCCGGCCGCAGTGCAGCCGTCATTTGGCTATCTGCGGTCGGCAACTGGTTAAAATGGTTTTAGGATCTTGTAATTGTCTCTGGCACTTAAAAAACCCTGGATAGCTAAGTCTTACCACACTAACCACACCTTCTAAATTATTTTGAAGCTATCCATAACAGGTAAAAGTTTGACCGTACAAATATACACACTTAGACATCCATGATAGACTTAAGTCTGCCATACATGGACAGGCTAAACATGACAGGTTCAGCAGAGACCTGCTAAATTTCAATCCATGTATGGTCAGGGTGATTGTATAGAAGTCAATCTACCAATCAACTTCTGTATGACTGCCCTGTTGTCTGTACTGCCTGCTATAGCAGTGCTGATCAATGTACTCTTGACAGTGAGGCCCTGATTCACTAAGATGTGAGTGTAATAGCAGAGACTGACCATTCAGGCAGACTCCGGTCAATCAATCAGTCGTCTGACCAGCGTCTAGCAAGCTCATTGACGAGCGTCTATTGACTACTTTGCTATCACTGGCACATTTTTAGGTGCAATACCGGATATGTTCGCTAGAGGGCGCACAAGCGCGGGCTTTATTGACATTGGCGTTCTTATGATGGCAAAATAATTCTTAGAATGTAATAAATAGTATACCTGTATTAGAATTTTCTATTTTCTTCTATTTCTTTTCTTGCTGTGTCTCCAAAATGATCAGGAAACTAATGCATTTACTAATGAATGTCAAACATTCTGTACTCAAATGTTAAACATTTTCACACTTATATCTCAAATAATTTATATACTTCTAATTTCCCGATATAATTATATATCTTCATTCTCTTTAATCACGTAACTATTCTATGGTAAAGACAAGTGCAGCGCTATAAATGCATGTGATCAATAATGAACGCATGTAAAAACCAAAAAGTGCAAAGAATTGCAACAATGATGTAATATTGTAAATGGTGCTAAAATAAGTTCATAGAATCATTCCTGAATAATGGAATGTCCTTCGTGTGAGAGTACCAACTCAGAGAGTGCCTATGAATGGCACGTGTGGTCTCTCCGTGACGGACAGTAGTGCATGAACTCGTGAAAGGTAAACCACCCTTGGTCTACACTCACCAGAACAAAAGTATTAATGTGCATGGGTTATACACATCACACATCTGGGGGTGCAGCGGTATGCTGGCAGTTATGGGTTAGTCATCCAGCTCCATCCATCCATCCATCAGGGTGGGTGCCCAAATGGTCCTGGGGAGGAATTAGCTCAGCCACAGGAGCCAGAAAGGTGCTTAATAGTGTAGTACACTGTCACAGGGGTGGATGACCTTTCACGAGTTCATGCACTACTGTTCGTGGTTATATTTATCTTGTGTAATACCACTTTACTAGTCTATATCATTTGACCAGCGCTCGCTCTATCATTTTCAAACAATGGAACTATTCTACATTATAGCTCAAACTGTGTCTCCCACAGTGGTTTAGTGGTTAGAGCTCAGAACTTACAGCACTTGGGTCATGGGTTCTAATCCCGGTCATGGCTACATCCTAAAAAATGGAGATCAATTTTCTGGGTTGTGTCAGTGCCAGGAATATTGATTAAACAATTATGATTTTGCTTAATGACTAGAAAGTGGATGAATGTACTCTTCTGCCAATTAGGTCATGTGCAAGTTTCATGCCGTGTATATTTCATTGTAACATTTTTCTCTTTTAAATCTGTCTCCTTATACAACTTGACCCCCTCCCCCACCCCGTCATCACCTGTCCCATATGCAAATCTATGGATCACCGCCCCACTCTTTAACTATCTATTTACTGATCAAGTGAATGTGTCACATTTTCTATCAGCTACAGCTCAGATCTCACATTATTATACAATTGCTGATTGTATCTCACCACTAGTCTGATTGAATTCACAATTCCTGGTCAGTCCCGTTCCCTGACCTCTAATAACCTTTAGGGCCAGTTCACACTACATGTGTTTCAGTTGCTTTTTCGGCATCACAAACGCACAGAAAGAAGGTTATGTGGTTGTCAATGTCATAGTTCACATCAGCGCTTGCATTTTCAGTGCATTGCAGGTGCTGTAAACAAAGTTTACCACGCTGCATTGTTTCTGCACAGAACTGTACTGGAACACATTGAAACGTCCTTGAATGTACTAAAACGCACATGTCCCTAACTACATTGAATACAAAGAAAATAGAAAAAAATAAGTGGAAGGGATATAAAAATGCAATGTAAACATGTCCAAAACGCATTCAAAATGTACTGGAACACACTAAACATGCATGCCAAAAGGGCATGAAAAAAACCCATCAGGAACACATCTAGACTGTTTCTATAGTGTGAACCAGCCCTTAGGACTTGTTCACACCATTGGTGGTGCAGAAACGCATGCAAGAACACACATTTTCCAGCACAGCAAAGAAATGCAATGCCCTATGTAGATGTGCACAGGTACCATGATGAAAACGTTGTTGCACCTACACACGTCTATTAAAAACAGCCCCATTCACAGCCACAAATACGCATGGCACCACACTACTGTGCGGTTAGGTGCGACACACTTGGAAAATAACATAAAAATAAGCCAACATGGCTAAAACATATCTTGAAAATATGGGGACTCTGATATCCGGCGACAGTCCGTTCACGAACGAGAAGCAATTCTGCACCCCTAAAACCAACATAGAGGAAAGGGATGGTCAAATTGCTGTGCTGCTTCCAAACCACCTCTGGCATGCCAGGGTCATTATGCAGGTCCTCGATGCCAGTTCTTGCCTGCGGCCACAAAATATCCACTGGCCACGAGTGAAGGTGAGTGGAGGACGTGAAGGTGGATTTCTACCAGCTTCAACCGCAAGCAGTACCACTCCTGAAAAATGAGAGCAAATAATCATTGACACGTCATCATGACAGTCAATTCTCAGTGCAGGCTATCTAGAGTGTCTTTCCTTTTTAACCATTTCAAGAGTTCAAGGAAACATTCTTGGAGCATCTACTGTGTTTGGAAAGGCCAAAGGTCCCCCCTCCCCCAGGCACACTAATGCTTATGCAGGCCATAGACGGGGAGAAAAACGGCCGATTTTTCTTTTAAAAAATGAAAAATTGGTTGTTCAAGCGGCCGACGTTACCAGCAATGGTAAAAAAAAAAAATCGGCCGATTTTCATCCCGTCTACAGCCGGCAAAAAGTGTCTCTGCAGAGAGCTCCGCTATTTCTTTGACAGTTCCTTGACATTTACAGCGGTTGCAACAATGTATTTGTATCCATTTAGGATACAGATGTTTTTATTCGGAAACAAATAGATACAATGTTGCAACCGCTGTAAATGTCAAGGAACTGTCAAAGAAATAGCGGAGCTCTCTGCAGGGACACTTTTTGCCATACTGGAATTCCTCTCATTTTTCATCCTTCTTCTTCTTCTTCTTCATCATCATCCTCTTCTTCTTTTTCATCATCATCCTCTTCTTCTTCTTCATCATCATCCTCTTCTTCATCATCATCATCCTCTTCATCATCATCCTCTTCTTCATCATCATCATCCTCTTCTTCTTCATCATCATCATCATCATCCTCTTCTTCTTCATCCTCTTCTTCATCATCTTCATCCTCTTCTTCTTCATCATCATCATCCTCTTCTTCTTCTTCATCATCATCATCCTCTTCCTCTTCTTCATCCTCTTCTTCTTTTTCTTCTTTTTGTCTTCCTCTTGCAGGTCACTGCTCATGTGCAGATTTTTTATCAGTAAAAAATCGGCCAATTTGCCCATCATTGCCGCGAAAATCGGCCGATCGGCAAATTCGGCCGTTTTTTTTTTCCAACTTTACTGAAAAAAAAAATCTGCCAAAATACCGAAAAACGGCCGAACAAATAGCCCACTAACGATCCGAAAATCGGCCGATTTTATTTTCGGCCGAAAAATCGGCCAATTTTCGACCCATCTATGGCCTGCATAAGATATGGTGTGGCCCTAGGGTCAATGTGTGTTTAGAATACTTCCAAAATGCACATACAAAAACACTACATCCAAATGCATGTTGCATTTCTATAGCATGTTAAACAGAAGAAAAATGCACTTACATAATGTTAACATGCGCAAGTAAAAGTAGACAAAATCCACATCCTTTTATTCTGGCTTCACATACATGCATTGTGGTCTAACACCGCACTCCTGGGCAAATCACATGCAATTTGTGTGCGTTGCAATTAGAGACAAACATTTTGCACACCTCAAATTGCACCGCATCCGGGCCAAAAATGTGCAGGACCCTTTTTCAGGGTATGCACATGTATTGTACTGTCCAAGGCATTGCACACTAACGCATTGCACACTAAAAATGTCAAATGCGTTAGTGTGTACAGTGCATGAGTGTAAAATGCTTTAGTGTGTACAGTGCATGAGTGTAAAATGCTTTAGTGCACACTGCAGTGTACAACGCATTGCACACTGTAATACACTGTAATACCGTGTACACCCACACATTGTAGACTGTAATGCACTGTACACTGTCATGCAGGATGGAGCTACGCATTGCACACTGTGATACGCTGTCCACTGTCATGCAGAATCCAGCAACGCATTGCACACTGTAATACCATGTACACCAACACATTGTAGAATGTAATGCATTATACGCAGTATACATGTCCAGATATTCAAAGATTAGCCATGAAGGCCTAGCTGGTTACCTATTGGGCGACCGCAGATAGCCGAATAACGCTACACTGCATCCAGGCAGCTCTGGGAGGGTGTCATATGACATCCTGGCAGAACGCGCTCTCCGTGATTGCTGTGTCCTAAGGACACAGCTGATCACGTGATGTGGTAAAGGCCAATCACAGCGGCTTTTTACCATGTGATCAGCCATGTCCAATGACACGCTGATCACTGGGAAATGCATTTGCCGGGTCTTGGCTGCATCACGCTATCAGAATGTGTGGAAAGTACTGCCGAGAACCAGCAGTTATCAAAGCAGGGGTCGGCCCCGATGATCAGTGCCACCCAACAGTTCCGCCCACCTGTGGCCAGCAGTGCCACCCACCAGTGCTGCCTCATCAACGCACATCAGTGTTGCTAAATTACCAGTTTACCAAATGTTATAATATAAACAGCCTTTTATTCATTATGAGCTATTTTGTGGTTTATCGAGCAAAAAGTAAAACACACAGCAGCAAGTCAATACCACCCAAAGAAAGCTCTATTTGTCTGAAAAAACTGATATAAATTTAAGATGGGTACAATGTGGCATGACCGCACAATTGTCATTCAAAGGGTAACAGTGCAGAAAGATGAAAATTGGCCAGGACAGGAAGGGGGTAGGAGTACCCAGTAGGCAAGTGGTTAATATCATTAACCCATCAATACCCAGGAGCTAATGTACAGATAAGTAGCATGTGCACCAAGTGAGATTCTGCTAGGCCCCACCCACAAAATTGCAATTACCTGTCCCTCACATGTTATTAACATATTTGCAATGGCCACAGTTACTGTACATATAAGGATCATCTCCACAGTTGAGAACTGTGCTCTCGCCATGTCCAAATGCCAATAAGGTTATCAAAATTTTCAACCAACACAAAACCTCCAACCACTTCTGATCCACTTACACTCCCCACAACCACTTCCGGGTGCGCGCGCACGTGATGACGGACTTCCAGGATAGCCGTTCATGCGCCATGCGGACACCTGTTTGGTGCTTATTTGTTTGCAATCGCGCATTTTTATGTGCGGCTATGATAGCTTTCGCAAATCTATGTTTCTTATTGATTTATTTTTTTTAACCTTGGCTAATATTTGTTGCCAAAGGCCAAAACTCAACAAAGTGTGGACTATTTTATTACTGTAAATCAAATTGTAGAAAACCTGTAGCTGGCTGCACAGTGAATGTGACATTCATTAGTACATAACAATATTGTGGTGCAAGTGGGTTTTTTTTTTTTTGGTTTTGAAAAAGCCAGTTTGCACCCACTTGCATATTCACGCTCTTACAAACTACATTTGAGCAGATTATATAAGTATACAAAGTAACTATTAAGGTTGTTCATATATTGAACATAAAATAAACACAAAAACATCGGTCAAATATTTATTGATCAAATATATCGTCATTTATTTGGTCAGCAGGAACAAGTAGGTACAGTCAATATCTTGGTGAGTCACAAAAATAGGATTGATGTGGCAAAAATAAAACACTCCTGCTCATAAGAGCTTACAATCTAAAGATACTTCTAGTGAACTGTGTGTGCTCAGGTTATAGCAGCAAACAAAGGGGAAGATGAATCAAGTAACATTTTCATGCACATAGGATTTACTTACACAATCACTTAGTATGAAGATCCATTCACAAAAAAAAGTCTTCAGATCAAAATATCAAGAAAACAAAGCATGTGAAAAAAACCCCTCCCACCTCTACAAATCTCATACACATACATTTGTCAGCAGGTTTGTCAGAAAAATGCATTGGAGTCTAAATAAGCAAACAAAATTAAAACAAGAGCAGATTTTAAACAAAACGATTGACATGTGTGAGGCTTTCAATGCAAAGAGAAAAAACACAATCATTGTGCAATAACACACAAACACACTTTACAAGGCCAAAAATATGCAAACATTTCCAGCCCACTTCCAAACACAGCCTGAGTGGTGTCTGGGGCAATTCAGCACAAAATCTCTTCCTCCCCCAAACCACTACAAGCAAGGACTTAGTCACAAACCACCCGGCCTAGTAACAGGCCAAATCACTCCCTACTGCACATCTTTATATAAGCTAGGTTGTATTTGGAGCGCCAAACAAGGCCCCACACCCAATGAAGCCTCACCCACCACTGACCTTAATTTGGTCAGTGAAAGTGTTTTCACCTGATGAATCCGCTTCCTACCTGCATTAACCCTTGGTATACAGGCCCCACAAATCAGAAAGATATATACAGTGAAATGTACGTGTGCAGCATACCACAGAACATTGAGCAGGGATGTGAAAGGGAACCCCAATTGGAACCGTTATTGCTACTATGGTCACAATTCCCTCCAGATTCTCGCATGAGTTAAGACAGTCACATGACCACATCTTGTATGCAATACTGAAAATGACAAATCGATTTGACTAGTATGGTGAATTTCCCATCAATTGGCAAAACACTCCAGAAATCAAACATCACCAAACATTACACTCTGGGCAAAGCTGATTTACAAATCCTGCGACTTACAGTAAAGTTGACCATTTTAATGCAATTTTCAAGACATCTGACACAGATCTCTATGCAAATTGCCACTAAAGTAGTACATGTACTACTATAGAAATCAGTGTTTGAAACGCACCCATGTGGTCACTCTAATAGCAGACAATAGGGTGCAACTTTGCAGACGATTTACAACTTGCATGTTGTGCAAATCACATGCCAAGTCCCACGCAATGTGCACGCTATTGGAGTGTTCATATTGTTGTGGTTCAAACTTGGTAGGAGCCGCAAGTAATAATAGAGTAATGAATACACTACTTTTCATGCAATTTGCTGAGAGATCGGTGTCGATTGTCTTGCAAATTGCACTTGAAATCACCATGTACCCTAACTTTGAAATCATGCAACTTCTATGCAAGTCACATGATGTGACTGTGGTGTCAATAACACCACTTAGAAATCTGCTTTAATGTGACCGGGTAGCCCCCAGTAACATTGTTTGCGATTGCCATGCAATTGGCATTACAGGCGACTTGCAAATCGTAGACCAAGTCGCACCCTATTGGCCACTGTAGGCTCTGTTCACATCCAATTGGATTGTGAACTCGTGCAACTTCACTGTAAGTTGGGCAATTGCCGCATCGGATTAGATGTGACAGTGGTGTTAGCCCCCAGTAACATTGTGTGCAATTTGCCATGCAAAGGGCAAGTTGCTGGCCATGCCAATCGCATGACAAGTCGCATCCAGGGTGTGCAATTTCAGGTGCGATTTGTGAATTGACATGGTGCCTGATATTGGATATAATGAATGTGAATGTGAGTGTATTAACGTACGCCATTTGTTGAAGTGAGAGTTCAAAGGTATTTGAAGATTTTGGCCATTTATTAGCAATTTAACATCTAGACTCAAATAGAAATCGCAATGCTACACACAATTGAAAACACAACTAGTTAGTAATTCTCTAGAAAACACAGTAAAATTGGCAACTTAAACAGTAATTTTCAATTGCATATAGTGTGAGCAAAGCAGGAAAATTAACAAAGGAAATAAATCTTTGAAGGCGTGCGGTCTGCTTTGCATTTGGTGGAAAAATCCATACCAGTATTTGTGACAAGTTTGATGTGTGGATTCACCAACCAAGTCTTTTCTCTCTCGCTCACTCTTCTTTGTCTCACTGACTCGCTCTTCTCTCTCGCTCACTCTTCTGTATGTCTCTCTTTATCACTCTTCAGTATGTTTTTCTCGCTCACTCTTCTTCATCTCACTGGCTCGCTCTTCTCTCTCTCTGTCAGCTCTTTGCTTGCCAAATCCTTCACAAAAGTGGGTTGAGTGTAAACCATCATTATCAAATCTATTAGTGCTCCAGGCTCTTATCTTACCCCATTGTATGACATTCACATAAGGTACAGCTTTGAAGGTGTTTCAACAGACAAGGCCTCATTCTAATTCACATTTTAGGGATCACTTAGACAGAAAGCAAAGATGTTGCCAGAACATCTATTTGAAGACAGCCACACACGGAGATCATACTACTTCCTTGCCGTGGTTGGGATTCAAACCGACAACCCTAGAGTTGTGAGGCAGTAGTGCTAACCACTAATCCACGGAGCTACATTGCTAATCCAGCCTGTATTTCTGTGCTGTGAATCAATCCTAGGTCCCTGGGCAAGTTCAGTGTAACTACCAGATATCTCCAATGTGACACAAATGTTGTGCTATGTTGCCAATTCACATGTATGATGGTTCTATGTATCCCAATACAAAGGATTGCAATACTAATACAGGCGTACCTCGGTTTACCAATGCCTCAGGGAACGTCATATTTGGGGTACAAATGCCAAACCATTTCAGTTAATTGGTCTGTTTACAAATGTTTGAATAATTTGGTATGGGCATGTGGCCTGGTATGGTTCAGGAGGGGGGGAGGCGCTCGCTTGTCCCCCCCCCCCCTTTCCTGACCTGCTGGGCTGCATGCTCAGATAAGTATCTGTTATGGATTTTGGGGGGTACCCCATGCTGTTTTTTATTTAATTTCAGCGTGGAGTTACCCCTTAACATCCATACGAGACCCGAAGGGCTTAGTATGGATGGGAGGGGGGACCCCACGCCGGGTTTTTTACAAATTGTTTATAATTCCCTGCAATACTTTTACATCAACTGTCAGTGGGGAACTCCGCCGACAGCTGAAACATGAGCGCTGCATTGGTTTTCGCTACTAAAATGCTGCATGAGTTGATAACATAACTCATGCGGGATTGTAGGAGCGACAGCCATGTGTTAATGTTTCAACTGTCAGCGGGGTTCCCCACTGACAGCTGAATGTAAAAAAAAAAAAAAAAAAGCGTTGGGTCCCCCCTCCCATCCATACCAAGCCCTTCGGATCTGGTATGGATATTAAGGGGGAACTCCACGCTGAAATAAAAAAAAACAGCTTGGGGATCCCCCCAAAATCCATACCAGACCCTTATCCGAGCATGCAGCCCGGCAGGTCAGGAAAGGGGGGGGGGACGAGCGAGCGCCCCCCCTCCTGAACTATACCAGGCCACCTGCCCTCAACATGGGGGGGTGCTTTGGGGAAGGGGGGCTCCCCCCCAAAGCACCTTGTCCCCATGTTAATGGGGACAAGGGCCTCTTCCGTTATTGGGATAATTGGTCAGCCATTTTTTGGGATTTTAGCATATTTTGTTTACCAGTAAAGTTGAAAATTTTTTGTTCCAAATTTACTGATAAAAAAAATGTGCCAAAATCCCGAAAAACAGCTGACCAATTAACCCACTAACGGCCCGAAAATCGTTCGATTTTCTTTTCGGCAGAAAAATCGGCCGATTTTAGACCCATCTATGGCCTGCTTTACTTGGGTCTAAAATCGTCCGCAAAAAAAATCGGCTGATTTTCAGCCCGTTAGTGGGTTAATTGGTCAGCCATTTTTGGGGATTTTGCAACTTTTTTTAATTGGTAAATTTGGATAAAAATTGGCCGATTTTGCAGATCGGCCGATTTTAGCTGCAATGATCGGCAAATTGGCTGATCTTTTAACAGATAAAAAATCTGCACATGAGCCATGACCTGCAAGAAAAAGAATAAAAAAAAAGAATAAGAAAAAGAAAAATGCAGGCCTTAGATGGGGCGAAAACTGACCGTTTTAAAAAAAAAAAATCGGTTGTTCAATGGGCCGACGTTACCACCAATGGTAAAAAAAATGTTCGATTTTCGCCCCATCTACGGCCTGCAAATATAATAGCAAAGTAATTACTTCTGTCCCTGCAGAGAGCTGCGTTATTATATTTGACATTAAAAAGTATAAAGGTTGCAACATTGTATCTATTTGTATCCGAATAAAAACATCTATATCCGGAATGGATACAAATGGATACAATGTTGCAGTCTCTATACTTTTTAATGTCAAATATAATAGCGGAGCTCTCTGCAGGGACAGAAGGAATGTTTCAGCTGTCATCGGGGTTTCCCACTGACAGCTGAATTTTAAATTATTTCCGTGAATTAAATAAATAATAAAAAAAACAGCGTGGGTCCCCCCTCTCATCCTTACCAAGCCCTTCAGGTCTGGTATGGGTATTAAGGGGGAACTTAAAAACAGCGTGGGGTCCCCCTCAATATCCATACCAGACCCTTATCCGCCCAGCCGGGAACAGCAAGCATGTGACATGGGGCGGGTCACTCGGATGATGTCCCCGGCTGGCCCCGCCCCATAGCTATATAAGAAATGTCAGACTGTCTCCTGCATTCAGCTAGTTAGCCTCAGCGGAGAGACAGGGTGACATTTCTCAAATAGGTAAGGGGCGGGGATGATGTGCCCGGCTGGCCCCGCCCCATACCTATATAAGAACTGTCAGCTAGCCTCTTCTTCACAAGGCTGGAAGCCTGCGACGGGAGCGGAACCTTTTTTTTTTTTTTCTTTTTTCGGGTCCCTGCCGCCGCCGCCGTGATTGACGTTGGATCTACTTCGGGGGACATTGTTTTAATAAAGGACTTGTCAAAGACCCTGTACTGTGTTTTTTTTACACCACACTTTTTTTTTTTGTGAAGGAGTCTGCGGGAGCATCTACCGCAGACTCCTTCACATAGGGGGGGGGGCCGGGATCTGGGGGCCCCCTTGTTAAAGGGGGCTTCCAGATTCTGATAAGCCCCCCACCCGCAGACCCCCACAACCACCGGCCAGGGTTGTGGGGAAGAGGACCTTGTCCTCATCAACATGGGGACAAGGTGCTTTGGGGGGGGGGAGCCCCCCCTGCCTCAAAGCACCCCCCCATGTTGAGGGCATGTGGCCTGGTATGGTTCAGGAGGGGGGGCGCTCACTCGTCCCCCCCCTTTCCTGACCTGCCGGGCTGCATGCTCGGATAAGGGTCTGGTATGGATATTGAGGGGGACCCCACGCTGTTTTTTTTTTTAAATTTCAGCGTGGAGTTCCCCCTTAATATCCATACCAGACCTGAAGGGCTTGGTAAGGATGAGAGGGGGGACCCACGCTGTTTTGTTTTTTTTTTTTTTTTATTGTGGACCTTTATTTTTACATTCAGCTGTCAAAATAAATATTATCTAGACCTTTGAAATAAGTAAAATCATTACAGAAATAATTATAAAGGATAAGAAACAAAAATAGAATCACTAGAACTAAGGAAATCTAGTTAGATTACATGAAGATATGCCGAGTGCTGTTTATTAAACACAATAGACGCGACCGAGTGCCGGATGTCAGAGGAATCCACAATCAGATTCACTATTAGTCAGTGGCTAAAAAGCAAACGCCCATGGCAGAAGTCTAAAATGTGTTCTGCACATGCTCAGTTGTATCTGCCAAAGACACTGCACGGGCTTCTAGATTTTTACTGTGTCGATTTCCTTGAAAAAAACGATTTTTAACACATTCTTAATTTTTTTTGAAATAGCAGATATTGTTTAAAGTGAAGTCCTGATATTTGGCAAAGCAAATTTCTAAGTGAACATGTCTCTACAGTGATTTTTCATGGTGTTAGACGTGCTTCTTAGCAAGTCTGCTTTTGTGAGTCTGATTCCGGGCGTGTGTCTTTTTGTGAATTAGATTGGGCATCTGCTTATGGGCTCTGCTCAATAGTGAATTAGGTTGCAGGGTAAAAAATGACGGACGCCCATGAAAATTGGGCTTAAGCCCATAAATATGCGCCCATGCCCAATAGTGAATCAAGGCCTGAGAGTCTTCCCACTGTCAGAATACAAAGGCTCAGACATTCTGTGCTCCTGCTCCTTTGTCACCACTTTGCCTCTGGGTATGTTTGATCATGCCCCTTAGATTTAAGAGGCACCCCCCTGCTATGGAATTTAAACTCATACTGTCTTAATTATGGTTGTTAATGATTGAATCTGCACTATCTCTGAGTATTGGTGCACGAGTGTTGTCACATGTATGCCAGTTAGCATATGAGAAGCCTTTTTTAGCTACTACTAGAGGTTACTAGAGACTACAGTAGAGTTCACGGCCAGCATGAGAAAAAATGTTGAGATACTTCTTGACTGTACAGCCAAGGATGTTATTATTATTAGTCAGAATTTATTAAGTGCCAACAGTTTGTGCAGAGCTTTACAAAATAAAAGGTTCTAATACAATTCTTTGCAGGAAACTTAGGAAGGCTCTGCTCATGGGATTTTAAAAATAAAAGGAGGATAAGTGGTAATAACTGTGAGATATGAGCTAATAGAGAAGGTGAAAGTACAGTTTTATGGTGGAAGCCAGATAGGCTTTCCTAAAGAGTAGAGTTCTCAAGGATTGCCAAAAAGGCGGACAGCGCAGGAGATAGCTAGATTGATTGAGGTAAGGTGTTCTAGAGGATGGAAGAGAGCTAGATTGATTGAGGTAAGGTGTTCTAGAGGATGGAAGAGGCTCTGGGAAAGTCCTGGAAGAAAGCACTGAAGGAGGTGACAAGGGAGCTTTTGTTAAGCCCACAACCCCCACAACTTCTGAGAGCAGAAGGTCTTGGGTGGGACTAGTGTGGATGACTTGGGTGGTATTTCTGTCTCAATAGTTTTTTTTAAAAAAGGTTTTGGACAAAATGTGCAATATTGTCAGTTCAACAGTGTAATCCAGAGTTGTACAATAAAATTATTTACGTCAAAATCAGGGTAAGCCCTGGTTCATACTGATGCGAATGTGATGCAGTTTTGATGCAGTTTAGCATACACAAATTCGCATGTCAAGGGATTTTACATAGTGTTCTATGGAGGCAGTTCACATCTATGTGTTGCGAATATGATGCGGTTAAAAAAAAGCCTCCTGTGTGCATTTAGTGCAGTGCGAATGTGAGCTCCATATACTTCAATAGAACCTTAGTAAAAACACACTCCTTGGTTCACATGTATTCAAATATATATTTTTTTATTCTCTGCAACTCTGCCCAAAACCCCTCCTCTCTCATTTCCTGTTAATGTTCTCACTGTAAACATGGCTCCCAGATGTAAGAAGAGCACAGTCGATAATGAGGAGCTGATCAGACTTATAAGGCAAAGGCCTTGCATTTATGACTGCAGGGATCCTCAATACAAAGACAACAGCAAGAAGAACAGAGGCTGGGATGAGATTGCTCACATTATGTTTCCAGATTGGGACAATTTAAAACCAGGAGTACGCCAACAAAAGTGTAAGCAAATTTAGTAGTACATATACGTGTGTATAGGGTTTGCGTGGTTAGAATTTTGGGTAAGTGGGGATTTGGGGTTAGAGGTTAGTAGGGGATTTGGGGCTAGGTGTTAGTGGGGAACTTGAGGTCAAGGTGGTTAGTGGGGAATTTGGGGATAAATGGGTTAGTGGGGATTAGGGGTTAGGAGTTAGTGGGGAATTTGGGGTTTGGGAGGTTAGGGGGAGGGGAGTCATAGCGAATCTAGGAACTGTGAGCGCTGAGAAGGATCAGGGTTGGGTTCTGCAGATGAGCCATTTAAGTTACAGAGAGACAAGCATACAATTCACTGAAGCGGTTGCTTTGGGGTTGCTTACCCTCTGTCATTGTGATGTGTGCATAAAAGTGGATTTTAGATGCGACAGCTTTACATTTTACTTGTTTAGCTAATAGGGCAGAGGGTTTGTTTCCATAGGCATATCAGATCAGTCGTATGATGGTCAAAGGTGGCTTAGAAGTAGGTACATAGTTCCTCCCTGAGTTTGCAGAGAAGAGCAGTGTCTGATGCGTTGGGAGATAGTTTATTGGATTGTTTGAATTTCCAGATTTGGTCTAAACATGTGTTAATTTTTTCAGCTCCTATATGCTTCCCATGGACCCAAAACTTAATAAAGGATGGATAAGCAAGGATGTATTCATGCTCCAGGAGGTAAATTGTTTTCCTTCCGGCCTGAATGAAAGAGTGATTGTAACTGGGGCATGGTCCAACCACAAAATTAAGGCTATAGTGGATTGAGAAATGGCCTGCAAAGTGCTTTTGTATGTCAGGAAAATATCAATTCTGGAGTAGGATTTCTAGGCTGCTGAGCAGAAAGTGTAATCTCTCTCTGATCCATGTAAGCACCTCCGGGGGTCATATAAATCTTCTAAATGCATGAGCAAGGAGAGGGCAGAGGGTCTTTTCTTAACCTTCCTGGTGGTATTCCCAAGTGTAGTTTGGGGTTATCTTTCAGTACAAAAAGCGGTAACCCCGAGCTACACTTAGGATTACCCTGTATCATTGCTCATGGATTCCCTCCAGCACTTACCTTGTCCTTCACTCCCGCGATGTCCCCCCTGCAACGTCCCCAGCCATCTCCTCCGGCCAATGCCGGCGTCCATCTTCCGGGTTCCATTCCCTGCGAGCGCCGGGATTTATGGGGGACGGAACCGGCGGGAAATTAAAACATTTTAAAAGTGACATTCACTCAGTACACTAAAATCACATAGTATAACATTACTGTATCAAAGCATTTCACATACATTTTGTCCCGAGTGCTTTGTCCTGTGCCCTGCCTGCATTTTTACTGTTCTTTCTGTCTGGAAACTGAGAAAAAGTCTATGGCGTCCAAAAAGCATCCCTTTAGGTGAAAAAGCGGTTTTAAACCAGCTAGAGAACAGCGATAGTAAATTAGAACCACTTGCAGAATTGAGTGATGATTCTTGGGGAAATTCGTCATCAGACACTGAAAACGATTTTGCGACTAAGCTCAGTGATGTGCAAACTTGGCGCTCTATTTCAAATTTCAGTGTTTTTGGTTTGATTACATTATTGAATTACATTTATTATTATTATATTATTATTTTTTAGGATTATTTATTAAATTATAATTTATGATTTTGTGTTTCAAATTTTATCATACCCGGGATGTTTACTAGACTCTTGTTCGGACAGATTTCAGTTAGTTATTCCTAAGGATTACAGGCCTACAATAAAAAAAAACAAATTTCCATGCAAAAAACTGTACAGCTTCGAGCACAGAAATACTGACATAATCCCACCGCTAGGGAGGTTAAGTTGGCCAAAGCAATGTAGGGATTGGTCAGATACAGTGTTAAAATCTCTGCGTTCTTTTGGATATTGAGAGAATTTACTCATTATCAGCTTAAAAAAGCATTTTTGATGGGTGTTGGATGCATAAATGTTGACCATCACGAAAGGCATATTGTCAAAAAGGGCATCGAAAATAAGGCATCTTCCAGTGGGGTCAGCTTCTAGGTATTAAAGCTGGAAAGAGATGCATAAATGCAAAAAATGTGTCTCGTGTACACATAGTATGTCGGCTTTCTAAGATATAGCTTCTTGCCATAGTTGTGATCTTTTAAAAGGGGTGTTGAGACCTCTTGCGTTAATGGTAGTGATACATAATAACATTGGGAAAGGACTCTGGCAGTGGTAATTGGATGCAGAGAAAGATTACTACTTGGAAATATAACGGTGTTTGAACAAAATAAGTAGGAAAATAAGAAAAATTATACAGAATATGTGAAAGGTATGATACCAGCAAAGCAGGGAAAGAAACGTAAGAACAACAATAACAATCAGCAGCCTTGTGCATAGTGCACTTTATGCCTTGGGTATGTGAAAAAAAAACAGAATAGGTCAAACAACTCAAACAAGAGCCAATAGAAAGTAGAACAATATATCCCACGATGTGGCTGTTACAAAAAATGAACAGGAATATTCCAGTACACCTGCAAGGAGGGAGGACTGTGGGGCAGGCAAAGCATTCTGAATTACAGCAAAGATTTAAGCTGATTTTTTGTTATGCCTCTAAAAATTTGGGAGCTGCATTATTTCTTGGAGAGGTTCCTGGTAGTGAGGATGCCAGGCCCCAGTTGCGCAGATTTTTATATCCATCCTTCGGGTAGTAAATGGTAACTTATTGGTTTTGGTACATTACTAGCAGTTTTGTAGGAAATCCCCAATGATAGATATTGTTGTGATCCTGCAATATTGTAGTGATAGGTTTAAATTCCTTCCTTCTTTGTGAAGTTGCAGCAGACAAGTCCTGGCAAAGGGCTACCCCAGTGTATGGTGAAAGAGGCAAGAGGGTGGGCCTAGCAGCTCTAAGGAGACATTCCTTAATATCTCCAAAACCAAGCTCCTAGTCTTCCCCCCAGCCCGCACACCCCCCCCTCACTGACTTCTCCATCACGTCCAACAATAACACCATCAGGCCCACCCCGCAAGTCAGAGTACTTGGTGTCATTCTTGACTCCAATCTATCCTTCCAGCCCCAAGTCCAATCGCTAACAAACTCATGCAGACTCCACCTCTGAAACATCTCCAAAATACGCCCATTCCTCACCTCAGAAACTACTAAGCAACTCATCCATTCCCTCATCATATCATGACTCAATTACTGCAACTCCCTCCTCACTGGCCTGCCTCACCACAGGCTATCCCCTCTTCAGTCGATCCTGAATATGGGGGCCAGACTCATCCACCTTACCAACTGCTCCTCTTCCGCCACCCCCCTCTGCCAATCCCTCCACTGGCTTCCGATTGCCCAACGGATCAAATTCAAAATGCTAACACTGACGTACAAAGCTGTCCATAACTGCCCCAAACGACATCACTGACCTAATATTCAAATACCACCCAAAACGCACTCTCCGCTCCTCACAAGACCTCCTTCTCTTTAGTTCCCTGGTCTCCTCCTCCCATGCTCGCCTCCAGGACTTTGCGGGCCATAGCCTGTTGAAGCTGCAGTCAGTTATCCTCCCTCTTGGTGGTGGTATTGGCTGGCTGGGATGCTGTGAGCCGCTGGGAAGACCTGAGGCAGCACAGAGGATCAAAGCCAAGTGGCCATCTCAATCAATAGCTAGGACATGCCCTACAGAAGCTAATACTTTAATTACAAGAAGTATTTTTCATTTGTTTTATTGGCAAGGGCAGTGGCTGATGCTAATTATTGCTTTTATATTGAGCCATATGGCAGCAGTTCTAACTCAAGAACAAATGGCCCTCCTCTACCCAGTGTATTTTGTGGGTGAGGAGGCCTTTGCACTGGGTAAGCATCTGCTACAACCCTATTCAGATCATGATCTAACCGTACAGAAGAGAGTGCTCAAGTATCGGATAACAAGAGCATGTAGAGTTTGGAAATTATGTCTAACAAATGGCAGGTTCTGCACACTTCCATTGTCTTGAACATGCAAAATGGAATCTCTACTGTTAAAACTGTATGTGCCCTGCACAGCGTTGTTAGCCAGTACAATTAATTTCTGTTTGAGGGCTTATTAATACACAATATGGAAAAAACTCATTAGACTGAAGTTTTGGGAAGCAGACAAGGTACACATATCAGGGATCACTTTGCATCCTACTTTATGTAAAAATCCAACAGGACAAGTCCCATGGCAGCTTGAGGCAATAGATTAACTTTACATGTTGACAACCATGTAAAGTTTTACTCTGTATTTTTTGGTAATAACACTATCTTCTAGGATGTATTGAATATTAAAAAAAAAATATTATCTAAGCTTTACACGTACCTCGAAAATACCATCGTCCTCCCTTCTAGGAAAGCTTGCAAGGCCTGGTGCTCTGACTCAACTACAACTATCGCCAGAAGACTGGGATCACATTTATGCACATATTCACAAAGGGTTCATATGTGTCTCAACACAAGAAAACAATTAAAATATATTCCAGATTGTACAGAGTGCCATCTTTACTTCACAAATTTGACCCTAACATCTCAGATTCGTGTTGGAGATGTCACCCCTGCATATCTGGTGGGATTGCCCATTGTTGCAGCCTTTCTGGGGAAAAATCCAACCCATAATCAAGCAAGTAACTACGTACTCCCTAGACCTCTCCCCTGCACAATTCTTGCACCACCATTCCACACTCCCATTTAGGACGTACCGTAAATCACTCTCCATGCACATGGTAAATGAGGCAATACAATGCATCCCAGTCCACTGGCGCTCAACACATGTTCCCATTTGCGAATGGTTTGCAAGGATCAATAAAATTGAGGAAATGGAGGAATTGATTTCTGTAGCTAAAGACCATTCTGAGAGATTCAGGAAGACATGGGCTTGTTGAAGACATGGGCTTGTTGGAGTCATTTCAAAACCACCACTGCCTATCACCTATTATTGCATGAACAACCTACACCCCTTGTTTGAATGTATAGACACCATGTTGTCTCGGGAAATCTTCTGTCCACCGGTGATGCATTTGTGGCGCATTTGGTTGGATTGAGACTAGGCATTGCAGCCTGCCTTTTGGGTTCTTGACCCACGCGTTGCCCCATTGATTGATCATGCACGTGTTGAATATTAAGCTATATGGCTATCTTTCTGGCTCATACAAAATGTTGTGATTTATTTTACCTACAGCTACCCATTCTATTACCCTCTCTACGCCTTACCCATTCTCCCCCACCCCTCCCCCCACCTTTGGGTTTTTTTTCTCTTTTTCTCTTCCCCATATTCCGCCCCTACTACCTCACTCTACATTTCCTCCTTTATCTATTTACCTCTCCGACTTCTCTTTATCTCACACCTTTTATACGTTTTCATCAATCATGTATCACCAACAGAGTGTAGCACTTAATCTTTCATAAAGGTGTGCCTACTTTCTTGTGGATCACAAGCTCCTGAACTGGGCACACAACTCATAATGAACACATCATCCTGTACTAATCTTTCCCAACATTTCCCATTCCTTCAACATAAGGGCATACAAGTAGATAGGTTAGTAATTCATATACCTATAATGAGTTATCTAATACACCCTATGGATTGGCTGGTCTGCTATATACCTTGGATACAAAGATATATACCTAACCTTGATTTGTATTATAATTTGAACTCATAACCCGTCTGTGAAACAGGATGCTACATATTGTGTCTATGTTCGGACTGTTATCTGTATTTGCATGTATATTGATCTGCCTTAACGTTCCTAATAAAATTATTTTTGGAAAAAAAAAAATTATAGATAAGAAGCCTAAGTTTTTTAAATGTATGTATATCTATCTTTACATCATCCATACAACATACATTCCAAGGGATCACAGAGTTCCCTCCTGTATTTCTGAAATGCTGACACTTATCTACTTGTACAGTCAGGTCCATAAATATTAGGATATCAACACAATTCTAACATTTTTGGCTCTATACACCACCACAATGGATTTGAAATGAAACGAACAAGATGTGCTTTAACTGCAGACTGTCAGCTTTAATTTGAGGGTATTTACATCCAAATCAGGTGAACGGTGTAGGAATTACAACAGTTTGCATATGTGCCTCCCACTTGTTAAGGGACCAAAAGTAATGGGACAATTGGCTTCTCAGCTGTTCCATGGCCAGGTGTGTGTTATTCCCTCATTATCCCAATTACAATGAGCAGATAAAAGGTCCAGAGTTCATTTCAAGTGTGCTATTTGCATTTGGAATCTGTTGCTGTCAACTCTCAAGATGAGATCCAAAGAGCTGTCACTATCAGTGAAGCAAGCCATCATTAGGCTGAAAAAACAAAACAAACCCATCAGAGAGATAGCAAAAACATTAGGCGTGGCCAAAACAACTGTTTGGAACATTCTTAAAAAGAAGGAACGCACCGGTGAGCTCAGCAACACCAAAAGACCCGGAAGACCACGGAAAACAACTGTGGTGGATGACCGAAGAATTCTTTCCCTGGTGAAGAAAACACCCTTCACAACAGTTGGTCAGATCAAGAACACTCTCCAGGAGGTAGGTGTATGTGTGTCAAAGTCAACAATCAAGAGAAGACTTCACCAGAGTGAATACAGAGGGTTCACCACAAGATGTAAACCATTGGTGAGCCTCAAAAACAGGAAGGCCAGATGAGAGTTTGCCAAACGACATCTAAAAAAGCCTTCACAGTTCTGGAACAACATCCTATGGACAGATGAGACCAAGATCAACTTGTAGCAGAGTGATGGGAAGAGAAGAGTATGGAGAAGGAAAGGAACTGCTCTTGAGCCTAAGCATACCACCTCATCAGTGAGGCATGGTGGTGGTAGTGTCATGGTGTGGGCATGTATGGCTGCCAATGGAACTGGTTTTCTTGTATTTATTGATGATGTGACTGCTGACAAAAGCAGCAGGATGAATTCTGAAGTGTTTTGGGCAATATTATCTGCTCATATTCAGCCAAATGCTTCAGAACTCATTGGACGCCGCTTCACAGTGCAGATGGACAATGACCCAAAGCATACTGCAAAAGCAACCAAAGAGTTTTTTCAGGGAAAGAAGTGGAATGTTATGCAATGGCCAAGTCAATCACCTGACCTGAATCCGATTGAGCATGCATTTCACTTGCTGAAGACAAAACTGAAGGGAAAATGCCCCAAGAACAAGCAGGAACTGAAGACAGTTGCAGTAGAGGCCTGGCAGAGCATCACCAGGGATGAAACCCAGCGCCTGGTGAGGTCTATGCATTCCAGACTTCAAGCTGTAATTGACTGCAAAGGATTTGCAACCAAGTATTAAGAAGTGAATGTTTGATTTATGATTGTTCTGTCCCATTACTTTTGGTCCCTTAACAAGTGGGAGACACATATGCAAACTGTTGTAATTCCTACACCGTTCACCTGATTTGGATGTAAATACCCTCAAATTAAAACTGACAGTCTGCAGTTAAAGCACATTTTGTTCATTTCATTTCAAATCCATTGTGGTGGTGTATAGAGCCAAAAATGTTAGAATTGTGTTGATGTCCCAATATTTATGGACCTGACTGTATGTTCCCATGTAGTCTTTTTCTTTTCTTCTGCTGTCAGTTGCTGAGGGGCACATGAGGATCAGGTTAAGGAGAGAGATGGTGGGTGGGCAGTAAATAAATACAATAAGGCATATAATCTCGCTTGGGTTGAAAGTGAGGTGGTTGTATGGGTTTATCCCACCTTTATCATCCTTCACATTGCCACTGCAGTCTGCTCAGTTTTTAAAAACTTGGCTACCAATCTGGTCCCATGTCCTCCTCTTGCTACCTTTGGACTTGTAGGATGAGTAATTTGAATCATATACTGTATGCAGGGGTGCTTCTTGACCATACAAATAAATCTCTTTGGGTCCAACAAAGACACTGCCTTATGTCTGAAGAACAAAATGGAGATCTGTTGATTTTCATGGGAAATATTTTGTTAGTTCCTTTTTGGAGTCAACTTCCATTTGAGCAGAAAAAATGCAGAAAAACTAGTAACAAAAGCTTGCTAAAATGCTCACAATGCACAATAACGCACAAACTGCATATTTCTGTGCATTTCTACATAATTAAAAGTCTTAAGAAATGCACCAATCTGCCCTAGTTGAGCTACAAAAAAAGCTCCAGAACTTTTTAGAGCTTCAGGCATTTGGCATGAGGTGACTTGGAGTACTTTGTGCTACAAAACGCACAGCTGTGAATGCAGCCTCAGTGAGACAAAACTTTGGTAAATGTCTTAGCAGATCTGAATACAATAACACATTGAAGCCAAATGCCGGCTCACACTATAATCAGTTACATCCTTCTCCAGCTCAAGCATGGTTACAGCCTGAACAGAATGAAGCAAAAGAAGATGACAGCATTTCTCATGTGGATAGCGATATTGATCTTCCTCTCTCTGGGCTCACACAGCATGATTTCTTTAAACAGTTTGAATCCATGCTACAGACTGCACTCAACCTCAGCATATTACTGACTGTTTGTCTTGTGAGATAGGGGGCCTTAAGCAGAGAACAGCAGCCCTAGAAACTTGCATGGATAACATGGGGTTAACCTCTTGTAAGACTGCTGAAGCTATTGAGGTCCTTCAGGAGGAGAATAAAATGCTCCTGTACCGCTTATAGATTCTGAAAATAAATAATGTCAATCCAATTTGTATGTATGGGGTTTGCCTGAAACAATTACTGATCTACAATCTACTACCACCACTGCTCCAGGAGCTTATGGCATTGCTCTCCATTGAGCGCTTAGAGATGAATAGGATCCACCGTGCACTGCCCAGACAGCAGTCTGATGGCCCATCCAGGGACATTAGAGTGAAGTTCCACTTATGTCATACCAAATAGCAGCTTTTGGCTGTTGCACACAATAGGGAATCTACAACCTTTCAGGGTCACACCTACCAAAATTTTCTCTGATTTGTCTCCTCTTACTATTACAAAGTAGAGAGCTATGAAGTTGCAGATCCAGGTTTTGAACCAGAATCAGATCCACTACCACTGGGCATTCCTTTTTGCTATCAAATTCTCTTACAAGGGGAAGCAATACATCAGCTCTTCTGCAGATCACCTACAATGGCCTCTAATTGACCTTCATCTAGCTCCTCCAGATGACCTGGGCCTGTCTTGATCACTTCACACTCCACAAAGTATCACAAAAGTTATTATCTGAATTTAATTGGACTATTACATTTGTGAGTTAATAATGTTTGCTTTTTAATCTAAGTCTTTTGGTTTACTGAGTCTTTCTAGCCACTGCAGAAGCTGGTCAGTTCTTCAAATAGCCTATATATGGCCTGCTCTGCTCATTTGTATGTTGCCTGAATTCATAGGCCCCACTGCACTGTTCATGTTCAAGTATGCTTGCCTGTTTTGTTTTTTTTCTTTATACACTGCTGGCTCCTAGGAACTCAGGGAGGAGACCAGGGTACTCTATTTTCACCTGGATGTTAGTCTGTTTGCCCCTATGCTTCCTGCTTGAGGCAGTGGGCTCCTTGCATCTGCTTTTATAGCCTCACACATCAGGCTCCATGCTCCGATCTCCATTTCTGACGTCCATCAATTTGTGTGTCCCCCCGGTGGTGTTCTGGGAATCCTATAAGCCAGTCATTCGGGGCACATGTATAAAGCTAGCAAATCAACTCAAACAGGACAAGACTGCTCAACAAGATCTAGAGTGAGCCATCCAGCCCCATTTATTGACATTTCTGTCAAACTCTACCTCCTTCCATACTTGAAAAAACTCGGGTGAAACTGGACATAGTACTGGCAGAAGCTGCAGAGATGTCCATTAGACTGTCTCAACACATACACTATATGAAAGTGAACAAGCCAGATAACTTCCTAGCTGACAATTAGATATTGATAGGAAACCCGTCCGACTGAAACTTGCTAAAAGATATGTATACCAGTGACCCTGTTAATGTTTTCAAAGAATTTAGAGCCTGTCTTTCACAACTGTATACTGAAAAAGGTACATTCTCCCCATATCATACCAATTCTTTTCTAGTGGACCTTGACTTGCCCACTTTGAATACAAAACAAAATATGTCTTTGGACCTACCCATCTCAGTTGAGGAGTTTCTTTGTGCTATTAAGACTCTGAAAGCGAATAAGTGCTCTTATTGGCTGACTGCCTCTTACTATAAGAATTATGTCAACCTTCTGACCCTACTCCTTGCCAACTTCTTCAATTCCCTGCTTAAACAGAATTTGTTTCAATCAGAGAACCTCACAGCTATCCTAGCCATGATATCCAAACCACACATGATCACATACTAGATTGGCCACACATGATCTCACTTATTTAGGTATTAAATTGAATTCACATCTTTCTACGCTATATCAAGCAAATTAATCGGTTATGCTCATTCACTTAACTTCTCTTATGACTCGCTGGTCCCTATTACAGGTGTCCTTGCTTGGTTGTTTAACAGCAGTCAAAAAGACATTGTTACATAAAATACTATACGTTTTCAGAGTACTTCCTGTAGTGGTCCCCTCCACTATTTACATATACTCCAACATCAGGTGAATACCTCTATATGGGGTTCAATTAAACCGTAACTGCCCAGGTCAGTTCTCATGAATTCTAAGGAGGCCTTGGAAAATGTTCATTCAGTTGTTTAATTGTGTAGAAAAAAAAAAAACAATCACAGCCATGCCTCAAAACTATTTTCATTTAACATGCTGGCTTTAGGAAACACTTACAAAAATAAAAACGAAAGAAAATTGTAGTGTATTGCAACTGTTTTTGCAGCTCAAGCAGAGGAAAACAATGTGGAATCACTAACTTCTGAGGAAAATATTATGGAATCACCATGTACTTTGCAATTCTAAAACAAACATCTGCATCAGATTACATCTGCTAATTAGTCTGCAGTTAAAAAAGAGTGCTTGCACACCTTGGCGAGCTATTGCACCAAGCTGATTGACATGAATCATGGCTCCAACATGAGAGATGTTAGCTGAAACAAATAAGAGGATTATACAACTTCTTCAAGAAGGTAAAGCACCACAGAATGTTGGAAAAGATTTTGGCTGCTCCAAGTCAGCTGTGTCTAAAATCTGGGTCAAGTACAAATCAAATGGGAAGGTTGTAAAACGGAAGCATACTGGTAGACCAAGGAAGACATCAAAGTGTCAAGATAGAAAACTTAAACCAATATGCCTTGAAAACAGAAAATGCACAAATAAGGAACAAATGGGCAAAAACATTTCCTTTAGGTGATGTCTTACAGTTTGGTCACAGACATTGGTTTGTGACCAAACCGTAAGACAGCACCTAAAGGAAATGGGATTTACATACAGAAAAGCCAAATGAAAACCATCATTAACACCTGAACAGAAAGAAACAAGATTACAGTGGGCTAAAGAAAGTCAATCAAGGACAGTGGATAACTGAATGAAAGTGATATTCAATGATGAATCATGAATCTGCATTGGGCAGGGTGATGATGCTGAAACATTTGTTTGGTGCTGTTCCAATGAAATGTGTAAAGATGACTGCCTGATGAAAACATGGAACTTTCCACAATCATTGATGATATATGGGGTTGCATGTCAGGTAGAGGTACGGGGGGAGATGACAGTCATTAAATCTTCAATAAATGCACAAGTTTATATTGAGATTTTGGACACTTTTCTTATCCCATCAATTGAAAGGATGTTTGATGATGATGACATTATTTTTCAGGATGACACTGCGTCTTGTCATAGGGCAAAAGCCATGAAAACTTTCCTTCAACATACTGTATAATGTCACTGGAATGGCCTGCAATTAGTCCAGACCTCAATCCAATTGAAAATCTATGGTGGAAATGAAAGAAAATGGTCCATGACAAGGCTCCAACCTGCAAAGCTGATCTGGCAACTGCAATAAGAGAAAGTTGGAGCTGGGTTGATGAAGAATGCTGTTTGTCGATAGTTAAATCCATGTCTCAGAGAATTCAAGCTGTTACAAAAGCCAGAGGTGGTACAACAAAGTACTAGTGGTGTACTGTAGTTTGTTTCATTATTCCATAATATTTTCCTCAGAATTGAGCGATTCCATATTTTTTTTCCTCTGCTTGATCTGCAAAAAGTTGCAACTGGTTACAGTTTTCTTTTTTATTTGTTAAGTGTTTCTTAAAGTCAGAAGGTTGGAATGCTAAATTAAAACAGTTCTGAGGCATATCTGTGATTAGTTTTTTTTTTCTACACAATTAAACAATTGAATGAACATTTTCCAAGAGTGGCGATTCCATACTTTTTGCCAGGGGTTGTATTATCAGGCAGCTCAATTGACTCATTTAACGGTTAAGAAAACTCCCCTGTGGATCAGTCTGGATGCCACAGATTGCAATCGTGTTATTGTTGATAATCTCATTTGGCTTCACCTCAGGGAATGCAAGTTGATTTTAAACCAAATCACTGTTCATTATATAGCTTTATGGGATAGCTTGAAAACTTCCTATCACCTCCATTCCCCACACAACCCACAACCATTCTTCCTAAACACCCTTCCTTTTACCCCGCTCAGGTTGCACCAGCCTCCTTTCATATATTGCAGACTTAAGGACTTCATTGTTTGGGTTGCTTGGTTACAGCCTCTTCCCTTTACTCTGTTGCATCCCTCCAAGAACAATAACGGCTTCAGAATTCAGAAATGTTCAGATATCTCCAAATATCTTTCAAAGAATGTTGGCTTATATTAGAGGTCAAATGGGCCTACAATCACAAATGCTCCTTGAGCATATATGCTCATCGGATCCTCGAGTTCTGGATATAACCTCTAAATTATATGCCCATTTGACTTCAACACAGATCTCTACACCTCCCCCTGTGCAATTTACTGGGCTGCTGACCTTGATATCCTGCTGGAGCCAGAGGACTGGGTGGATTTTTAGCACTCCACCAAGTCTTCTACAGTTCATATTTTAGCTTTAGAGACCAACTATAAGGTTCTAACAAGGTGATATCTAGTTCCAGCTAGGATAGCTAAGATACTTCCTTCTTATCCTCTACACTTCTTTAGGGGCTGCATGGTGGAAGGCACACACCTACATATTTGGGGGACATGCCCCATAGTTTCAGTTTATTGGTCAGATGCTATTCATCCTTTTTGATGTCTCCTTGACTCCTGACCCCACAATAGCTTTACTAAATAAAGGCCCCCAGATTTGACATCCTCACAATTTAAACTCTTTTTGTATGTGACTACTGCTTCCAAGCAAAGAATGTAAGTCCTTACACCTATGTTTCTTGGAGACCAAAAATTGAATAACCCAATTTATGATTCATAGCAAAATTTGAAGCTACACTTGTTGGCCGTGTATTGAAACACCTAAAAATCTTGCAATTATGAATTTACCACTTTTTGCCCTCTAGTTTTGATCAGTCTTTGTTGAAACCCTAATTAGTCATTCTGCTATGTCTCAATGTTCTGTTGATAAGCACTACCGGGACCTTGGGCGTCTCCGGCCCTTCCCTCTCCCCCTCATTCCCTTTTTTCATTTATTTTCTAGACTTTCTTTCTTCTTGCATTATTCATGAAAGGATTATCAGCCTACACTCTACACTTTGCATCTTGGAGCTCTTAAGCACAGTTTTCCCTGTACCGCTGAGCTACCCTTCTTGAATACTCATAATTGTTCTAAGAAGTTCTGCTCCAACTGTCATTGTTTATTCTACTGTTTGTTAGTATAACCAATATGCGGGAAAAAAATATTTTCTTGTGATCTGAGAGTATAGCAATATGATATTGGATGCATTTTTTATGTTGCCTGTACACTAATGTGTTCTTTCAATAAAAACCTTTAAACATCTAAAAATGTATACTTTAAAATATGATACACTTTACATAAAACTACCTTGAAACTAGTATAGGTACCCTTTAAACGAAACACGCTGTTTCTAATCTATTTTTAAGAATTCTAATTTTCTGGATTCTCAGGCTTCACTACAGTCTGAGTAATTTATCCAGAACAGGCTTACAGATTGGAAAGTAAGTAAACTAAAATTTTTAGGAGAGATCGACAAGAGAAGCCTCTATATTTCCTTACAACAGTTTTCATTGAAAGCAACCCTTTCAGGTTTAAATAAATCCAGATTAAAGGTTTCTAGAAGAGAATAGCAATTATACTCACCTCTGTAGCAGCATGTGTTTCCTGCCTTTCCTCTATTCTAGCACTGCAGACTCCATAAGCCTTCTTACTGGCTTGATAAGATAGCCCTGAGCACTCTCTGTCAGTATGGGCTTGATATAATTAGGGTTATAGTACAATATTTAAGACATGCTTTCATAAAAAAACACATACGTCCAGAGTGCTTTATGTTAGTTGTCCTAGATGCAGCTAAACTCCCTTTAACAATTGCTACAATAAAATAACTATGTACTAGAAGACAGATCTTTATTTGCTCAGAGATCCTATAATTCAGGTTTACACTTATAGGCTTCATCAAATGCCCAGATGGCACAAAGCCCTTTCTGTAGAGCCATTGAGTATAATTTTCAGGCACTACATCAGTGAGTCTAAAGCCATGATATTACTCACATTTTGCACTTCAAACAAGTGCAATAATGAGCCCCAAAAGAAGCACAGTAGCACTGAAAAATCCAATGGAGCATTGTTTGTTCAAATATCGAACTTTCTTAACAAATAACAAATTCTACTGATGCTTTACACTTCTATCCAGTGATAAAATTATTCAAGGCTTAAACATATACAGTAAACACGGCATGAAAAATAACATAATTTTGTTATATCTTTTCATATAATGAGAAAATCTACAAACACATGATTTAATTTGTTTTCCCCCTAGAATTGAGAGATCAATCTATTACTCTGTGAACCAGGTGAATATTCAATTAACCTGGCACATTAGTAAAGAGTGATAAGCTGTACATACCTGGGTTCAGTTTTGGCAATCATTACATAACTTCAAGTGTCAAATTTGAACCCTATTGAAGTCAAAGGGAGCCATTTTCTAGATTAATAGGCAAGGGATAAAAAAACAAATGACAGGTGTCATGAAAACCACTGTGACATGAGCTCCTAGAGGGGCCTGGGGGCCAGCCTCCTTCCCAATGACTATGGACCAAAGACCAAGGAGACTCCCCCTCTTAGGGTTACAAGGAACTTTTTCCCCAAGAGGGTTATATCCATTTCCTGGGTACTTGACTGGCTTTAAATAATACCAGCTACCCTTTCCATGCAGTTAGGGCTGGAGAAACTGTTTCTGGGACCCTTTGGTATACTGTGCACAGTGGAACTATGTGCAGGGGATGAACTCCAGTATATGTGGGGTTAATAAACTTTCTTTCCTGTTACAGATTTCCTGTGATTAGGTTTAGGTGATAAGCTCTCACTTTGTTTAATCACCTCCAGAGTCCAGACTGCTAGGTTCCAGCAAGGAATCCATTTTTTTTGTGTTTTAGTGTTTTATTTGTTTATGTAATAAAATTTTCTCCTGGAACTTGTAATGTGAGCCATACCTGTCTAAGGGAAAGATTTTTGTGTATAAATTCTGTGCTGTTTGTTAATAAAATCAGACCTTGTTTTACTACATTGGTTCTTTCTGATGCTTGGGGTAAATTTGCTTTTTTTTTTTTTTTGAGTGGAGGAATCTGTAGTTTGAAAGAGATACCCAGTCAGGATGTCAGGCAGTCCATCACAATAGAGTTTTTCTTTCAACAGTTTGATAGCGCTAGCTCAATGTGGTTGATGTGGATCTGCATCACTGTACAACAGGATTGATAGTGGATTTACATAATGAGACTTTTTAAATGAATAGCCTTACTAAAATGGTGTGTTTATTTAAATTAACTTTTTACTATGTACCCCTTACTTATTCACATGGGGGACTGATATATGGGTGCCTCGTTATTGTTAAAGGAGGCATCAATATTCAGGTAAGCCCTCTGCCTGCAGACCCCTACAATCACTGGGCCAGGGTTGTAAGAATGAAGCCCTTGTCTTCATCAACACACACAAAGCTGTTTCACCAGGGGAGGGTGTAATGGTTGTGTGCATTAGGTCCATTAAAAGCTGTATATGTCTGCTCAGTTCATTCCAGCCATTTTGTCAGAAGAAGAAGCATAGCCACAGTGACCTTCCCCCCTCCCTTCTTCAGTTTATACAATCCACAACTTGTTAGTTGTATGCCAGACGCCTTTTATCAGTCTGTTAATAGGATTTGCAAAATATAACCCCCAATACACATCTCAGTGCCCCATAAAGCTGTCTGACTTGCCCACTTGAGTGACTGGTGTTTTAACAGATACCTGACAGCCCTATCATAAATACTATAGCAATACACATTGCTGATAGACTGGTTATCAGCCAAGACTCGGTATATTTCATAGCTCATGAAATAATACCAGCACAGCCAGAATAAGGACATATTTACCTCCCTCGGTTAATGTTTGGAGTTTTAGGTCCAAACACCCCTATGTTAGATGATATGGGGAACCACTGGCTCATCTTATCCCTCCTAGGTAAAGTAGACATCCCAAACCTGCCATATTCATGTCCATTTCAAAACTAATTTCATGGTGGATAATAATTTGCAGGTTAGCAGACCATAACTTGTAGGCATTCTGAGACATTAATACTCATAGGAAACTGTACCTGGGATACAGTAGTAAACCCAGTGACATCCCAGAGCCACTCCTCAGCCGCTTAATAGGTCATATGGTCTATGTCAAAGCCCCCTTGATGCCAAAGAAAGGTGAATTGCAACCACATTGGTCCTCAAATGAAGGAAGATCTGTCAAGTAATGAGAGTCAATATAATACCTTACTTATTGACTGCAGCCTGCTTGCAAGTATTATCATTTTCAACTCCTTTTTATTTCTATGTTGCATTATTGTCTCTTTGTTTCTTTATAATATTATTTTCCTGTAAATATTTTATTTTGCATAATTTTTCACTTATTCATTATTAAACCATATTTTGAAAAGTGTTAAAATTGTCTCTAACACCCTAACGAAGACTTAAAGAATCCCTGTCTTTTGAAGAGTGCTACTTCATGATAGATCTCTGAATATACCTGGTGACAGTGACAGTGTGTGTACAGATGTTTTTTTTAATTTTTAAATCATAATTGTTATTGCTAATCTTCTGAAAGTTTACAATTACTCTGTGAAAGTAGGTAGTGGCAGTTTAAAGGGTTAATTGCTTAGTTAACTAAACCCAGTGATAATCACACTCAGCCTGTTGGCACTTAGATTGTGGTCCAGAGAGCTGGAAAATCTTTGTGTAGGGTGAGGCTGAGAGTGTCATTGTTACAGATCAGTGACAGCACAGTGTGAGGTCGACCAGTCATTTGTTGGTGAGAAAGGCAGTGGTCTGACCTATGCTTATCACAGAGGGTCCTTCTTATTTTAAATATATTATTGACTATAACAAGCAAAATAACAATTAAACAATAAAATAAATACCCCACATTTTCGTTTGCTGCAGACAAAAATGATGGCTGTGTAAAAAATATATGAGAACAGGAAAATTTGATGCCCACATTAATCAGCATACAGGTTGCATTTTAACAACTGTCCTGTAGAAATATTACTTAGAATCTGACTGATATTTCAAAATATATTTTTCTATAACACACTTTTCATACCCTGGACCTACCTTTCTGTCTATACCTTTTTGCTGCATACCTCTGAGTCCTTCTTCCACAGACATGTCCAGGGGCGGACTGACCATTTGGAAACTTGGGCACTGCCCGAGGGCTCGGGGTCAGTAGGGGGCCCCATGAGATGCCCCTGGTACCTTTTTCATAGGCTTTTTTGAGTTTGGGCAAGGACACAGGGGCCCCATGATCCCCTATTGCCCGGGGGCCCTTGTGAGTTGTCAGTCCGCCTCTGGACATGTCTATCTTTCTTTAGTTACAAAAGACCAGTATTCTATGAGTTTTCTCTTGGTTTACATCATAAGCTGTATGAAATATCTAACCCACATAAATCATACCTTTCGATGCATTTATATATCACATTTTTCTATTTTGGATCATTTTAGCATTTCTACTGAAGGGTGAGTTATGAAAGTCTGTGATATTCCCTGATTATGAAATCAGCAGGGAAAAGCTTAAGTAATAAAAATAAGACCTTGAAATTTAAAGTACAGCACAAAGTAAAGCATTGCAACCCAAAGTAGGTCTACAAAATGCGAAAATCACCATGATCATCATGCATACATGCTAAAAAAAATAAAAAAAAAAACTAGTTTTTTTTTTTGCAAGGTTTTTTCATTTTAATCTATCTACAACATTCTAACAATAATGTTTAAGATATGTGATCAAATATTATGTTCATTTGCAATGTAGATTTTTAAGCTAGTATAATTAAATTATAGGAAAACAGTTTAGACAGAGTACCTTCTAGTTGCGGTACTAAATTTATAGCCAGCAAATTAATTACTAGATGTTTTTCAAGACATAAGGGTGGTTTATTTGTGCCTTTTTTAGATTACAGATTTAAAATATTTAAAAAATACAGGCTTGAAATATCAATAAAATAATACTGAAAATGTAAATATACTTTACTGTAAATAATACAGGATTAAAATATAAATAAATATAAAACTGGAAATTTTAATATAACAATACTGTGATATACAGGACACACAGGCTTAAAATATAATAATACTGGCGTATACTGGAAGTTTTCCTGAGAGTTGGATGCAATCACAGCAATGCTGATTACAGCACAGTCCAGGAACTCAGCTGATGCTGAGCTACAGTACAATGCATCCAAATCCACAAGTAGAAATGGACCAGCTTAAATCAGCTTGCTTTTGTATTAGAATAGCTATGCACAAGGTGGTGATTTAGGCCTCATTCACACTTGTGTATAGAGCTATTAGCCATTACCTGTGGCATACCCAGCAGAGGTTCCCGGGGATTAGCTGCAGGAGGTAGCCCCATTGAAAGCACTGGCAGTTAATTGTGACAGCTCACATGTATTTGCTCATGGAACAATTATCCATGAATGATCGTCCCTGGACAGAGATTGACTGTGCCAGAACCGACTGCTTGCAGGCAATTGCTCCATGTGCGATTGCATGTTAGCGGCTATGAGTAGCTGTGGGAGCTGTCAGCCTAATGTTGCTTTCAATGGGGCTGCCTCCCATAGCTATTCACTTGGATTCCCTGCTGGGTATACCATGTTTAATTGCTAATATCCCCATTAGTAAATGTGAATGAAGCCTAGTATTTAAGTTTCAGGACCAGAGACTTACACCAATCACTAATATAAACTTCACCATCAAATTGTTTACAAAAGAATTGGGTTTATATTATTCCTTATGCATGAAGCTTGTGTGGTAACACGTGTATGTTTGACTAGGCCACTGGAGTTACTTTTGTCTGTCACACTAAATTGCGCTGCATAGATAATAATCCACCTGTAACGTACCTGGTGGTAGAGTCTGATGTGCAGAGGTAAGCTCCTCTTACACCCCTAGCTCAGGGACCCTGGTAAGGTGACGGGGTGTGTCAGGGCACAGAGTGGCACAAGTGTCTGACAGGTCTTCCGCTAGCAGATGATAAAGAGTAGACCGTGCATCATTGTGCGCAAGGATGGTGGCTGCATGCTCACTGGCAAATGACTGGAGCAGGAGTCAGACACAGGTCCGCAGACTCAGGTACAGAAAAGAAATCTGTAAACAGGGTCAGGCAGTCTGGGTCAGCAACTATCAGGCAGATTAGTTACAAGAAGCAGGCAGAAGAAGGCAAGCCAGGATTAGTAACAGCAAGGCAGATGAGCAGAAGAAGCCGGCAGAGGCTCAATCCAGAGACAAGCCAGGTGTCAGCACAGGTGGCATTCAGGCAGAGTCAGGAGCAGATCAGGTTGGCAACAGGTCAGTAAAGGAACAGATAGCAGATGTGCAGGAAAGATAGTGTCAGGAATGGACTCAGCACTGGTGGTGGGACTCACCTGCCGTGTGGGCTGCAGTACCAGGGCTGACCAGAGGGTGCTCTCAGCAGCCAGAAGCTCACTCCTGTAGTCAGCCAACACCTGGGGCTGATTGCAGGAGGTGTATTTAAGGAATGACCAGGCCTGTGATCAGGGCCTTGGTGTATATTTCCCATGAGCCTCTGTACCTGGTATCCTGTGTTCCTGCTTATCTGCTAGTTGCTAACCCTGCTTTGATCCTGACCTCTGCTGACCATCTCCTGTTGAACCCCTGGCTTGCCTGACCATCCTTCTGCCTGATCCTCTGTACCGCGCTGCCTGTGAGTTACTGAACCCGGCTTGTGACCCTGACTATTCTCTGCCTGCTCCTCCGGTACCTCACTGCCCGCACGTTGCTGACCTGGCCTGCCTGACGCTACCCAGACGATCCATCCATCCCGCACGGATCCAGTCACTACTGTCCAAACCTGCCAGCCCCTTCACATCAGGTTTTCCCTTGGCGGACCCCTCTACCACAGTTGGGTGCACTCAGGGGCCGCGACCTGGTCTCAGTCCTGCGCCAAGTCCATCCCCACCATCAGGGGCTCTGGTGAAAAGGCAGACTGGGGCTTAGACTCCGCGCCATGGGGAATCCTGGTCTGTGGGTCACTAGAGATCCCGCCGAGCGGTGCTTGACAGTACCTTACGGCCCGTCTGACCATTCCACCTCTCCAGCCCTGACTACGCCTGTGTTCCTGAAGCCTGCTACTTCCCTGTGTCAGTCCACACATTTCTAGTCATACCCGGATCCCTAACACATAGTATACCAAACAGCAATAACCCAATGAGCCCCCACTTGCCCATATTGGTCACAAACAGAGTTCCTCAAAGTAACTCAACTGTGCACATGCGTGTGCCTTTCCTGACATAACCACATAGGTAAAAATGACATGCAAGAATTTTGCTGCATCAAAACAGACAGATGTGAAGAGGTCTGCTATAATAATGTGGACTGTGTGAAAGGGCAAGGCCACCATGTTGCTCAGAAGTCATCCATGACATTTTGTTCTAATTGGAGACATAACAGCAGTGATCATCTTTACATCCTCACATGAAGGCATCTCATACAGTTAACAAACTTTTAGCTGCATTTCAGAACAACCTTACCAGTCCACTGAGAAGACATGCAGACCCTCCCAACCTTAATAACCAAGTACACAAGTCAGTCTTGGTGCCCTCAAACATGTAAGCTTGCGTACTTAGGAATAGTTATCCTTTTGATATCATCTACCACCCCCATCGTAAATAGATTAGCTGGAGTCATTACATAATACACATATCTGTCCATCTCCTGTCGAACCATCCAAACCTCAGTGTATATCATAACTCCTGAAATAATAACAGTACCGCTGGGATAATGACACATTTAACCGTATCAAATAATCATCAGCATTTTAAGCCCAAACACCACTATTTAGAAGGTACGGGAGGCCAACAGAACACATTACCTCTCCTAGGAGAAATAGACACCCATCATATTTATATTCATTCAAAAGGTAATTTCAAGCTGGACAATAATATACATGTTAGCAGACTGTAACATGTTAGTATTCAAAGATATTAATACCTATATAAACTTGTGTTTGTAGTATGGTCATAAACATGATGACATCTCATCAGCCACACCCTAGACTTGGTGATTTGCCAAATCATTTACGTCAACATCCCCCTTAAGGTCCAGAAAAGAGGGACTTCAGCAAAACTAGACAGCTCTCCTTTATCATTAAGTAGAATCAAGTACACCTGACAAGATTTATGAGAGCCAATTTACCATCTTGCTTGTTGATTGGACTCCACTGAACTAGATCTTTATAAGTACTTCTCATTCTTCAACCCTTTTTGTTTTCTGTCGCATTGTTGTCTCCTTTACTGTGTAATACATTTTTCTTTAAATATTTTGCTTCCACTATATTTTGTTTAACTGTATTATTTTTATTAAACAATATTTAAAAATTTGTATTATTGTCTATAGTGCTCTAATGCAGAACTGAAAAAAATCCCTGTCTCTTGAAGAGCACCACTACATGGTAAAACTCTGGATATATCTGTCTGTGGTGACAGTGTATGTACAGACATTCATTTAAAGTCATACATTGCTATTGTTAATAATATTCTGAACGAGTGACAGACCAACCCTCTATCTGGTGGCAGAGTAAGGCTCCATGTACACGGAACGTTTGGAAAACACTTCTGAATGATAGAAACTGACTGCTGGAAAACGTAGGTTACAAAACCTATCTGTTTAGTCACGTTTGTATACCGTGTTTATGTGCGTTTTTCTGTGTTTGCGTTTAGAAGCGTTTTTTAAAGATAACATCAGGAGTCCTTCCAAAATGCACTGAAAAACAGTAAAATATTAACCATTTCAGACATTTTAAGAGAAATTGAGAGAGCAGAAGCAGAGAGAGCAGTATGTGCTGAGATTACCTATTTTTTCTGGTTGTATTCACTATGGATCCCATTATGAGCATAATGCAGCACGTTCTACCATTTTTCTCCTTCACACAAACCCTGGAACCGACTGCGCTGGTGTACCAGGTTCATTTGAATACATGGAAAATGCTTTGCATGCATTTCTGATGATGAAAAAATGGCTCTGGACAGCATATGGATATGGAACAGTTAAAAAATGCTTCTAAATGCAAATGTTTATAAACGCGGTTAGCCGCGTTTACACGCATTTACAAGTGTTTGGCGTTTGAAACGCTGATAAAATCTGCTCCTGAATGCAAGTTTGGTGCATTCAAAAAAACGACTGTAAACTCAACTGCCTGTAAATGACTTTAAACAACATAGTGCACATGGACACATAGGAAAACATTAGGGAGAGTTCAGGGGCTGCTGAAAAAGATGCAGAAAAGTTCCTGAACGTGAGTTTATCAGCTGCAGTGTACATGAACCCTTAAGAGTTAAATGCTTAGTTAACCAAACCCAGTGACACTTATTCTCAGTCGATTGGCACTTAGATTGTTATCCCACATGCTGGAAATCTGTGTGCGTGGTGAGGCTGAGAGTGTCATTGTTGTTTATTAGTGCAGTATGCTTTTGACCAGCCATTTGTCACAAGCTGCTGAAGGTGATAGTGATCTGATGTATCTTTCACAAGGTCCTCTGGAAGTTTTTGAAAATGTCCAATATAAATAAAACAAATTGTCAGACATTAACCTCCCTAGCGGTATTCCCGAGTGTAGCTACAGTCGGGCTTACCATGCGGCGTTGCATAGGGAGTCCCTGCAGCACTTACCTTGTCCTTCGTTCCCACGATGTGTCCCCTGCAGCGTCCCCGGCCATCTCCTCCGGCTGATGCTGGCATCCAGCTTCTGTGTTCCGGTCCCTGTGACGTCGGGACGTACGGGCGCCGCCGGCACTGGGAAATTTGAACATTTAAAAAAGTCATTTTTTTCAAAACAAATTTTTCATAGTAAAACATTGCTGTTTCAACCCATTTCACATACATATTGTCCCTAGTGCTTTGTCCTGTGCCCTGCCTGCATTTTGACTGTTCTTTTTGCCTGGAAACTGAGAAACGTCCATGGCGTCCAAAAAGTGTCCCTTTAGGTCAAAAGCGGGTTTAGATCAGCTAGAGAACAGCGATAGTAAATCAGAACCACTTGCAGAATTGAGTGATAATGATTCGTGGGGAAATTCGTCATCAGACACTGAAAACGATTTTGCGACTTTGCTCAGCAATGTGCGAACGTGGCCCTATATTTCAAATTTCAGTGTTTTCGGTTTGATTATATTATTGAATTAAATGTATTATTATTATATTATTATTTTTTATGATTATTTATTAAATTATAATTTATGATTTCGTGTTTCAAATTTTATCATATCCGGAATGTTTAATAGACTCTTGTTCGGACAGATTTCAGTGAGTTATTCCTAAAAATTACAGCCTACAATAAAAAAAAACTACATATTTCCATGCAAAATAATGGTACCACTTTCAGCACCAAAAATCTGAAATAATCATACCGCCAGGGAGGTTAAGAATGTAGTTTCACCTGTGAGCAAATCTGACCATTTTTTCTGTGTAAAGCTTAAGAGGTCATGTCAATATTGTAAAGACTTTAAATAGTGGTGTATCTGAAGCCTGTAAATACTTACATATTTGCCCTTCTAAACAGCAGTGGGAAAGGTAATAATTTAATTAAACAGATTAGAGCAGATTAGTTATTTTGACATGCACACTTATATTATATGCGACTTTTACATTTTTACATGCTTGCTTGTCCATATGTTTGTAATTTTATTAAATATAGATACTTATAGATTGGTAGAAGCTATGTATTTAGTATGTATCACTCTTTCTCCCTGCTAATGAACCCTGACTTGTAAATGAGTGTATACTTGTAAAAGGAGACTGTAAATACCTACTTTTCCTAGTGCCAAACTCCACTTTGATGCTGAGAAATCTGCTAAAGTTGGAACTGAAACCAACACCTTTGTGAGTTTCCACCTCTCACTGTTTTCTCATAGTGACCTTCACATCACTATTTTATCTTGTAATGGATAGAGGTGAGAGGGAGAAACTAATACAACAAATAACAACTAATAAAAACTGTGGGGGACTTAGGAGATTAACATTGATGGAAAAGTAAATTTCATTGCGAACTTAAGCTGAAGATTTTTCAGCATCGGCATGATCAGGAGACACGGTACGCATTTAAAGCCTTTTTTTAGTTGAATGTCTGAATCAGGGGCGGACTGACAACTCATGAGGCCCCCGGGCAATAGGGGATCATGGGGCCCCCCTGTCCTCGCCCACACCCAAAAAAGCCTATGAAAAAGCCAATGAAAGGTACCGGGGCATCTCATGGAGCCCCCTACTGATCCTGGGCCCTCGGGCCTGGTCTGAATATAACTTTCTTACTATAGTGAGAGAATTACTTTACAAGTTTAGGTACAAAGCATACAGTATATTATATATCAGGCTCCTGTGTAGAAGACATTTTTTTTTTTTTTTTAAATAACATGGTATGTTACAAATATATACATAAAAGTGTTCTATGCTTCAGGTCCCATTGATATATGCCATCACTTGGTCATTTTTTAAAACAGTTGTGACACATAGGGGAGTTTATTTACTAAAGCTAGAGAGTGCAAAATCAGGCTGGCTTCTGCATGGAAACCAAGCTTAATTGAACAAGCTGAGGATAGAAGCTGATTTGTTTCTGTGAAGAAGTGAGCCTGATTTTGCACTATCCAGCTTTAACCACTTGAGCTCCTGAGGATTTACCCCCCTTAATGACCAGGCCTTTTTTTGCTGTTTGGCACTGCACAAATTCAAATGATAATTGCGCGGTCATGCAATGCTGTACCCAAACAAAATTTACGTCCTTTTTTTCACACAAATAGATCTTTCTTTTGGTGGTATTTTATCACCTGTGCGCATTTTATTTTTTGCGCTATAAACAAAAAAAACACAAAAATTTTGAAAAAAAACTATTTTCTACTTTCAGCTATAAAAAATATATCGTAAACTCAAAGTTAGTCATAAATTTAAGCCAAAATGTATTCTGCTACATGTTTTTGGTAAAAAAAAATCCTGTGCATTAGCGGGCAAACTGGCGCTATCTGGGAGGGATGCTAACACTATTGGAAGTCGCCAGCGACACTGATACAGTGATCAGTAAAAATTGGTTCACTGATCAGTGACACTGGTGACAGGGCAGTAAAGGGTTTAACTGGGAAGGGGGGGGTGATCAAGGGGTTAAACGGGATTACTGGTGTACTGGCGGGCAATCTGGCGCTATCTGGGAGGGGCGCTAACACTATCGGAAGTCGCCAGCGACACTGATACAGTGATCAGTAAAAATCGGTTCACTGATCAGTGACACTGGTGACAGGGCAGTGAAGGGGTTAACTGGGGGGGGGGGGGCGATCAAGGGGTTAAACGGGATTACTGGTGTACTGGCGGGCAATTTGGCGCTATCTGGGAGGGGCGCTAACACTATTGGAAGTCGCCAGCAACAATGATACAGTGATCAGTAAAAATTGGTTCACTGATCAGTGACACTGGTGACAGGGCAGTGAAGGGGTTAACTGGGGGGGTGGGGGTTAAGGGGGATAAATGTGTCCTAAAGTGTTATAACTGTGGGTATGTGCTGTTTTACTCACAATTTGTATGTCTTCTTCTCTGTCTGGAACGGAATGTGTCCAGGCAGAGAAGAATGACATCATATCCTGTCCTGTGTAACTGTCAGCACAGGACTGGATAGGACAGGGACCGATCATTTGATTTCAGCAAGACATCACTGGCTGAAATCGAATGATTGATCCCTCCGGGATCAAATGGTGTCACCCGCGGGTCGGCGGGAGCGCGGAGCCCATTTTAAAACGTGCTTTTGCGCCCCAGTGCCGCCCTGCACACGTATATATGCAGTGGCAGGGCGGCAAGTGGTTAATAAATAAACCCCATAAGGTTACACATAATAGTGACACATAATTTGATTAAGTATGTATATTTCCATACCTAATATATAGTAAAAAGAATGTGTTTGTAATTGTTAGTCTTGGTGAGTCTGTGGCATCCCATTGTGTTTATTAAAAAAGTGTTTAAAAATCACAACAAATTTACATGAAAATTATGATTGTGCGTTGTTGTTAAGCCTTACATCTACCTAGTAAAGTGACTAGCCTCAGGGGATAAACAGAAATTAAACAAATCATCCTACATACATTTTCCTACATACATTGTTCCTGTTTATCAGCAGCCCTCTTTCTTTTACAGCTGTTCAAAGTCCAGAATTTATAAAGCTTGTCTGAGCTTTCAGAAAGCAGGGGGAAGGGAGCTAAATTTACACTCTGCAGATCTCAGTGAGGAGAGGGATACCCTTGTTGAAGGAAAGGGACACACCCACATTCACACAGCACAGGAACAGTTGAGACTCTCAATCACAGGCTCTGTGCTGGGGCACACATAAGTAACTCATAAAATTTACAGAGAAATGAGGCAGTAGACATAAATGACAATTAGTGCTCTGGATTGAGACAAGTGCACACTATAGAGAGATATGCTTTGCTCATATTTCATGTCTGAGGTTTACAACCACTTTAAACCCAGAATTTAAACAAAGAACATGTAAATAAATATATATATTACAGATATAGACAAAAACATATAAAATAAATCTCATTTGATGATATTAATGTATTTATGTACTTGTTAGGGAATTAGGTCCATTACATCAGGTTTGTGGTTTCTAAAACGATGCCTTAAATATACTATACACCTTGGATTGCTTCCCTGAAAGTCCCCCTGTCCTATTGCATGTCTTTCTTTCTATTGCACATTTATGCTTTTATTGGACTCAGGCATTAAACCAAAAGCATATGTGGCTTACTGTGACAATGCCCTGTGAGACTTGCAGTATATTTTCACTTTAGAATTCAAACACTTAAAAGGCTTGTCCTAACAGTACCAGTAATACTTTGCTACTTGTACTGATCATTGGGAATTGAAAAAAAATCAAAACATATTGCCCAAAATTCTGTTTGTGTCACAGGAGAGTGCTTTGTCTCATAGTAGCATACTTCTTCATAGATATTTCTTTACAGAACAAATTGGATATGTTTCTGAAAGCACTAACTCATACATTTTTCTTCCAATACTGCTGAAACCGTTTTTTTGCTTCTAAAATGTCACACCACAACAGGCAGTTTTTTTAAAAAATAAAACTGCAGTAGCCTGTTTTACTTGATACCATCAGTGAAAAGTAGGGATGAGGTTTGGGTTTGCAACTGCTGTGAAGTCAAGATGAATCCCGTGAGTTCAAGATTTGCAGTCTCAGCTAATTTACCTGCCAATTGCGCAGTCATGCAACACTGCACCCAAACAAAAGTTACGTCCTTTTTTTCCCCACAAACAGAGCTTTCTTTTGGTAGTATTTGATCGCCTGTGTGTTTGTTATTTTCTGCACTATAAGCAAAAAAAGACCAAAATTTTGAAAAGAAAAACAATATTTTTGACTTTTTGCTATTAAACATGTCCAGTAAAAAAAATGTTAAAAATCAAATTTCGGCATAAATTTAGGCCAAAATGTATTCTATTACATGTCTTTGCTAAAAAGAATCCCAATACATGTAAATTAATTGTTTTACATGAAAGTTATATGTGGGGTGATCAAAGGGTTAACTGTGTGCTATGTGCTATTTTACTATGTGGGCTGTGTGTGCTTTACACTGTAAGCACGCTACTTTGTATGGCTCTGCTTTGCAGAGCCATACAAATCAGTGTGCAGGAGCATACAGGGAAGAGATCTGTATTGTTTACATACAGGTCTCTCCCCCGTTGGAAATCCTCAGAGATTGCTGGGTGTCGGCTGGGAATCACCAGCTGGGACCCGGTGATTGACAACCAAGGCCACGATTGACCGCGCCTCTTACTCGGAACTGTACAATCACGTATATATATGTGATTTTCCACACCCATGCCGCCCTGTAGCAGTATTTCTGCTATAGGATGGCGCAGAAGCGGTTAACAAAATCACTTTGTTCTTATTGTTGGGGGCTTTGTGGCTAATTTTAGGTCAGCGGTTATCTGTTGTTCCATCCATTGCATTTTTTTTCCCTGTAAGGTTCCATTTTTTTTCTTCCAGAGGGATGGTATTTTTGAGTTTTCAGGGGTTTATTGTTTCTCTGTTTTATTTTGATGGGACCTATATTTTAGGTTAAACTGCTTTTTTTCAGCAAGACTGTTCCATAACACAGAGTTAAGCGTTAAGGCATCCTCCAAGCATGATATTTAAAGAATATGTGTATTTTGAGAGTTGCCTTAAAAGTTACTACTCCCACCACCACTGTATGGGATTTTATTTATTGTTTTCTGTTACATTGATACGTTTCCTAAGACAGTGCCCAGCTCCCCTATTTTGACAGTAATTTGCTATTACCTATAAAAATAGTCTTTACCAGCAGGATTCACCACAATAGACTTTATGGGATCTGACTCTGAATTTCAAACACGATGCATGAACACCCTCTGTGCCCTCAAACCTGGGCAGATTCTCTCATCCCTAGTGAACAATGTCTACATTTTTTTAACCGGTTTACTGAGGTCCTATTAGACCACACAAGAGTTTTTTTTTTTTTTTTGCCATGATCTTGCATTCAAAAATATATTATAAACATTGTGCCACTGATCCACTTTTTTTCAAAGGCTGTCATGTCCAATATATACTACTGGATGTGTACATACTGTACCTAATTCCAATGATATCTCCAATATTTACACATATAACAATTTTGTGTTTGCATAAATCTCTAAAGTATATATCAATACTGGCTACATTGTCTGTCTAAGATTGCATGACCTTTAAATGTGGAACTTCCAGTTGCAATTAAAAGTGTTCTGTAAGCCTATCCCATCTTTATGCTGCATTGCTCACCTTACAGGTTACTCCACCAGTCCCAGAATCAGCTGCCATGGGAATGAATATTGTGCAGATGCTATGGATGTTTTCTAATCCAGATCTGGCTCTTGATGGTTGCATTATATTTTACCATAGACTCATGTTCCCTACTGGACTGACATATACTATATACCCTATAACACTGACTTTCACTAACATAATAAGTAGTCTCTGATTTCAGTGAAAAGCTGGTATACAGAAATCCCTCGGAGTCCCCCTTAGTCTACTCCAGAATTAGTCATTTATCTGATCATTCTGGAGGGCAAGACAGTGTAGGAAACTATTCCAATGTAGATCTAGTTCTGGGAATTGTTTAACATTAGGACATACTGTATGTTTAGTAGTTTCATTATCGGGGCCAGATCTAGCCTGATTGATGTGGGGGTGCAGTATAAAATGTCAAGAGGGCAAAGGATGGAAGGTCATCATGACAGTGTACAGGGGATAAGAAGGGGAAAGGATAGAATCTGCAGTTTGTAGGGCAGTGTACAGGGGTCCATCTGAGCCTACCTTACAGATGAACTTCATTAAAATCAGCAACTGTTGAGACAAATAACATTTTGGTCAGGACTATGTAATGTATAGATTGCGAGTTTATGTACGCCCTGCTGTCCCCCACCCCATCCCCCTGCAGACCTTTGTATCCCCTTATCAGTGGCCCTGAAGGCAGGAGTTGGGGAGCTGATTGCTTTGGGGGGCACAACTTAAATTTGGAGGGGTGCAGCCCGCCCCAGCACCCCCCTAGATCTGGCCATGTTCATTACCCATAATTACATAGCATACATCTTTGGGTTGTGATCCTCAGAGTCATCATTGGGGTCTGAATTCCAGTGACTCTGGGAAAGTAAGAAATCAAATGACCTTGGTATTTTTTATCTGCTTTAATGGAAGCAAACTGTCAATTTAAGTTCTAAATTCTCAGATCATGCAAACAGCATGGGTGTGATCCTCAATGTTGATTTATCAATTAGGCAAAAGGGTATCAGCTGTTTTAGACCCTATTTCAACAATCTCCAGAAAAATAAAAAAGCAAACATCTTATTCCAACAGAGGATATGCCAATGTATCCATGTTTTTGTAAAAATCCAGTTTTGATTACTGCAGTGCCCTCTACAATGGTCTTCCTGAGTAAGAATTACTGTACATTGTTTGCAGCTTGTACATAATGCATTATGCAGGCTACTAACCCACCAACCCTTTCACTACCACATCAACCCAATACTTCAATTCCTCCTCTGGCTTCCAATTAATCCCTTGCCAGCCACGCTATAGCCGAATGACGGCTACAGCATGGTTATCCAGTTCTGGTACGGTGTCATTTGACGTCCTTCCAGAACGCGCCCTCCCGAGCGTCCCCAGTGGTGAGCACCAAGCGATCTTTGCGTCCTATGGACAAAGCAGATCACGTGATGTGGTAAAAGGCCAATCACAGTGGCCTTTTACCGCGTGATCAGCCATGTCCAATGACACAGCAGATCACCAGTAAATGCAGCTGCTGGTTATTGGCTGCACTTTCCTTATGCTGTTACACTGTGAGGAAAGTACTGCTGATAACCGGCAATTGTCAGAGGACGGATCGGCACAGATCATCAGGGCACTGATGATCAGTGTCCTGATGATCGGTGCCCAGCAGTGCCACCCACCAGTGCTGCCCACCTGTGCCCAGAAGTGCTGATCACAAGTGCCCAGCAGTGCCACCCACCTGTGCCCAGCAGTGCCTAGTAGTGCCACCAACCTGTGCCCAGCAGTGCCATCCACCAGTGCCCAGCAGTACCCCCCATCAGTGACAGCCATCAGTAATACCCAGCAGTGCCACCCATCAGTGCTCAGCAGTGCCCCCAGCCAGTGCCCAGCAGTGCTGCCCATCAGTGCTGCCTATCAGTGCCCCATCATCAGTGCCACCTCATCAGTGCCAGCGTATCAGTGTTGCCTATCAGTGCCGCCTTTCAGTGCTGCCTATCAGTGCTACCTCATCAGTGTCACCAATCAGTGCCCATCAGTACTGCCTATCAGTGCCCTTCAGTGCTGCCTATCAGTGCTGCCTATCAGTGCAGCCTCATCAACGCACATCAGTGAAGGAGAAAAATTACCTGTTTGCAAAATGTTATACTAAAAACAAAGAAAAACTTTTTTTTTCAAATTTTTTGCTCTTTTTTTGTTTATAGTGCAAAAAATTAAACACCCAATGGCAAGTAAGTAAATACCACCAAAAGAAAGCTCTATTTGTGTGAAAAAAATGATAACAATTTCATATAGGTACATCATAGGTGCATGACCTCACAATTGTCGTTCAAAGTGTGACAGCGCTGAAAGCTGAAAATTGGGCAGAAAGAAGGTATAAGTGCCTGGTAGGCAAGTGGTTAAATTTTGGATATCCTACAAGATTAGCCTATTTATGCAAAAAGGCCCAAATTACATTTGGCCCTGCCTATCTGGTAGAACTTGTGTTCACCCACACACACTCCCATATGCTCCCTGTGCTCCTCAGAAAGGAAAATTACATAAAATTTGATGCTATAACCATTCTGATAGGAGTTGGATGCCAAACACCAGCAATTACCTGTGTAATCATGAAGACATTTATCTCCTGTATTCATGTAATATACAAAGCATAAACAACAGCCATAGCCAAAGCATCTACTCTTGCATAACTCATTTCACAGATCAAAACTGCTTCTTCAGGACAGAATGAAACTAGAGTAGCATAATAAATTTTAAAAAGAGAGTTATATATTATACATAACTGGAGTTATACAAACACCATATACATAGACAATGTTTTTATGTACACACATTTATTATATAACTAGTAATTGATCATTAGAAATCACCCAAACCAACATGGCTGAGCAATATCAGGCAAAGCTAGACTTCTGATGGACATTGGGCAAGAGGGAATCTTTAGCGGAGAGGTGGACCCAACAAGGGAAGAACCCCATATGTGGTGCTATACACTCGACAGCCACTTTATTAGGTACACCTTGCTAGTACCGGGTTGGACCCCCTTTTGCCTTCAGAACTTCCTTAATTCTCCATGGCATACAATAGATTCAACAAGGTGTTGGAAACATTCTTCATAAATTTTGGTCCATATTGACATGATAGCATCATGCAGTTGCTGCAGATTTCTCAGCTGCACATCCATGATGCAAATCTCTTGTTCCACCACATCCCAAAGGTGCTCTATTGGATTAAGATCTGGTGACTGTGGAGGCCGTTGAAGTGCAGTGAACTAATTGTCAGGTTCAAGAAACCAGTTTGAGATGATTTGAGCTTTCTGATATGGTGCATTATTCTGCTGGAAGTAGTCATAAAAAGATGGGTACACTGTAGTCATAAAGGGATGAACATGGTTAGCAACAATACTCAGGTAGGCTGTGGCATTTAAATGATGCTCAATTAGTACAAAGGGGCCCAAAGTGTGCCAAGAAATATCCCTCATACCATTACACCACCACAACCAGACTAAACTGTTGATACAAGGCAGGATGGTACCATGCTTTCATGTTGTTTATGCCAAATTCTGACCCTACCATCTGCATGTTGCAGCTGAAATCAAGGTTCATCAGACCAGGTACCATTTTTCCAATCCTCTATTGTCCAATATTGGTGAGCCTGTGCAAATTGTAGCCTCTGCTTCCTGTTCTTAGCTGACAAGACTGGACCCCCCAGTTTGCTGTTCTGCTGTTGTAGCCCATCCGCTTCAAGGTTCAACATGTTGTGCGTTCAGAGATGGAATTCTGCATACCTTGGTTGTAATGAGTGGTTATTTAAGTTACAGTTGCCTTTCTATAATTCGAACCAGTCTGCCGATTCTCCTTTGAACTCTGACATCAACAAGGCATTTTTGTCCACACAACTGCCGTTCACTGGATATTTTTTCTTTTTCAGACCATTCTTTGTAAACCCTAGAGATGGTTGTGCATGAAAATCCTAGTAGATCAGCAGTTTTTTAAATACTCAGACCAACACATCTGACACGAACAAGCATGCCACGTTCAAAGTCACTTAAATCCCCTTTCTTCTCTATTCTGATGCTTGGTTTCAGCAAGGTGCCTTCACAATGTCTAGATGCCTAAATGCATTGAGTTACTGCCATGTGATTGGCTGATTAGCAATTTGTGTTGCCAAGCAATTGAACAGATATACCCAATAAAGAGGCAGGTGAGTGTACATCTAATAACAATTTCATGTAGGTATAAATACACACAGGTAAGTATCAAATTCTTTTTGTTTTATATGTTGAAAATGCCACCATTAATGTCCCCATAAATTGTAAATTACCTTATTTTCAGCTTTCAAAAAGCATAAGGGGCCAAAGTTCAATGCAGGCAAAAATTGTAGACACTCTTTAAGGACCCATGGATTTAGTTGTAAAGCATCTATAAGGGCAGAATAGAATATTTAATGTGAGCTACAGCTCTAATTAAAATATTAATAGTATTATAATACAGTCATACAGTGAGTCCTCTTGATAAACTGATATATGGCACTACTGTAATTCAAGTCCCTAAGTTAGTAGCTGACATTCTGTTCTAATAATGTACCTGCTTCACAAAATAGAACCTCAAAAACTGGCCACCTACAATTACAAGAAAAGGCACTAAATGTCAGAACCAAGATCACACAGAAAAAGCAGTCTTACCCAAATGATAAGTATAAATAATATTAAAGTGAGCGCTCCTAAAAGTAGCCGCTAAAACACCAAGAGGTACCAATAAAACTCCAAAATGATCAGAAATGTATAGGGTGTAGCGCTGCATATTAAAAAAATTCAAAATAAACCAATATGTCCACATATAATGATCATAAACGCATGTGAATATGTAAATGGATAGAAAGTCTGTAAACAGAAGAAAATGCAGCAGATGAACTTGTGACTCCTGCCAAAAGTGAAAAGTGCGCACTCACCGGAAGCGCATAGATAATGCGCATATATGTAAATTCTCAAGGTAAACTGGTCAATCTGGTGAACTTTTTCCTATGGTGCAGTCATCAAGCCGTTAGGGAAGTAATTAAATCCACTGGTTCCAGAGGTCCTCCTTAAGATTAGTGAGGTGGTCAGCCTGGATATGGGGCTCCTATTCCTCCGGATATGCTGGATACTAACAGGTACCTGTGGGCTTAATAGCTCCAGACAGGAGCCACAAAAGAGGTGCCCATAGTGTAGTATATTAAAATACTTTATTGTAGTACTGCATATAACAGACAGGATATGGTGATGAGCAAGAAAAAAGCACTATACCTCTATTAAAATGGCCGCCCGGGCTTCTTTCCAGCTCCAGGCGGCAGTAGTGTGCTGTGCTGTCTGGTTCCTCCTGAGGCCTTTCATGCAATGGCACTTCTTCAGAGGGAGAACCCAAATGATAAACTGCAGTCAAACAGCCATATCCAGAGGATTTAAAATGCAGCAGTGCTGCAATTATATACAGAATAAAGATACAATGAAGAGACAGATATTGGAATACTAACAGCCTCCAATATTATGAAAAGATATTTCTTTACCTGTGTGGGTCATAAGGAGTGTACATTAGAGGGATTGCCAGTGTAGCCCCAGGATCATTCATTGAGGCTGGGGAGAGGTGGCTTTTAGCTCATAAATCCATATGGCTTCCCTTTGCTGGAATGTTTTTATCAAAATCCCCTCTTTTAGCATCTTCAGAAATTCCGCAAGTGCAGGAAAATGTATCATGGATGGGTCTTATGTATGCTGCAACTCCCACATGTCTACCAATTGGAGTGACGAGTTTGCCAGTAAATGTGATCCTATTCTCTTGGCCAAAAATGGTACTTGATCTTCCTACATAGAAAGCTCCGCACTTGCAATACATGATATAAACCAAAAACTTAGTTTGACAATTAACAAAATGCTTGACCTTATACAGTGTACCATCAGGAAAGACTCATGATGTGCCTATATGTATCAACATTTGAAAGTTCCCTTGACATGGACTTGATTAGTCTCATCTCTACTCTCATAGTGACACCTAACTAACCAACCTTGAATGGAATGCAATCTCCTATAGGTGGTTTCAGGGTAATCCGTGATATATTTATTCAAAATAGGATTGCTTGTTAAAAGGTGCCAGAATTTCTGTAGTGTAACTTAAACCTGAGAGTGTTGCTTCAAATGGGTAGTAATCAACTTGACCCCTTCGCTTTCTTTTCGAAGGTGTTTTTTTATGTAGATCCTGCCTTGTTTGCACCCTTACCCTAATATAGGTTTTCTTGAGCTAAGTCTTCATATAGCCTCCTTTAAGTAGTCTTGATCTTAACCTCCCTAGCGGTATGATTATTTCTGTGCTCAAAGCGGTACATTTTTTTGCATGGAAATATGTTGTTTTTTTATTGTAGGCCTGTATTTTTAGGAATAACTCACTGAAATCTGTCCGAACAAGAGTCTAGTAAACATCCCGGGTATGATACAATTTGAAACACAAAATCATAAATTATAATATAATAAATAATCATAAAAAATAATAATATAATAATAATTATAATAATAATAATGCATTTAATTCATTAATATAATCAAACCAAAATCACTGAAATTTTAAATAGAGCGCCAAGTTTGCACATCACTGAGCTTAGTTGCAAAATCGTTTTCAGTGTCTGATGATGAATTTTCCCTCAAATCATTATAACTCAATTCTGCAAGTGGTTCTGATTTACTATCGCTGTTCTCTAGCTGGTCTAAAACCGCTTTTGACCTAAAGGAACGCTTTTTGGACGCCATGGACGTTTCTTAGTTTCAAGGCAGGAAGAACAGTAAAAATGAAAACAGGGCACAGGACAAAGCAGTAGGGACAAAATGTATGTGAAATGTTTTGATACAGTAATGTTATACTATGTGATTTTAGTGTACTGAGTGAATGTCACTTTTTAACAGTTTTAAACTTCCCGCCGGTTCCGGCCTCCGTGCATCCCGATGCTTGCAGGGACCGAAACCCAGAAGACGGATGCCGGCATCGGCCGGAGGAGATGACCGGGAACGCTGCAGTGGGGACATCATGAGAGCTCAGGACAAGGTAAGGGAAACAGGGAATCCCAGAGCAACGCTGCAGGGTAATTCCGAGTGTAGCTCGGGATTACCACTTTTGGTACTGAAAGTTAACCCCGAGCTACACTCGGGAATACCGCCAGGGAGGTTAATACATCTGTTTCCTTATGAACATTTTCCTCATTGGGGCAATTTCTTTCAATCTCAAATGCTGGTCATACGGGATACTTTGCAATAATGGTAGGGAATGTACACTCCGGGAGTGCAATATAGTATTGTCCACCATGGGTTTACGACAGAGCGAGGTACGTATTGTACTGTATTGTAAATTTCAAAATAAATGCTTTCTTACATATGGTTCAGTCAGATTCTTCTTTCTCTGACCACAGCATTAAGACTTCATCAATATACAGTACAGGTTTGAATGGTCACCATTTTGGTAGTCCAAAGAGCCACTATGCAGGCTCTGAACGCTAGAGATGAGCGAATCGAACATGGCGAAGTGGAATTCGTTTCGAATATCAGGAAAAATTCGATTCGCGCCGAATCCGAAAATTAGCAAACTTCGGATGCACGAATCGAATTTTCCCAAAAATGGCGGCGACATGTGTGGCGACGGAGCGGGGATCTCTGGGAAGGCGCGCAGACAAGGCGCGCTGACCCATAATGCATTCATTCATGACATGTGATCGCATTAGCCAATCAGCAGCCAGCCAGCCAGCACTGTGTAATGGTGGAGCTATAAATTGCGGCCATCTTACAATTCTCCATTAGCCTCCGGTCATACAAGAGAGACAGACCTGTCTGAATTAGGGACAGAGCTAGGGCCAGAGAGACTTTAGGGCCACAGAATCGTTACTTAGGGACACAGAATCGTTACTCAGGGACACAGAATTGTTACTCAGGGACACAGAATTGTTACTCAGGGACAGACACAGAATTGTTACTGAGGGACACAGAATTGTTACTCGGGGACACAGAATTGTTACTGAGGGACACAGAATCGTTACTTAGGGACACAGAATTGTTACTCAGGGACACAGAATTGTTACTCAGGGACAGACACAGAATTGTTACTGAGGGACACAGAATTGTTACTCGGGGACACAGAATCGTTACTGAGGGACACAGAATCGTTACTGAGGGACACAGAATCGTTACTGAGGGACACAGAATCGTTACTGAGGGACACAGAATTGTTACTCAGGGACACAGAATTGTTACTCAGGGACACAGAATCGTTACTGAGGGACACAGAATCGTTACTCAGGGACACAGAATCGTTACTCAGGGACACAGAATCGTTACTCAGGGACACAGAATCGTTACTCAGGGACACAGAATTTTTACTCAGGGACACAGAATTTTTACTCAGGGACACAGAATTGTTACTCAGGGACACAGAATTGTTACTGAGGGACACAGAATCGTTACTGAGGGACACAGAATCGTTACTCGGGGACAGACACAGAATTGTTACTCAGGGACACAGAATTGTTACTCAGGGACACAGAATTGTTACTCAGGGACAGACACAGAATCGTTACTCAGGGACACAGAATTGTTACTCAGGGACACAGAATCGTTACTGAGGGACACAGAATCGTTACTCAGGGACACAGAATCGTTACTCAGGGACACAGAATTGTTACTCAGGGACACAGAATTGTTACTCAGGGACACAGAATTGTTACTGAGGGACACAGAATCGTTACTGAGGGACACAGAATCGTTACTCGGGGACACAGAATCGTTACTCGGGGACACAGAATTGTTACTCAGGGACACAGAATTGTTACTCAGGGACAGACACAGAATTGTTACTCAGGGACACAGAATTATTACTCAGGGACACAGAATTGTTACTCAGGGACACAGAATCGTTACTGAGGGACACAGAATCGTTACTGAGGGACACAGAATTGTTACTCAGGGACACAGAATTGTTACTCAGGGACAGACACAGAATTGTTACTCAGGGACACAGAATTGTTACTCAGGGACAGACACAGAATTGTTACTCAGGGACACAGAATTGTTACTCAGGGACAGACACAGAATTGTTACTCAGGGACACAGAATTGTTACTGAGGGACACAGAATTGTTACTGAGGGACACAGAATTGTTACTCAGGGACACAGAATCGTTACTGATGGACACAGAATCGTTACTCAGAGACACAGAATCGTTACTCAGGGACACAGAATTTTTACTCAGGGACACAGAATTGTTACTGAGGGACACAGAATTGTTACTGAGGGACACAGAATCGTTACTGAGGGACACAGAATCGTTACTGAGGGACACAGAATCGTTACTCGGGGACAGACACAGAATTGTTACTCAGGGACACAGAATTGTTACTCAGGGACACAGAATTGTTACTCAGGGACACAGAATTGTTACTCAGGGACAGACACAGAATCGTTACTCAGGGACACAGAATTGTTACTCAGGGACACAGAATTGTTACTCAGGGACACAGAATTGTTACTCGGGGACACAGAATCGTTACTGAGGGACACAGAATCGTTACTGAGGGACACAGAATCGTTACTCAGGGACACAGAATTGTTACTCAGGGACACAGAATTGTTACTCAGGGACACAGAATCGTTACTGAGGGACACAGAATCGTTACTCGGGGACACAGAATCGTTACTCGGGGACACAGAATCGTTACTCAGGGACACAGAATTGTTACTCAGGGACAGACACAGGATTGTTACTCAGGGACACAGAATTGTTACTCAGGGACACAGAATTGTTACTGAGGGACACAGAATCGTTGCTGAGGGACACAGAATTGTTACTGAGGGACACAGAATTGTTACTGAGGGACACAGAATTGTTACTGAGGGACACAGAATTGTTACTCAGGGACACAGAATTGTTACTCAGGGACAGACACAGAATTGTTACTCAGGGACACAGAATTGTTACTCAGGGACAGACACAGAATTGTTACTCAGGGACACAGAATTGTTACTCAGGGACAGACACAGAATTGTTACTCAGGGACACAGAATTGTTACTCAGGGACACAGAATTGTTACTGAGGGACACAGAATCGTTACTAAGGGACACAGAATTGTTACTCAGGGACACAGAATTGTTACTCAGGGACACAGAATTGTTACTCAGGGACAGACACAGAATTGTTACTCAGGGACACAGAATTGTTACTCAGGGACAGACACAGAATTGTTACTCAGGGACACAGTATTGTTACTCAGGGACACAGAATTGTTACTCAGGGACACAGAATTGTTACTCAGGGACACAGAATCGTTACTCAGGGACACAGAATCGTTACTCAGGGACACAGAATCGTTACTCAGGGACACAGAATCGTTACTGAGGGACACAGAATCGTTACTGAGGGACACAGAATCGTTACTCAGGGACACAGAATCGTTACTCAGGGACACAGAATCGTTACTCAGGGACACAGAATCGTTGAATTAAAGAGTATGTCAGACAACACGCAGAGGAGTGGCAGAGGAGGCAATGTTTCAGGAGCGAGCAGACGTGGCAGCAGAGGAAGGGGTCGAGGCAGCACTAGTCGCAGCCAGAGGCCAGTGCTCCCGGTGTCATCCAGCGGTCGTGTCTCCACCGACAACCCTGCCGTCATCGATTGGTTGGCTCGGTCGTCTTCCTCTTCCCAGGTCACCTCTGACACCTACAGCCAACCGTCTGTGGGTACGTCAGACACAACCGTTAGTTGGCATGGCCCGGGAGCAAGCCCACTGAAATCACGTGTCCTCTACCTGCCCCTGTCCTTTGGTGTTCCCTCACCAAGCGAAGTATCGCATGCTGTGGGCTCAGCCCCACTGTACAGTGAGGAAGAGCTAACAGAGGGCGGTCAGGAACGGGGGGAGACATCCGCCTCTTCAGCAGCCAGGCGAAGAAGTACTGGCGAGGAGAGTGGCTCAGTAACCGGTCTAGAGACATGTCTGTTTCCTGACCCACACGCAGCCGAGGGGGCTAGTAGTGAGGCGGAGACCCTAATTGATGATGATGAGGCTGATCGCACTTGGCAGCCTCGTCGTCATCTGCCAGGCCCGTAATCTGCCATGGGCCCCCGTACCGACTCCTCATGCTGCTGCCAGGCACGTAATCTGTCATGGGCCCCTGTACCGCCTCCTCATGCTGCTGCCAGGTCCAGAGTGTGTCATGGGTCCCTGTACGGCCTCCCATTGCTGCTGTCTCCATCGCCACACTCTGCCATGTGCCACTTTCAGGTCTCCTCACACTGCTGGTGGGTTCCATTTTGTCATAGGGTGCTGGCAGATTACGGGCCTCCCATTGCTGCTGCCAGGCCCGTAATCTGTCATGGGCCCCTGTACCGCCTCCTCATGCTGCTGCCAGGTCCAGAGTGTGTCATGGGTCCCTGTACGGCCTCCCATTGCTGCTGTCTCCATCGCCACACTCTGCCATGTGCCACTTTCAGGTCTCCTCACACTGCTGGTGGGTTCCATTTTGTCATAGGGTGCTGGCAGATTACGGGCCTCCCATTGCTGCTGCCAGGCCCGTAATCTGTCATGGGCCCCTGTACCGCCTCCTCATGCTGCTGCCAGGTCCAGAGTGTGTCATGGGTCCCTGTACGGCCTCCCATTGCTGCTGTCTCCATCGCCACACTCTGCCATGTGCCACTTTCAGGTCTCCTCACACTGCTGGTGGGTTCCATTTTGTCATAGGGTGCTGGCAGATTACGGGCCTCCCATTGCTGCTGCCAGGCCCGTAATCTGTCATGGGCCCCTGTACCGCCTCCTCATGCTGCTGCCAGGTCCAGAGTGTGTCATGGGTCCCTGTACGGCCTCCCATTGCTGCTGTCTCCATCGCCACACTCTGCCATGTGCCACTTTCAGGTCTCCTCACACTGCTGGTGGGTTCCATTTTGTCATAGGGTGCTGGCAGATTACGGGCCTCCCATTGCTGCTGCCAGGCCCGTAATCTGCCATGGGCCCCCGTACCGACTCCTCATGTTGTGACGTTGCAACAAGGTGGAATTCAACCCTACATATGTTAGACCGCCTTTACGAACAGCGAAAGGCCATCACCGATTTCCTGATGTTACAAGCGGATAAAGGTACTCCCCTGTGTAACTTAGATGTCAGCCATTGGCAGCTCATGCGTGACACCTGCCGCTTGCTCAGGCCCTTTGAGGAGGCCACGCTATTCGTGAGTCGGCAGGACTATGGGATGAACGACGTCATTCCTCTGTTGCACGTCCTGGAACAAATGCTGTTAACAATGGCTGGTTAGGGTGTGGTAGACGTGGCGCACAGATCTCAACGCCACATGACCCCTGTGGGGGCAGGACAGGAAGAAGAGGAGGAGGTAGAGGAGGACATTGGTGCTCAGGAATTATTGAGTGAAATGGGTGGTTTTTCCACTCAGCGGACAGGAGTGGAGGAGCAGGAGCATCTGGTAGAGGAGGAGGAGGAGACAAGAGGACCCAGACGCACCGTGGCAGTTTGCTGTGGAGATGGAGGCAGGGAGTCCCTCGCATTCCTTGGCACAAATGGCCCATAGCATGCTCGGTTGCTTGCGTAGCGACAGCCGAATAATAACCATCAGACAGAGGGATGACTTTTGGCTGTCCACCTTGTTGGACCCTCGCTACCGTTCAAAAATGGTGGCCTTTTTCACACCTGCTGAGAGGGAGGCCAAAATAAAGTACTATAAAAACCACCTATGTAGTCAGTTGGTCTCTGCCTTTCTGCGCCAACGTCCATCCTCAGACACTGTGGGCCCTGTGCGCTCGCGTTCCGCTGCCATGGCAGCAGGGGAGGGGTGGGGTGGTAGGAGCAGTGGCAGCTCCACCAGCAGCGGCTGCCTCAGTTTGCAGTCGATGATGAGTAGCTTTCTTCACCAGCGCAGTGAGGAAACTACTAACCAGCCGCAGCAGCAGCAGCATCAGGTGGACCTGGAGCAGGACCTCAAACAACAGGCTTGGGCCTACTTGGACAGCACCCTGCCAACCGAGGTAGACAATCCCCTTGACTACTGGGCAACGAAACTTGACCTTTGGCCCCAACTAGCTGAATTTGCCCTTGAAAGGCTGTCATGCCCGGCCAGTAGCGTGGCATCGGAGCGCGTGTTTAGTGCGGCAGGAGGTATTGTAACTCCGCGGAGGACACGACTGTCCACCCAAAGTGTGGAGAGACTCACGTTTGTGAAAATGAATCAGGCGTGGATTAGTCTGGATTTCAAACCACCAGTTCCTGACACAACTGACTAAATCCGCCATGAATCATGCCCCAAACATGTTATTATTTTTAACATAGGCCTCTGTATGGCCTTCAATTTAAGCTGCTTACGCTTCGCCACTCTGCCATGGGCCCCTGTACCGCCTCCTCTTGCTGCTGCCAGGTCCAGAGTGTGTCATGGGTCCCTGTACGGCCTCCCATTGCTGCTGTCTCCATCGCCACACTCTGCCATGTGCCACTTTCAGGTCTCCTCACACTGCTGGTGGGTTCCATTTTGTCATAGGGTGCTGGCAGATTACGGGCCTCCCATTGCTGCTGCCAGGCCCGTAATCTGCCATGGGCCCCCGTACCGACTCCTCATGCTGCTGCCAGGCCCGTAATCTGTCATGGGCCCCTGTACCGCCTCCTCATGCTGCTGCCAGGTCCAGAGTGTGTCATGGGTCCCTGTACGGCCTCCCATTGCTGCTGTCTCCATCGCCACACTCTGCCATGTGCCACTTTCAGGTCTCCTCACACTGCTGGTGGGTTCCATTTTGTCATAGGGTGCTGGCAGATTACGGGCCTCCCATTGCTGCTGCCAGGCCCGTAATCTGCCATGGGCCCCCGTACCGACTCCTCATGCTGCTGCCAGGCCCGTAATCTGTCATGGGCCCCTGTACCGCCTCCTCATGCTGCTGCCAGGTCCAGAGTGTGTCATGGGTCCCTGTACGGCCTCCCATTGCTGCTGCCAGGCCCGTAATCTGCCATGGGCCCCCGTACCGACTCCTCATGCTGCTGCCAGGCCCGTAATCTGTCATGGGCCCCTGTACTGCCTCCTCATGCTGCTGCCAGGTCCAGAGTGTGTCATGGGTCCCTGTACGGCCTCCCATTGCTGCTGCCAGGCCCGTAATCTGCCATGGGCCCCTGTACCGCCTCCTCTTGCTGCTGCCAGGTCCAGAGTGTGTCATGGGTCCCTGTACGGCCTCCCATTGCTGCTGTCTCCATCGCCACACTCTGCCATGTGCCACTTTCAGGTCTCCTCACACTGCTGGTGGGTTCCATTTTGTCATAGGGTGCTGGCAGATTACGGGCCTCCCATTGCTGCTGCCAGGCCCGTAATCTGCCATGGGCCCCCATACCGACTCCTCATGCTGCTGCCAGGCCCGTAATCTGTCATGGGCCCCTGTACCGCCTCCTTATGCTGCTGCCAGGTCCAGAGTGTGTCATGGGTCCCTGTACGGCCTCCCATTGCTGCTGTCTCCATCGCCACACTCTGCCATGTGCCACTTTCAGGTCTCCTCACACTGCTGGTGGGTTCCATTTTGTCATAGGGTGCTGTATGGCCTCCCATTGCTGCTGCCTCCACCGCCACACTGTGGCTCCACACTCTGGTTTTGGCCCCGTGACTGCCCAAATGAGTGAAGTGTGTGGTGATTCTAAGATCGACGGCACTCATCTGCATGTCATACTGACTGACAGTATTATTTCTCTTCCCCAGCAGACTCCAAGGGCATTTAAATTAAAGGTACAGTGTTCTGCACTAATATAAAGGCTCTCTGAAGCCTAGAAACACCCTTTTTATAAGTTAAATTCGCAGCGAATATATTTGACTCGAATCGAATTTATTCCGCGAATTCGCCGAATCAGCCGAATCGAATTTTTGAATAATTCGCTCATCTCTACTGAACGCCATCCTACTTGAAAATTTCCAGGGATGCTATGAAGAATGGAAAAATCTCTGGGAGCATTGTGTACACACACAAGATGCATACTTTGAAGGAGACAATGGTCATTTGTAAAAATGTTCAATAAAATCATTTTTAAAATATCATTCTCATTACTTTCTGGACACACCTCGTATTTGGCTTGCAGACAATGTCTATTGACAATGGTGCGAAATTGAATGATCTTATCCGTGTCCAGAACAAGGTCTGTGTGTTTCACTTGCAATGCAATATTAGCATATATGTATCCCAAATGTGTCACAGGTCACACACACACCACTCATGGGTAGTAGTAATAAAAGGGGTGTCATGAGATCCACATAAAAACGTTAAGACATTTCACCTCAACAATGTATCACTGGAGCAGTCAATGACAAGTATATGAAAAAAGTGTTTTGTACAATAATATATTTATTTTATATAGTCACCATGTTTGATCCACAATGATGTTACTACAGATATGTGCAAATGTATTTTAATGTATCCCAATATGATGTTTTGTCAATTTGTATGCTTGATCCTGTGATTTTTGGATCTCTGTGTGCAAAATATAAGAATCGATAAAAAGTGAATTATTCATTTTTGTTTCTTCTCAAAACATACTCCAGTTCAGTAGCAATCATAAGTAAAATTATTCTCTGTGCAAACCTATTAATTAAACAAGAAGTAAGCAATGACCTATGTTCAATTGTTGCAGCCCGCACTGTTATGTGCTTCCCACATCAACGTAAAATGAATACAAATAGAAACATCTGCTCAACACCAGTGTCTGTTTGTATTTTTAATATATTTTATATGGCCTCTATCCTTTGTGTACAGCTATATTACCTGTGCATCTTTGTTGCAGAGACTATAGCCAATATCAAATAACACAAAGAAAGGAAAATAATACAGCTATAAAAAAATGTTTATTATTGTGCATACATTGTGAAAATTCTTAATATCCTTAAAACTCAGTAAACATATGAAGAACACACAAATATCCACACAAATTGATCTTTTCACATGTCCTTTTGTATATAAGTGTGCCATAAGTGTATTGTCCATGCATATTCACCACCATTAATACTACAGGTTAGTCCCACCATCATTAAAAATATACTCTCATCTTAACATGTGAACCTATTATCATAAAATATTAAGGCTGGGCATATGAGCCATCATCATATTTACCAGGAGGTACTGCTAGATTACTGGAAACAGGTGAAGCTGAGGTTTAAAGCCCACAGGTGACAATGTAACTATATTGTGGAAAGCGATTTAAGTGGTGCACTGCTTGTGGAATGCACTTTTTTGTAAGTACACATCCTAATTTACTTTAAAACGGGTCTCTATAATGGTAAGACACGTTAAGGTTAAGGTGGGAGTATATTATGAAATATATATACAGTGGGGCAAAAAAGTATTTAGTCAGCCACCAATTGTGCAAGTTCTCCCACCTAAAAAGATGAGAGAGGCCTGTAATTGGCATCATAGGTAGACCTCAACTATGAGAGACAAAATGAGAAAAAAAATCCAGACAATCACATTGGCTGATTTGGAAAGAATTTATTTGCAAATTATGGTGGAAAATAAGCATTTGGTCAATATCAAAAGTTCATCTCAATACTTTGTTATATATCCTTTGTTGGCAATGACAGAGGTCAAACGTTTCCTGTAAGTCTTCACAAGGTTGGCACACACTGTTGCTGGTATGTTGGCCCATTCCTCCATGCAGATCTCCTCTAGAGCAGTGATGTTTTGGGGCTGTCGCTGGGCAACATGGACTTTCAACTCCCTCCAAAGCTTTTCTATGGGGTTGAGATCTGGACACTGGCTAGGCCACTCCAGGACCTTGAAATGCTTCTTACTAAGCCACTCCTTTGTTGCCTGGGCAGTATGTTTGGGATCATTGTCATGTTAGAAGACTCAGCCACGTTTCATCTTCAATGCCCTTGCTGATGGAAGGAGGTTTGCACTCAAAATCTCACGATACATGGCCCCATTCATTCTGTCCTGTACATGGATCAGTCGTCCTGGTCCCTTTATGGAGAAACAGCCCCAAAGCATGATGTTGCCCCCCCCATGCTTCACAGTAGGTATGGTGTTCTTTGGATGCAACTCAGCATTCTCTCTCCTCCAAACTCGATGAGTTGTGTTTCTACCAAACAGTTCTATTTTGGTTTCATCTGACCATATGACATTCTCCCAGTCCACTTCTGGATCATCCAAACGCTCTCTAGCAAACTTCAGACGGGCCCGGACATGTACTGGCTTAAGGAGGGGGACACGTCTGGCACTGCAGGATCTGAGTCCCTGGCGGCGTAGTGTGTTACTGATGGTAGCCTTTGTTACGTTGGTCCCAGCTCTCTGCAGGGATTTTTGCTCACCGTTCTTGTGATCGTTTTTACCCCACGGGGTGAGATCTTGCGTAGAGCCCCAGATTGAGGGGGATTATCAGTGGTCTTGTATGTCTTCCATTTTCGAATTATTGCTCCCACAGTTGATTTGTTCACACCAAGCTGCTTGCCTATTGCAGATTCAGTCTTCCCAGCCTGGTGCAGGTCTACAATTTTGTTTCTAGTGTCCTTTGACAGCTCTTTGGTCTTCACCATAGTGGAGTTTGGAGTGTGACTGTTTGAGGTTGTGGACAGGTGTCTTTTATACTGATAACAAGTTCAAACAGGTGCCATTGAAACAGGTAATGAGTGCAGGACAGAGGAGCCTCTTAAAGAAGAAGGTACAGGTCTGTGAGAGCCAGAAATCTTGCTTGTTTGTAGGTGACCAAATACTTATTTTCCACCATAATTTGCAAATAAATTCTTTCCAAATCAGCCAATGTGATTGTCTGGATTTTTTTTCTTATTTTGTCTCTCATATTTGAGGTCTACCTATGATGCCAATTACAGGCCTCTCTCATCTTTTTAAGTGGGAGAACTTGCACAATTGGTGGCTGACTAAATACTTTTTTGCCCCACTGTATATAATAAGTGAATAAACGAGCGCAACCCAATATAAATGGGAAAAATAAGTGAGAACAATGGGGAGCTGCTAGTATAAAAAGGCAATCCTCAGCACTTCAGTAACAAATGATAAAACAGGTATGCAGCGCTAAATGTAGATCAATAAAGATTATGAATAGTGATAGATACAAATACCAAATGGCATATTAATGTCCACAAAAGGTGATATTGTGCCTGTTAGTCCACAGCTGACAGTGTTACAACCATCAAAGGACCGAGAAATGCAAAACAACATTTGATGTTCCGTGATAGATAATCTCTGACGTGAAGTTGTGGTACAATAATGCACTTACCAGAAGTACATACAATCTGAGCATTGTATGTATATATAATCCGTAGTGGCAGGTCTGGTCATCGGTTATAGCGACATCCAGTTTTGTGGCAGACTCACAGGAATGGTGTGTGATTCACACTTGGGGGTCAATCCACCTGTAGGTCCAACGTAGTCCAGACTCCTGATGATGCTCTACAGAGTGCTCCACCTTGAAAAGCTTGCAAAATAATGAGCCAGGGAGCAAAGTGGTACCAATAATGTAATATTGCTTTATTAGAAGTAAAGGATCCAAAATATATTGTAATGCACTCACATGAATATGAATGGTATGGCCATCAGGCCTTCCTCACAGGCTCATACAGATACTAGGGCGTCAAAATGAAGGATTCATTATATAGTTATATAACATATAGTTATAACATTGTGAAGAAGCCAAGAGGGGCACAGTCCACCAATAGTGAGCCAGATGGCCCACACATGCACCATGTGGCCACCTGTACCATGGCAACATGGGATGTCAAACAGGCCAACTGCCGATACCATTAAGACCCATAATGCCAGAGCGACAGCTCTTTCAACAAACTATCAAGGCATGGGGAAGTGCGGGGGGAAAGAAGCAACACCTCAACATGGGGAAAAAAAGGCCAGGAGGGAGCAGAAAAGAAGAACGGAATAGTGCATAAGAAAAAGTCCAAGAATAAGGGGAAAAAAAAACAGAAAAAAATGGACAAAAGAAACTCTTTGGCATTAATTGATTGCTTCAGTAATTTTATATATATATATATATATATATATATATATATATATATATATATATATATACTCCACTACTAATTCACATGTAAGTACTCCCAAAAATAGTCTTAATTATTGACATACAAACTGTGTATAGTATACTAATGTGCATAAATCATGATTAAAATCTTTAAATAAAATGAATGAGATAGTCATTAAATATACATATCAAGGCACATGCCCATTGTCACGTATACCAAGTGCTGGTATCCTATGAGACAGGCATAAACAGAAAATGTGTGGACTTGCACATAGAACACCAGACACAAATATGATATAAAATAATGTAATTTTTTAAGAATAAAGTTAATAACAACAATATAAATGCACCTCCAATATACCAGAACCACACAAACCAAAATCAGAGAATCTATTGAGTGAATAAACAAGCAATGGGCAACTACCTAAACCAAATATACACAGACAGTAGGATAAGGCTGAGAGATGTAGTCGGTGTCAGTGCTAGGGTCATGCACAGGAAATCAGGCAGAGGAAGCAAGGAGTAAGCCAAGACAGGAAAAGGGCAAGCAGAGGATAAGGAACAGTATCAGAATCAGGATCGGAGTACAGGTACATGGTTTGCAGATCAGTGGCACATGGGCAGACCACCAAGGTAAGGGGAACTACCACAGAAAAGAGCTCAGCAATGAGCATCAGGTGAAGACTGATTACTATGAGCATCTGGCTTCTGGCTGCTGAGAGACACCTGCTGGTGGACACTGGAATTACAGCCTATAGGTCTGGGAGCCGCAGTGCCAGGAGCCGATGAACCAATCCCTGACAACTATAATCAAGACCACTGAAATGTTGTGTTCAGGGAAAAGATGCACAGTACTAGAATCCTCCATCACTGTTCCCCTTTAGGCACACTCTCACCTTAGAATGACCCCCATAACAAAGGTAAAGAGAGCAGTGGTTAATGATTCATACTCTGAATGGTCTAGGGTTGTCAGTGGTGTACCTTAAGGTTCAGTGTTGGGACCCTTACTTTTTAATATATTTATAAACTATATAGGGTCTGGGATTAAAAATACAGTTTCAGTCTTTGCAGATGACACCAAGCTTTGCAGTGGAATAACGTCCTTACAGGATGTCTTCAACTTACAAGCTGACCTCAATGCACTGTTTAATTGGGCAACTATGTGGCAAATGAGGTTTAATGTTGACAAATGTAAGATTATGCACTTTGGGGCTAAGAATATGCATGCATCATACATACTAGGGGGAGTACAACTGGGGGAATCAATGGTGGAGAAGGATCTGGGAGTTCTGGTAGATCACAAGCTTAATAATGGCATGCAATGCCAAGCTGCGGTTTCTAAAGCGAAAATCCTCTCTTCAAATCATTAGTCATCCTCTCAAATCATCCTCTCAAACAAATCATTAGTAAGACCTCATCAGGATTATGCAGTTCAGTTTTGGACACCAATTCACCAAAAGAATATTGGGGAACTGGAGAAGTACAGAGAAGGGCAACCAAACTGATAAGAGGAATGGAAGAGCTTAGCTATGAGGAAAGATTAGATGAATTGAATTTATTCTCTCTTGAGAAGAGGAGATTAAGGGGGGATATGATCAACATGTATAAATACATCAGTGGTTCATATAGTGAACTTGTTGTAGAGATATTCACCTTGAGATCATCACAGAGGACAAGGGGGCACTGTTTACATCTGGAGGAAAAGATATTTAATCTCCAAATACAGAACGGTTTCTTCACAGTAAGAGCTGTGAAAATGTAGAATAGACTCCCTCAAGAGTTGGTTCTGACCAGCTCAGTGGATTGCTTTAAAAAAGGCCTGGATTATTTCTTGGATATACACAATATAACTGGTTACTAACATTTATAGGTAACGTTGATCCAGGGAATAACCAGTTGTCTCTCGGGGGATCAGGTAGGGATTTTTCCCCTGCAGGGACACATTGGATCATGCTTTGCTGGATTTTTTTTGCCTTCCTTTGGATCAACTGTGGGTATAGGATTATAACTTTTTTTTTTTTGGGGGGGGTTGAACTGAATGGACTTTTGTCTTTTTTTCAGCCAGACTAACTATGTAACTATGGGGTGAATTTCTATTCACGTATGTTCTTGCAGCTTACGTTTATATAACTGGTGTGCAGAGTTATTTTATACAATATTTGAAGATCCACAGTCTGCTGGCAATAAACTATATGCTTTATTTGAATATCAAACAGGTCACAGTGGTCCCAGGATGTGTATTGCACAGGGAACAGGGCTCAGGGGTGCGAGCAACACATGGCACGAAATTCAGGAATGTGTATCAAACAAGTTGCAGGACTCCCCAATCTCCCAAGTACAGAGTTTTCTCCCACAACATCCAGATTCTCAAAGTTTTCTCCCACCACCCCTACATTTAGCCCAGTACAAGGCTCTCCCCTCCTCTCTTCACTCACAAAACCTCAGATTCAGTGTCATTGCATTGTGAGGGGAAGGTCTCCAATCGATTAAGTCATATGATCAAAGGGAATGGCCACTGTACCTGAGGTCTGATAGCAGACAAAGCTGGTGCTGCAGTATGGTGGGCAATGGCAGTAACATGCTCAAACTGTAAAATAAAAAGGCAGTTGACCAAGGCCTAGGGACCTGCGCTTCTGATGCTCATGGAAAATGTGTAGTATAGAACCAGTGCTGGGAGCTATTGGTACACAGTATTGGAGTGTTCTTGCACAAAAAAGGCTTGCCTGTCAATTAACTACTAAGAAGCACTAGTTAAATCAAAGATTTCTATTTTCTTCAACACTTTAAAAAATTGAAAACTCATTAACTGTAGTCAGCCTACACATTGAAGTCATACTACTAAAGGAAGAAACCACCAAATAAAACCAAGGCAACCATTACTTATAAGTAAAAATTACTTACTGACAACTTATATCTAGCTATGTGGTGACCCACACATAAGGGTTTATTTGATTTTTAAATAATCCAGAGGCAAAATCTAGCTGTTTAAAGCTAAAACTGTTTTGTTCAAAATGAAAAGCACGCTTGCCAATTACGTATGTTTATGTGACCACCAATTCTTGCAGAAGCCTTGCGCTGTCAGGGACACAGGAACTAAACTGTTTTGCCCCTAACTCTTTCAACCAAACCTAAAATAAACCTGTCAGAGATATGGGCAATTAAACTGAGCTCCTGCTGAAACATTCAGTGGTATAAGTCTGTATAACAGAACATAATCATCTGCTTATATCTCTGAATATACTGGTTGTTTTGACATGTGGTTGTCCCAAAAAAATAACATATTTGAAATTATGCATTTTCCTATGTTATGAAAAATCTGAAGGCTTGGCTTGGGAAAGAT